>NC_081856.1:5406032-5773403 GCF_963259705.1 Myotis daubentonii | reverse complement strand
GACCAGATATCCAGGGAAGCAGGGAAGTCTTCCCAGAGGGACTTTTGTGGGCACGGGACTTGCATGCTACCATCATTATTAAGCAGCTGCTATTTACCCAGCACCGTTCCTGGCACCTTGCATATCTGACCTCACCACTCCTCCAGCAGCTCTTGAAGTTGGTGTCATTACCTCTGTGCTTCAGAGGCTCGCCATCGGGGAAGTCAGTGAATTTTCCAAGGTCTCCCAGATGGTACATGACTTCAGAGAGCCTCGGCCATGCTGATCCCAGATCCCAGAGCCCATGCCCATGGACGAAAGAATATATTTGATTATGTGCAATCAAAAAATCAAATATTTTTATTAAAACTGCTAAAAAAGAACACCCTGCAACTTGTGAATTATGGTCATTCTGCAAATTGATAATTTCAAGAATTAATTCTGAGTGAATTGGTTTGCCTTCCTATCCAGAAGTCTGTAGTTAAAAACAAATACACCAAGAATAACGATGGTATTTATTGTAGATACTAGTAGACCAGCGGTTCTCAACCTGTGGGTTGCGACCCCTTTGGGGGTCAAATGACCCTTTCACAGGGGTCACCTAAGACCATCAGAAAACACATATATAATTACATATTGTTTTTGTGATTAATCACTATGCTTTAATTATGTTCAATTTGTAACAATGAAATTGGGGGTCACCACAACATGAGGAACTGTATTAAAGGGTCACGGCATTAGGAAGGTTGAGAACCACTGTAGTAGTCAGCGAGCCAGCCCTAGGCTAGCCCCGCTGCAGTAATTGTCTGCATTGGATCCAAACAGGAACTTTCTGAGTTGGGTATTATTATTATCATTTTACAGAGAGGGGGTTTGAGGTTAATCATGGACATTGTCCTAAGGAGGAAGCATGAAGTCAGCTTGGCTCAAAGACCAGGAGGGCAGGTGTAGTTCCCAAGCTGAGGGCTGCAAGTGGAAACTCCCTATCTCTGGCCCAGATCTATGCGGGCGGATGAGGAAAGAGGCAACTCTTACCTCACTGCCTACACAGCAAGGGCTCAGCGTCGCCATAGATTGCGGCATGTGGGGCAAGCAGCAGGCGGGTTGGGACGGTTTCCAGGCAGTGGCTCAGGGAGGGGTGTGGCAGGGGAGGTGGCACAGGTGATGGGTTGGGCCAGGCATCCCGCTGGAACATTGCCCTCTCCCGGCAGCTTCACATGCTGCACAGCCTGCCCTTCTCCCTGCGAGGCCAGCAGGCCTGGTAGCTGCAAAGCAATGCACTGTGGCTCCCAAGGGCAGCCTGGTGCTTTCTGGACTAATGTCACTTACCCTGCAAGGCAGGGAGGAAAGGGGGAAGGTCTGTCATCTTATAATCTCAAACCACAGACCTGAAGGGCATGTGCTCAAGTCTGTTCAAGGGCCCGGCTGCAACGGACAAAGGGGGATGCCCAGCGCCCGGTTGCCTGCTGTTCTGCACCTCTCGTTTGGGTAGATGCTTGGGGATGGGATGTTCACGGGCTGACGTGTTGCATGAGCCTTAGCTATTTATTACCCAACAGGCAGACCCCCTCCTCTGCCCTTCTTGGTCACTTTTTATAACTGTCACTGACCAGCTGGGAGTGATTACCCTAAACTGTTCTACTTCAGTGACAGATTGGGGTGTCATCAGTGTTTGTTATGTGCCTGACTGCGGCTCTGGGAAGAAGAGGACTGGGAGGAAAAGGAAAGGGACCTGGGATTTCCTTTTTTTTCTGTTTGGGGGACATGATGCCGTATCTGTCAGGTTATTTTCTGTCCCAACTCCCCATCTCCTACTTTCTCAGATATGGCAAGTTTGTATGAACATCTAGAGTTTATTTTTAAATTTACAATCCAGTGGTTTTTAGTGCACCCACAAAGCTGTACAGCCATCACCACTGTCTCCTAGGAGAACATTATTGCAACCCAAAAGGAACTCGTCCTCATTAGCTCTCGTTCTTCTCTCTTCCCAAGCCCCTGGCAGCCACTCCTCTACTTCCTCCGTCTGTCTCTGTAGACTGGCCTGTTCTGGGCATTTCACAAAAACAGAATCACAGAATGTGGCCTTTTGTGTCTGGCTTCTTCACTCGGCACAGTGTTTTCTGTGTCCATCCGTGTTGTAGCATGAACATGCCATGTTTGTTTATTCATTCATCATTGCTAGCAACTCAGTTGTCTCCACTCTTTGGTTAGTCTGAGTAGTGCTGCTATGAACATTCATGTACAGGTTTGTGTGGACATGTGTGTTCATTTCTCTTGGGTAACACCCAGGAGTGGAATTGTCGGGTCAGATGGTAACTCTATTTAATCTCCTGAGGAGCCACCAACTCAGTGGCCACATCCCTTTCCATCCCTCCAGCAATGGGACAGAGTGAAGCAAGACAAAAGACTTAGCGCCAATTAAGGCAAGTAAGTTGCTGAAACGGAAAACAATGTCATTGGTGTGAGATGAAAATGGAAAAATACTGCAGGTAGTGAAATGAGATGGTGTTGCCTAAAGGAGAAATAAGAAAACGTCTCCATTCATTGAGTGTCAGTGAAGGAAGTGATTTATACCGACAACGCCAAGCGAGGAGGCTGCCTCCACATGCAAGAACAAGACGCGAGGAGAAGAACGGATGTCCTGGAATAGTGCAGAGCTTCCTTTCTCTGTCAACCTGAGAGATGACAATAGGGGCTTGCAAGGAAGAGAGCTCTTAAATGTTTGTGGACTATTTTTGTTTTTGTGAAAAATTTTTAGGTGAACAAAGGAAGTCAATATAAAGGATGGAGAGCTCGGAAATGGAAAACAATGTGTGACAGTAGGAGTTGGACAGATCCGAACTGATAGGAGGCAGTGGAAAGTTCTCTGCCCTCTGAGCACTGACGCCCTCAAGACTGACTACCCGCAGCAGAACCTCCCGCTCACGTTCGGTGGACGCGGATTGGAATGATTGAATCAATCAATGTAGAGTGCAGCGATCTTCAATGAGGAGCCGCAGCAATTTCTAAAACATGCAATACCTGACTCTTTAGTCAGGGGCACGGACCTCTTTCTAGATTGCTAAATAAAAAAATGACAACAGCAAACACGACAATAGCCATTTGGTGTGAATGAATCAAAAGTATACCTATTTTTTTTCTTGTCAGATTGGCAGAGGATGGATTTCTCGGTGTGCCACAGAATTGTAGTAATCAGGTGTGCTCCATGAGATGGAGAAGGTTGAAAATCGCTGCTCTAATCAGGCCCCCTACCCACTCCGGAGCAGCTTCTCTCACAGGGGTTGTGTGCAGGTAGAGGCTCACCTGCACAGGTGTTTCTGAGGGTGGTATGGAGAAGGCCTGATTAGAATCACTCAGAGACATTTGGGTGGCTCTGGGGCATTCGCCTGAGCCATTAGAATATTCTGCTTAATCCAAGGAGTTTATGGGAATTAATATAAGAACTTAGACCTGTGATCACCCAGAACAGATTATGTCCAAAATGAATACTACAGACCCTTTGGGTTGGGACCCAAACCGAGGTCCGCCTGCCCAGTGCTGTTGGTGCCAGAGAACGAGACTGGGTTGGGTAAAGCCGAGTAGAAGCTTTATTCTTAGATCAAGGAATTGAGAAGGGTGAACTCACGCTCGCAGGCACCTCTCCCCTCCCCACCCCCCTCCGGGGTGGAGTCTCTGTCTTCATAAGTGTGGCCATGTGATCCGATTCCTTCAAGCGCTTAGTCATTCTTGTGCGGCCCTGGCCCTTTCGCTCAGGGTTCTCTTTGTACACGAAGACCCGGGCCCATCTTGGTCTTGGCACTCAGCCCTCTTCATTTGGGGAGGGGAACCTTTTTTGGTTCCCATAAGCAAGCGTGGCTCTGACGTAGTATAGGCCCTGAGTAAAGTTAGGGTCTTTAGTTGACAGCCTAGCCCAGTGATGGCGAACCTTTTGAGCTCGGCGTGTCAGCATTTTGAAAAACCCTAACTTAACTCTGGTGCCGTGTCACATATAGAAATTTTTTGATATTTGCAACCATAGTAAAACAAAGACTTATATTTTGATATTTATTTTATATATTTAAGTGCCATTTAACAAAGAAAAATCAACCAAAAAAATGAGTGTCATAGGTGCGCCATCACTGGCCTAGTGCATTGAGACCATACGGATGGTTTTCAGGATGGTTTTCAGCTGAGCTTCTGGGCTCAACCCCACAGCTTAGGAACATGCCAGAACGCTACCTGGTTACTATCAGAGCCTTATGGGAGAGTCTTTTCTCCATAACCCTTTTACAAAATGCCGACATATTTTGGCTTGCCCCATGTTTGTGGAGATGGGGTTTCACTACGTGTTTCAGAGTCCAGCACACACAGTGCAGGGTTTGTGTGCAGCCCTGATCCATGGGGGCTCAGACCCAGCCTGTCCCAGCTCACAGGGCCCCTTCCCTCGGGTGCACCCTCCTCCTAGGCCCAGCCATCACATCCGTGTGCCAGGCAGAAGGAGGGTGAGACATTCGCCAGGAGCAGAGAGAAGCTGCCCCAGAAAACTCCCACTGGCAGCTCACTGGCCAAAACATAGTCACAGCAAGGGAGGCTGAGAAATGCAGTTTTGGTTCTCAAACCATTTGGCCAGCACAAGCCAGGGAGGTAATCTATTTCAAGTGCCATGAAATGAAGGGAGAGCAAATATTGGCGGTCAGACTCCAGCATCGGCCACATCTGGGAAGTAACGTGTTAGTCTGGGTTGCAAAGTGTCCTCCTTCCTTCTGTTTCCCTACATTTGCCTCCTTTGAGCTCCAGCGTGGCCTCTGATTCTGACGTCACTGGCTGGGTGCCTGCTGAGAGTAATTTAAGGATCAGAGAGCTCGGCTGAGCAACGGGACTAGACAGGGCTGTGCTCAGTGGAGTTAGCGTGACATGTGCTCTCTGGTGCCTGGCTGGGCGCCTTGCTCCGTGGGGAGCTCCCCGCTCCCCGGCCAAGCCCTGCTCAGGCCTGACCTGCCGACAAGGTCTTCAGTTTCCCCGCCTGGAAGGATCCTGCTCTCCTTCTCCATGTTCTCAGGACTTTCATCACTGTCCTTATCACCACTTCCTTGCATTCGTCTCACATACTTGTCTCCATGGCTGAGCTGTGAAGTGTAGGAGGTAAGGAGTCGAGAAACCTGGGCTGTGGGCTCAGCTCAGCCGTTAGAAACTGGGGGCCCAGAGAAAGACAGTAACCTTCCCAGGGCCCCTTTCTCACCTGCCACAACATTTTTCAAAACAAACAGCCAAGTGCTACGTGACTCAAGAAGAAAGTATAACTCCTGTTGCCTCTATGTTCTGAAAGCATATTCTCTCCCCCACATAAATGAAAATGACTACCCAAGGATAGTAATTAGTCTACTGTTGTCCCCCAAGAAACATAAGCCTAGTGGAAACATAAAGATGTGTCTATTGAAGTAGATGAGCTGGGAATGAAATCTGAGTGATTAATACAAAACCTTAAATTCCATGGACTGTTTAATTAAGGTACTAAGACCCTCCATTCTAGCAAATAACTTGCAAATTGATTGAATTTATTAACTTTTAACTTGGAGGTTTGGATATTACCAGGAGGGGTTTAGATTACCTTAAATATTGTTTCATACTTGGAACATCACAAGATAATTAATAATTACTGAAATATAGCTAATTTTAGAATTAAAATTGCTCTCATTAAGAGCAATACTCAGAACTGTTAAAAAGCAAACAAACACAGATCTTTGGCTTCATTTAGAGCTGGGTTCAAGCCTCCACTCCTCCGCTAACCAGCCAGGTAGCCCCAAGTTCCCTGACTCCTTTGGTCGCAGTAAATGGGAATGACAATAGCATCTACTTCATAGGGAGCTGACTTGAGGCTTAAATGAGACAGTGGGTGAATTGTTTAGTATAGCACCTGACCCATCCAAAGGACGAAAAGCAGAATTAATACGAAACTTTTTGTTTTCATTTGAAATCACTTCTCTGGTCTCCTATTTGATCTCTTTGGGAAATATCAGTGTTTTATATATGGTTACCCTTCGTTCCCTGTCTGTATCACCCATCCTCTGTCTGCTCTTTGTGCTCACAGACAGTGTCTACAGCAAAGAAAGCTCAGCTGTGGGCGCAGTGGAGCCGGAAGGAGGCAGGGGCCTGGTGTTGGGATTTCTTGGAAGAGCCTTAACTGGGATGTCGGTCAGGACATATTATCAACACTATTCATCATGCTGGGAGAGGACCTGACAAAATGCCAGGGACCAGGGGCCCCAGGACAGGAGAGCAGAGAGGTCCTGGCTGGTTCCGAGTGAAGAGTCTCATCCGCAGTCCTCAGGGGCAGCAGCTGGCTGTGTTCTGAGAAGCCTCCCAACTGTGCAGAGAAAGGATCCCGGGGAGTGTTCCCGGGCCTTCCTGTCCCGCCTGGGCACGCCGGCGGCCGGTGCGGATGACTCTAAGCCTGATTATAAGTTGGCAGGTATAAACCACCATCTGCCCGCATGATTTGGCTTGGTCTTTATGACAGTAGGGATTTAGTACAAAGGCTAGGATGTTCTTAGCTTAGATGAGTGGTGAGTAAATTACCTCTTCATGACACAACATATGCTATGAAGATTAGTGGTACCGAGCAGTTTATAATGTATATTGTCCCTAAGGAGAAATTCTATGGAAATGTTAACATTACACCAATCACAGTAAATCTGAAGTACCCTTTGAGTTGCCGCATTCCTCCCCTTCTCTACATTAGTTAATGTGGTTCCCATTTTCAACAGAATGGAGCGGCTGGTTTTTTTTTGTTGTTTTTTTTTCAGATTTAAATAAATACATTTATTGTAATGGCCTTTATTGAGCTCTGTCCATCAGTCTGCACCAAGTTCTTCGCTTGTGCAGCGACCCCCCACAGCCTCCCTGGCTGTGTGTATGCAGGCTCCAGTCTAGGAAGGGAACAGGGCGTGCACCCTGCGATCCACGGAGAGAACACCCCTTCCACAACAGAAACCACAGGCTTAGCTTTGCAGGATGAGATGCGTTCTCACACTTCCTAGTTGACTTTGTCCTGGAATATATACAGGTTATTGGTGGCAGCCACAGCAATAATGTTGTCGTTGGGGTGCCAAGCCGTGTGCAGGATCTTCTTAATGAAGTCCAGACTGTCCACACTGATCTCGTCCTTCTTCCTCTTCCCGCCTGGACACACTCTCCGAGGCTTCAAACTGGCTCGAGGCTTGCTGTTCTCTCTGGAAGCTTCCAGGGTCACGTCCCTCCTCGTGTTTCTGTCAAACATCCTGAAGAAGTTGTTGTAGGACCCTGTCATGATAGCACTGTCTGGACAGTTCCAGCAGCACTCAAATTTGTCGAAGATGCAGTCATTTTCGTACAGAGAACACAGCTTGCTTCGAAGGTACTCGTGGACCTGGTGGGTCTCGACGGGCTGGCTTTCCATGTTCAGATCCCAGACCTTCACCGACAGGTAGTCTCGGGTCATCATGTACCGACCACTATGGCTGAATTTCACATCAGAGATGGAGGAAATTATTTCTGAGAAGAAAGACCTACTGCTGGGATCTTCAGGTTCTTCAAAAAACTTAGAGTGTCGGTCGCATAGGGCCGAGGAGCGCATGTCACACAGCCGGATGGTCCCCTTGCTGCTGCTGTACACAAACACGTTGCACTGGTGTGGATGGAACTCTGCTGCGGTGATCACCTCCGTCAGCTCCTCCATGTTCGCGGGCTTAATGTCCACGATGTTAAAGCTTCTATCTGTGATCTCTAAATGCCACAGATTAATTCTCAGGTCATCTGCAGAAAGATACGTTTCATGATCACTGTTTACGGAAATGGAATTTATATGGTATGTGTGAGCATTTGCAAAAATTTGTCGTGGACTTGCTTCTACCATGAGGTCCATGGGTTTCAATATTGGGACCCGCAGTGCTGTAATTCTAAATGGGTCTCGAAGTCGTCCATCTTCATCTTTCAAGTTATAACCTTCTGCTCTTTTATCCCGTTCACTTATTTTCCATAATTTAATAGTTTTATCGTTTGTAGAGAGTAGAAAATGAGCAGCATTCTGTTGTGGTAACCACCTAATTTTATTAAATTTTTCCTCAATTTCTAGACTTTTCAAATAGTCAAATTCTGGTTCATGACTTTGAAAGGTACTGTAAACATTATATTCTCCCCTAGAATGAGGGTGGCTTTTATTCTTCCGCCACGTCCTCGTCAATGGCCCCCTTGACCTGCGAGAAACACCACTGCAAGTCATTGCCGCTCGCGGGGCAGCCGCCGCCTCCTGCTCCTGCCATGGCCATCTGGCCGGCGAGCGCCGAGGGGGCGGCGGACGAAGGAGGCGGCCGCCACGCAGCTGCCGCCCCAGCACCTCAGCCGGGCCGCCACCGCCGCCATGGAGCGGCTGGTTTTGTTCAGCAATTGCAGGCCTGACCAGTGCCCGGAGGAGTCCAGCCAGCAGCTAGAAAATGATTGGACACAAAACCAGGGATTTCTGGGACCATCAAGAAGTTTCCAAAAGATGTAACAGTAGATTGTGGCCTAAACTATTACTCAGTACTCGGTTTTTCTCAGCACCATGCCTCTGCAGCCTCTCCTAATACATTCCTTTCCCCCTTTCAATAACATCTTTCCAACTCCTCAGAAAAGCACACATACACACACATGCACCCTAATAGCTACACATTTGCCATATTTCTCTATTGCTTCTTCAGCCCTCCTTCTTTGCTAAAAATAAAACAACAAAAACAAAAAATGGTAAGCTTTAGGCATCAGATCTTTATAATGTTAATTTGTGCTATTGAGATCTAAACTTATTGCTAGACGTGAGGCCAGTGTGCACCAGTGGGGTCCCTCGGCCTGGCCTGCGGGGATCAGGAGAAAACCAGCTCTCCAGCATCCCTCGAGGGGTCCCAGATTTCGAGAGGGTGGTTCTCGGATGATACACCCTGGAATCGGGCTCCCTCCTCTCTGGGTCCAGGGTGTGGGGGAAGCAGATTCAGGGCCAACAGTGCCCCAACAGCAACATAACCCACGGCCGATTCTGCAAGGAATCCGGCTCCCACCTCTACTGGTCAGAGCATCTGCCCCCTGGTGGCCATTGAGCATTATAGCTACCAGGCAAACGGTTGCAGGGGTGGATGGTCACTTAGGCTTTTATATCTTATACTAGAGGCCCGGTGCACAAAAATTTGTGCACTCGGGGGGGAGGGGGCATCCCTCAGCCCAGCCTGTGCCCTCTCGCAGTCTGGAACCCCTCGGGAGATAACGACCTGCTGGCTTAGGCCTGCTCCTGGGTGGCAGAGGGCAGGCCCAATCTCTAGGTGGAGCACCTGGTCGGGCTCAGAGCAGGGCTGATTGGGGAGTTATGGCGCCGCCCCCTGTCATGCACAGAGCAGGGCGTATTGGGAAGTTGTGATGCCACCCTCAGTCATGCTCAGGCTAGGTCCAATTGGGGTGTTGGGGCACCGCCCCCTGTCACGCACAGAGCAGGGCCAATCAGGGGGTTGGGGCGCTGCCCCCTGTCACTCACAGAGCAGGGCCCATCAGGGGGGTTGGGGCTCCATACCCTGGCATGCACAGAGCAGGGCTGATCAGGGGGTTGAGGAGCTCCCCCCTGTCACTCACAGAGCAGGGCGGATCAGGGGGTTGGGGCGCTGCACCCTGTCACACTCAGGGCAGGGCTGATGGGGAGGTTATGGCTCTACCCCGTCACACACAGAGCAGGGCCCGTGGGGGGCGGTTGGGGCGCCGTCCTCTACACCCACAGAGCAGGGCCGATCAGGGGGTTGGGGTGCCGCCACTGTCACACTCAGGGCAGGACTGATAGGGAGGTTATGGCTCTACCCCATCACACGCAGAGCAGGGACCGTGGTGGGGGGAGGGGGGTTGGGGCGCCGCACCCTGTCACACACAGAGCAGGGCCGATCAGGGGGTTGGGGCGCCGTACCCTGTCACACACAGAGCCGCAGGGCGATCAGGGGGTTTGGGCGCTGCCCCCTGTCACACTGATCCCGGTGCCGGGAGGCCTCACGGCTCCGCTGATCCTGGTGCTGGGAGGCCTCACGGCTCCGCTGATCCTGGTGCTGGGAGGCCTCGCTGCTCCGCTGATTCCGGTGCTGGGAGACATATTACCCTTTTACTATATAGGATAGAGGCCTGGTGCACGGGTGGGGGCCAGCTGGTTTGCCCTGAAGGGTGTCCTGGATCAGGGTGGGGGTCCCCACTAGGGTGCCTGGCCAGTCTGGGTGAGGGGCTGAGGGCTTTTTTCAGGCTGGCGGGTGACTGAAGCTCCCAACCGCTCCTTTTTTTCTTTTTTTTTTATTCTGGGCCAGCTTTAGCTCTGAGGCTTGGCTCCAGCTCTTAGGCCTCAGCTGCTGAAAGCAGGTATCTGGTTTGTTTGGGTTCTATAATCGAAACACTGTTTCAACTCCAGCTCTGAGATCCCGGCTGGCTGAAAGCAGGTTTCTGGGGTTTTGTTTAGCTTCTATATTTGTAACAATGTTTCAAACTGCAAGCTCAGAGGCCCGCAGCAGCAGGCGGGGAATGTTGGTTTCCTCCGTCACTGAAGCAAGCAAGCCTCATGTTCGCTTCAAGCTGCCTGGCTGCCGGCTGCCATCTTGGCTGACAGTTAATTTGCATATTGCCCTGATTAGCCAATAGGAAGGGTAGTGGACGTATGGCTAATTACCATGTTTCTCTTTTATTAGATAGGATAGTTCTGTATAATAAAGCGATGATATGCAAATTGACCATCACACCCTCGCACAAGATGGCTGTCCCAAGTGGTCACAAGATGTCCACCACAAGATGGCTGGCAAGGGAAGGCAGTTGTGAGTGATCAGGCAAGCAGGGGAGAGCAGTTAGGGGCAACCAGGCCAGCAGGGGAGGGCAGTTGGGGGTGACCAGGCCGGCAGGGGCATGGTTAGGGAGTGATCAGGCTGGCAGGCAGCAGCGGTTAGGGGCAATCAGACAGGGAGGCAGGCGAGCAGTTGGGAGCCAGCAGTCCCGAGTTGTGTGTCAGACATCCCCCAAGGGGTCCCAGATTGGAGCGGGTGTAGGCTGGGCTGAGGGACACCACCACCCCTCCCTCCCGCCCCCCCCCCCAGTGCACAAATTTCATGCACTGTGCCTCTAGTATATAGATAATTATACTTTAATTTAGTACTTCAGGAAACTAGCAAATTCACATATAAGAAGTAACGTTCAGCCCTAACCGGTTTGGCTCAGTGGATAGAGCGTCAGCCTGCGGAATGAAAGAAGTAACGTTCAGGTTAGTAAAGATTATACAAGGCACAGGAAATGCAATGAAGCTAAAGAAACACTGTTGTTTCTTTAGAGTGGTTTTCTGTTTTTCTCCTGAAGCTACTAGGTATGTGAAGGTGGGGATTGTGTCTACTTTTCCCACCATTGTGTTGTCAACATTTAAAACAGTGCCTGCTGCAGGGTGAGCACTCCATCAATGTTGGCGGAATAAGTGACCTCACGCAGCACCTGCTGTATGTCAGACACTGAGTTAGGTCCTGGCTAGAATGAAGCCTCAACATTGAAGGTGATCACAGGCTGTGAAGAGGTGTGGAAAGAGTGTGAGGAGCAGTGGTCTCTGCTCAGGAGGTGATGGTGGGAGACACAGGGTATATTACGAAGAGGATTTGAATTTAAAGCTGTACCTGACCAGTGAGTAGGCATTCCCCAGATAAAATGGAAAAGTGGAGCAAATATTCTAGACCAGTGGTTCTCAACCTTCTGGCCCTTTGAATACAGTTCCTCATGTTGTGACCCAACCATAAAATTCTTTTTGTTGCTATACTTCATAACTGTAATGTTGCTACTGTTATGAATCATAATGTAAATATCTGATATGCAGGATGGTCTTAGGTGACCCCTGTGAAAGGGTCCTTTGACCGCCAAAGGGGTCGCGACCCACAGGTTGAGAACCAATGTTCTAGACAGATGATAGGATTGTAAAAGGAACCATAAGTCAGTTGGAACCATAAATGATGTGTGGCCAGAGCGTAGGCTGTGTGTAGAGGTGTGAAGCAAAGAAGGCTTGGAAGGTGGCCAAAGAGTCTGAACTCCGTCCAGTAGAGGGAGCCACCTAAGAGTGTTGCCACAGAATGATAAAAGGACAAGACTCAAGACTAAATCTCTGTAAATGTCTCCATTTAACAAAGAATGGAGACACCAAGAGGGGGGAATTTCAGGGAGGAGGGGAAATTCACATGGTCAAATGCTATAAAAGCCTGACGACTTAGTAGAACACCTTTGGTCGGTAAAGCTTCATTTGTGACTTTGGAGACTATAGTTAATTGGTGACTATGGAATTCCAACGAAAGGGAGTGAAGAAGCCACTGGGAAGTGAGGACAAAGGCTTGTGAGCATTCTGACGAGTCTGTGAAGATTTAGCAATGAAAGGAAAGGAAGATCCACTGAGAGCTTGATGAGGCAGCAATGGCTGAGACGTTTCTACTAAGCTAACAGAGAAAATTGTCCAGAAAAATTCATCACCAGAAGGAAGAATTGAACATTCCAGAGAGAAAACATGACCCTTGGGACAATCCTGAGGAATGAAAGAAGGAAGAGGGGTCTGTTGCTTGGTTCTCCAAATGATTAAATCCATCCCATTGCTGTTTTCAGGTGACGGAACCATACGTCTGTCCCAGGGAATACTTACCAGGTTACAGTTATGAAAGCACCATGCTGTTTTGAAGGGTTATTTTTTAGGGCTGACGCCTCAGGCTATGTGAGCTTTGACTAGGTCTGCCCTGCACTGGGAGATCAGCAGCCAGGACGCTGCTGGGTGGGTGGGCAGAGGGAGCACCTCCACTTGGCCTGACCTTCCTTAGCCTTCGCCACGGACACTCCATTTCTTAGAGCAGCGGTGGGGAACCTTTTTGCTGCCAAGGGCCATTTGGATATTTGTAACATCATTCTCAGGCCATACAAAATTATCAACTTAAAAATTAACCTGCTCTATTTTGTCAAACACTTAATTAACTCACCCCTAATGCCTTGGCAGGGCCAGACCAAATGATTTTGCAGGCCTTCTATGACCTGCAGGCGGGACGTTCCCCACCGCTATCTTAAAGGAAGGAAAGCAATTATTTATAATACAGTTTCATCAACTTGGACCAAAGTTTAGTAGAAGAAGCGAATTCCTGGTTATAATGTGGTTGTAAAAATACTTTCTTCATGTGTAGTGGGCAGATGGTGGGCTGAGAGATTAAACAACCTAAAAACATTTCTTCTGGGGCTGTGAGCCAAACTCGGCAAGCAATACCGGAGCACGAAGGAACACTGAGGTTGAAAATTGGGCGATGGACCAATCCACGCACTCGTACAGCTCGTAGGCAATGTGGAAACCCAGGGCACTTTCCCTCCCAGCGTACTTCCTAGGAAAAGCGAGCAAAGACAAGCTGGTGACATATGCATTCTATTAACGTGTTAGGTCAGTGTTTCTCAACCTTGGCTGCACATTAGAATCACCAGGGAATCTTTTTAAAATCCTGATTTCTGGGCCTCATCCTCCGGAAATTCTGTTTCTTTGTTATGGGGTGGGGCCACAACATTAGTAACAAAGAAAGAGAATTTCCAGAGGATGAGGCCCAGAAATCAGGATTTAAAAAAGAGTCCCAGGTGATTCTAATGTGCAGCCAAGGTTGAGAACCACTGTTAGGTGGTAGAGGGCTTGTGAACTCAAGACACGAGCTGCAATAACCAGATAAGAAATGGGGGTGGGCAGGTATCTGATGGGCTATTACCTGACCTGCCCATTGGATTAGGTTCTGTTCTTCAGAGCAACTGTTGAAATCTCACGAAGTCCAGTAGATCTCATCAAACTTCCCTAAGAGAAGCTCTTTGTAGAAAGTAATGACTTTTCAGTAATTAAAATACCTTACAATTATCAAACCCATCAAGGCAGTAACTTGTACAAACAAAGCAGAGTAGGCTAAGAAGGTACAAGTTTTTCCACTTCTAAGCCAGAGGGAGAATTTCGGATTTATAAGAGGTAAGGCCCTGGCTGTTGGAACAAGCTTAGTGCTGCCCAAGTTGCCAAGTGAGGAATGCCTTAAAGGACAAGAGGAGGGAAAGAGTGGTTTGCTGAGGAAAATATTTTAAATTTGTACTTTTTAAGGAAGTTGTCAATGTTTCTGAAAATAAGCCAAGGAAAGGATCAATAAGTAGAAAAAAATCAACATTTGGGGTTCTGGGTGTTCCTGTGTTCCAGGCTGTATGTTACACAGGGCTGGCCCCCAGTTTCAGGCTCTTTGGGGCACAGCTTGCTGGTTATGTTGGGATGGGGCACACTCAGGTAATTTGGACCGGAAAAAAGACCCTCATCTTTAAGATGAACCGAGCTGCTCAGAAGAACTAAAGATCTCAGCAGAAAGACAAAACAGTTTAAGGCAATAAGAATAGCCAGGTGTCTGAGGGTCGTGTGCTTTTCACCTTATTACATCGTTCTCAGACTTTCAGTCCAGACAGAAGTCACTGGGAAGCGATGTGCTGCCTGAAGGAAGCCCAGGTTGCCAGTGACCCTACCGACACGTGAGCTACGAAGATGGGGATATTCAGGAAGTCGGGCTGTTGGCATTATAAACAACAACAACAGTGTCTGTTAGGAGATAGTGGAAGACAACCCTTGGTAGGGGCTCAGGTTAGGCCCACGTCCTAAGAGAGCAGGACCAGTGCAGACACCGAGGAAGTTCTCCAAAACAAGAGCCAGGCCTAGGAAATAAGGCTGAAGCCCATTCATCAGTCTGTAAAGGAAGACGTTTTCTGTCCTATTTCTGTAGAAAACTAAAGTGTTAGCCTCACTGGATCAATGGCAAGCAAGGGGCCTTTAAAAGTCTCGGTATCTGAAGGAACGTGACGAAAGAAGGAGAAACACTGGCGTTGGCAGGTTTGGGCACGGACCTGGGTACCTTCAGCTGGTTCACGGCTGGCAGCTGCCTGTCTCCTTTCAAAGTCGCTCTGCATGTACGTAGGTAGATGTGGTTCACTGCACACACATGGAAGGTTCACTGTGCTTGTCCAAGTACAATTCCGAGTATAACTTAGCCTTTAAATACAGGAAATGAAAACACCATCAAGCCTGCATTTGAGAAACAAAGGCGACCTCCAACATTCCAGTTCTGGGCCCTCCACTCTGCCCAGGACTGCTTACTCACCCAGCTGCCAGGAGAGCTGAGCCCTGCGTACCTGCAGGAAGAGGGCGGAGGGAACTGACAGGACTGGGTGCCCCAGGGAGACATTCGTACACTGACTTCTGTTTGCACCAAGTCCCCGGGCTTGTCTGTTTTTAATTATTTTAAAATCCTGAGCACCATCTCCCCTTGAGCTGGGACACGTCCCTGGTTCTTCTCATACACGGAAAACAGCAATGGAGGACTATAGATGCTGTATTTTGGGTTCTCTCCCCACTCCACATCCCACCCTGGAAAAATTACCCCTTGAATGGGGGGACTCAGGACTCTCTGGGAATTAACTTGCATTTAATTTCATATTCACCATAAGCCAATCGCAGCTTCCCTGCGTCTAGGCTCAGTTGTTCAGCCCTGCTTAGCACAGCTGGCTTATCAAGCAGGGCATTGTGGCATCTGAATAGAAACAAAAGGCCTTTTGATTTGGGCAGTTCTCCCGAGAGCTCATTGACCAGATTAGAATCTGATAACAGATCAGCACATTTATAAATGCCGAATGCTGAGCTGGGGCAGCATGTCAGGATTTTGCTTTATTGTGCTGGCTGCAAGGGCTGCAAGGGGTAATGACGGTCTGACCTCGTCTGCAGGGGCCTGGGGTGGCAGGCAGACAGGCAGAGGCGGCCATCCCTGGGGTGCACACCAGACCCCTCGGGGCTGGATTTAAGTGGCTGCTGAGCGGCTGTGTGGGCAGCTGTTACGCTGAGTGCAGATTCAGCGGAAGGCAGAGGATGGAGGGGCAGAGCCCTGGTGGGTCAATCTGCACGGAGCTGACTGGCGCCCATCCCCCCTGGGTGCCATCTCCATATGGCAGGGAGGTGCTGAGGAAAGAGGAGAGCAGCGGGAGTGGTCCAGGAGGCAAGTGACAAGCCCCTGAGTGTTTACCTGAATGGTCAGGTTGAGAATCAGGAACACTTAAGTGACCAGGAGACAAAACGCCGGTCACTCAGAAGCAAGAGGTGGTTCCCCTCCGTGGAGATGACTTACACCGATCAGCTGTGGAAACCACACTTTTTGTTCATATGCTGTAATAACCAACACACACACACAGAGAGAGACTTTAAAAAATATGTTCTTATCGACTTTAGAGACAGAGAGAGGAAGGGAGAGAGAGAGAAATATGGATGAGAGAGAGAAACATGATCGGCCGCCTCCTGTACACCTACCTCCTACTGTGGATTGAGCCGGAAACCCAGGCATGTGCCCTGACCGGGAATCAAACCGGTGACCTCTTGGTGCATTGGATGATGCTTAGCCAACTGAGTCATACTGGCCAGGGCACACACACACACTTTTTATTTATTTTATTTTTTTAAATTGTTTTATTGCTTAAAGTATTACAAAGAGTATTACATATGTCTCCTTTTTTCCCCCGCCCTTGACAATCCCCTGGCCTCCCCTACCGCCCAGTGACTTATGTCCATTGGTTCACACACTTTTTATTGAAATAGAATTTACACACAGAAGAGTGCACATAATACGTGTGAGGAATTATATACAGTGTCTGATAGTGCACAGCCCTATGAATATTTTTAAATGAATAAATGAATGGCCTTTCACAGAATGTGAATAAGATGATGGCTATGATGCTTTTATTAAAGAGAAAAATATTGACTGAAGGACAAAAACAGGTAGAGTAGCAATAAAGTCACAATTTCAACAAATTCACAAGAATTTGGCTCGTTATCTTCACAAGTGTTTTTAAGCAAGGAGAGCCCGTGAGAAGCCTGCCTTGGCTCAGAGTGCTGGTACATCCCCACTAACCAACACTGGTCTGAATGCACTTTCTGCTTTGAAGTAATTAAATGGAAATGGAATAATTAATTTTGCCCAGAAAGTAACAAATACACAATTATGAAGAACTTCCTAGTTGTTGTGGGAAAACCATGTAACCTTTTGCTTCTCGGTCCCTCTTGGGCACAGTGAACATGTTTGTGATGGCTCTGAGCCATTTTGCTTTATTCCTTACAAGGAAGGAGTCTGAACGAGGACATTTTCTCAAGAATTCTGGCTGCCGTTTTAGTGGCTAAAACATACTTGTTTATTTCTTCTTAACTATCTGTTACATATATTAGACAAGCCTCCTGCTTTAAGAAGAGAGCAGCAACGTCACTCAGAGAGGCTGACCAAACGAGGAAGAACAAAGGCAGCCCAACAAATGTCAAAAAAAGAGAAACCAACAACTGTCATGTTTATTTCAGTCAAGTCTGAGTTCAGAGAAAAATGAATTAAACGAGGCAGTGGAAGGAATTTTATAGTGATAAACATTATGATCCCCAACAAAGAACATATGTGTGAACCAATTAGCACAGCGTGACATAAATCGTACATTTAAAAGTACCAGAACTACAAGGGGAAACAGAGGGAAGTCGAGTAGTCAGAAGCTCTTGCAGCACATGACTAAGCAACTTACCGGCAAGTAAATAAGAATATGAAAAATCTAAATCCATGAAACTAATTTTGCTGCTGAGAAAATGATGAGTAATCCCCAAGGTAGAGAGAGCACAGAGGTTTAGTGAGTCAAGGATGTACATCATTTTAATGTAGTGGAATTTATCAAGATTTTTCTGATGGCTTCTGGTCACGCTGGCAGTGTAGGTAAACATGGTACTCACCACCTCCCACAACCACATCAAAATTTGCAGCTAAAATACAGAACCGCCATCATTCAGAACCACCTGAAATCTAGCTGAATGGAAGTCCTACAACTGGGAATTAAAGAACAAGCACACCGAGACTGGTAGGAGTCGGGGAGACTCGGGACAGATTTACAGAACCTATTGGTCCCACGCCCATGTTGTTGGGGTTTAAAATAAAGGAGGGATAGCTTGGCTGTGGAGCTTTCTTTAAGGGGGTCCCAGCCCCACACCAGGCTCCCCAAGCTCAGGGTTCCAGTGCTGGAAAGAGAAGCCCTTATAATTTCTGGCTGTAAAAAACAGCAGAGATGGTGGCCAAGGGAGGTTGGGGCTGCTGGAGTCCCAGGCAGTTCCCCTTAAAGGGCCTGTGCATGACTTACTTGGACTCACTTCCTCTGAGCTCTAGCACTGGCGCAGCAGCTTGAAAGGAACCTGGGACATTCAGGGAGGAACGAACTTGTCTGGAATCAGGGCAAGAGCTGGAGGGGCAGCTTTCCTCAAGACAGAGGCCTGGCACAGAGCTGACAGGCTGCGCCATATCTGGCTCACACTTTTATCCCTGCCCTGAGACCCCACCCCTCCCTGCTTGCAGGATCATCCAAGCCATTTCCAATAGCTTTTCTTTCTTTCTGTTTTAATTATATCTTTATTGTTGAAAGTATTACATATATCCCTTTTTTCCCCACTGACCCATTCTAGCCCGCCCATGCCCCCACCCCAGGCCTTCACCACCTTATTGTCTGTGTCCATGGGTTATGCATTTATGCAAACAAGCTTTTTGGTTGATCTCTTCCCACCCACCCACCCACCTCTGCCTTCCCTCTGAGATTCCACTGTTTGTTTCATGCTTCTGTGTTTCTGGATCTATTTTGTTCATCCGTTTATTTTGTACATTAGATTCCATATATGAGTGAGATCTTGGGATACTTGTCTTTTTCTGACTAATTTATTTCGCATGTCCCTCTATGCTGTCCAAAGGGTAAGAGGTCCTTCTTTTTACTGCTGCATAGTAGTCCATGGTGTAAATGTACCACAGCTTTTCAAATCGCTCATCTATTGATGGGCACTTGGGCTGTTTCCATATCTTAGCTGTTGTAAATTGCATTGCTATGAACACATGGGTGCATACATTCTTTCTGATTGGTGTTTCAGGTCTCTTAGAATATATTCCTAGAAGTAGGATCACTGGGTCAAATGGGAGTTCCATATTTAATTTTTTGAGGAAACTCCATACTGTTTTCCATAATGGCTGCACCAGTCTGCATTCCCACCAGCAGTGTACTAGGGTTCCCTTTTCTCTACATCCTCGCCATTGTCATTTGTTGATGGTTGCCATTCTGAGAGGTGTAAAGTGATACCTCGTTGCTGTTTTAATTTGCATCTCTCTGATGATCAGTGACTTTGAGCATTTTTTCATATGCCTCTTGGCCATCTATATGTGTGCTGTGGATTGTTTAATTGAACTGTTTGTCTTCCTTTTGTTAAGTTGTATGAGTTCCTTATATATTCTGGATATTAAACCTTTATCAGATGTATCATTGCCAAATACATTCTCCCATACAGTGGACTCCCTTTTTGTTTTGTTGATGGTTTCTTTTGCTGTTCAGAAGCTTTTATTTTGATGTAGTCCCATTTGTTTATTTTCTCCTTAGTTTCCTTTGCCCTCGGAGATATATCTGGAAACATATTCCTATGAGAGATGTCTGAGATTTTGCTGCCTATGATTTCTTCTAGGATTTTTATGACTCCATGACTTACAGTTAAGTCTTTTAACCATGTTGAGTTTATTCTTGTGTATGGTGTAAGTTGTTGGTCTAGTTTCATTTTTATTTATTTTTTTGCATGTATCTGTCCAATTTTCCAAGCACTATTTATTGAAGAGACTGTCTTGACTCCATTGCATGTTTCTGCCTCCTTTGTCAAATATTAATTCAGCATAATGGTGTGGGTTGACTACTGGGGTCTCTATTCTGTTCCATTGATCTATATGCCTGTTCTTGTGCTGGTATTAGGCTGTTTTGAGTACAGTGGCTTTGTAGTATAACTTGATATCTGGTACTGTGATTCCTCCAACTTTGTTCTTCTTTCTCAAAACTGCTGCACTATTTGGTTCCATATAAAATTTTGGATTATTTGTTCTAGATCTGGGAAATATGCCATTGGTATTTTTATGGGGATAGCATTGAATCTGTAGATTGCTTTGGGTAGTATGTGTTAGGTCGGAGAGAGCCCAGGATCAGATGCATGCAGATGCGTGAGGAGATAATGGAACCTCCCTGGAATTTCTAACAGATCAGCATGCCAGACACAGATACCGGCTCCTCCCTGGTATCCACAACGACCCCCACACAGATACCGACTCCTTCCTGAATACCCTGCTGACCCCCTGCAGCAGGAACTTCCTCAGTTCATGTCCCCGCCCCTCACCCAACTGCAGTATAAAGCCCCCCCTCCCTGTGGGCGCAAATCCACTGGCCCTGTCTTTGGGGTTCGTGGGTCGCCCAGGGAAGCAGAATAAAACCTTTCCTTTTCTTTATTTTCTGATGACTTGGCTCTCTTTATTTCCTATGCCACCTCCTGAGCAACCTAACAGTATGGATATTTTAATGATGTTAATTCTACCAATCCATGAACACGGTTAGGGAAGTTTTCTGCCATTATTTCTTCAAACACATTCTCTATTCCTTGCTCACTTTCTTCTCCTTCTGGCATTCCTATTATGCAAATATTATTAAGTTTCATGGTGTCCCACAGCTCCATTAAGCTGTCCTCCTGTTTTTTCTTTTTTTTTTTCTTTTTAGTTCTCTGATTGATTTTATCTACCCTTTCTTCTTTTTTTTTTTTTGAATTTTTATTTTTTTTTATTTTTTTTTAATTAAATCTTTATTGTTCAGATTATTACATTTGTTCCTTTTTTCCCCCCCCATAACTCCCCTCCTCCCAGTTCCCGCCCCACCCTCCGCCCTCACTCCCCACCCACTGTCCTCATCCATAGGTGCACGATTTTTGTCCAGTCTCTTCCCACATCTCCCACACCCCTTTCCCCCCCAAGAATAGTCAGTCCATTCCCTTTCTATGTCCCTGATTCTATTATAATCAACAGTTCATTCTGTTCATCAGATTATTTATTCACTTGATTCTTAGATTCACTTGTTGATAGATGCATATTTGTTGTTCATAATTTGTATCTTTACCTTTTTCTTCCTCTTCCTCTTCTTAAAGGATACCTTTCAGCATTTCATATAATCCTGGTTTGGTGGTGATGAACTCCTTTAGCTTTTCCTTATCTGTGAAGCTCTTTATCTGACCTTCAATTCTGAATGATAGCTTTGCTGGATAAAGTAATCTTGGTTGTAGGTTCTTGGTATTCATCACTTTGAATATTTCTTGCCACTCCCTTCTGGCCTGCAAAGTTTCTGTTGAGAAATCAGCTGACAGTCGTATGGGTATTCCCTTGTAGGTAACTGAGTTTCTTTCTCTTGCTGTTTTTAAGATTCTCTCTTTATCTTTTGCTCTTGGCATTTTAATTATGATGTGTCTTGGTGTGGTCCTCTTTGGATTCCTTTTGTTTGGGGTTCTCCGTGCTTCTTGGACCTGTAAGTCCATTTCTTTCACCAGGTGGGGGAAGTTTTCTGTCATTATTTCTTCAAATAGGTTTTCAATATCTTGCTCTCTCTCATCTTCTGGCACCCCTATAATTCTGATGTTGGTACGCTTGAAGCTGTCCCAGAGGCTCCTTACACTATCCTCGCATTTTTGGATTCTTTTTTCATTTTGCTTTTCCGGTTGGATGTTTTTTGCTTCCTCGCATTTCAAATCATTGACTTGATTCTTGCGCTCCTTTGGTCTGCTGTCGGGCGTCTGTATAATATTCGTTATTTCAGTCCGTGTGTGCTTAATTTCTAGTTGGTTTCCCAATATAAGATCGAGGGTCTTATTAGTTTTCGTGTAGATCTCATTAAGTTTATCGGCAGCTTCTAAACAGTTCTTGAGAGACCTTAAAAGTGTGGTTCTGAACTCTATTTCTTCCATTGACAATTTTGTCCTGTTTCTTTGTCTCCGCATTTTGTTATGCTCCTTTGGTGCACCCCCTAGTGGTCTTTGTTCGCAGTCTTATAGATAAATCTTGATTGTTGTAGCTAATCCCAGGGAGGGTTTGACCTCCAGGCCAAGTGGCTATGAGAATCAGCTGTATCATCAGTGAGAGAACTTCTGTCCTCTAGGGAGGTGCTAATCTAGCCTTTGCCTGAGGCTATCCGGCAAATGCCTCTGTGCAGGGCTTGGGTAGGGCGGGTCGCACAGGATCAACAGTGTGGGCCGGAGAGAGCAGTTATGGCGGCTCTCAGTCCTGTCCCCAGGGGCTCTGCCTCTCTGAGTCCCAGCACCCGCTGCAAAGCTCGGAGAGAAAGCTGCACTCGCTCTGACCGAAGCCCGACAGTCCGCTTCTCCCGTTTGAGCCTGGGTCCCTAAAGACTCGCCTGTATCTGGAGCTCAGAGTCTGCGACTCCCTCCCGATTGAAAACAACAACCGCGCCCTCCACCGCCAGCCTGCTCCGCGCACTCCGCACCTCAGAATTTGACTTCAGCACTGCGCCTCCTCTGAGTGTCCATATGCGTTTCTCTTTCCTCCTAGTTGTAGGACTTCCACTCAGCCAGCGTTCCTGTGGTTCTGGGTGATGTCCGTTCCGTGTTTTAGTTTCACTTTTGAAGTAGTTGTTCAAAGCAGCAAACTCCGGCGTTAACCTATGCCGCCATCTTGGTTCTCCTTACCCTTTCTTCTAATTCACTGATCTGATCCTTTACTTCCCCTAATCTGCTCTGTATTCCTCCACTGAGTTCTGTATTAGTGCTATGCCATTCTTCATAGTTGCTATAGCTTTTCTCATGCTATTGAACATCTTTGCTATCATTATTCTGAACTCTATGTCTGATAAATTTCTTATCTCCATTTCATTTAGCTCTTCTTCTGGAGAATTTTCTTGTTCTTTCATTTGGGGCTTGGTTTTTATTTTGTGTGCGTGTGTTTTTTCTGTCTCCTTATATTAAATGCCTGTTTGAGTTTGTGTCTGTGTATTAGGTAGATCTGCTACAACTCTCAATCTCTAGTGCAGGACAGTGTCAGATGCTGTTTCTGACTGGCCCTGAGTACCTTGTTTGGAGCCATCAGCAATTCACAGATTGTGGCTCCCTCTGCTGTGGCTTGGTGCCTTTGGAAAGAACCAAGATGTTCACCAGGGTCTGCTTTTTCTAGCCCTGGGCCTGGGATTAGATCAGACAAAGACTCAAAGCTTATGGAGACTTGCCTCTGCCTGCAGTCCCATCAACACTGTCTTGATTAGCCTCAGGCTATTGACCACAGGGTGAGGTGAGAGGTCTTCCAAGGGTATGAGGCAACTGCCTTCCCCTAGGCCAGTGGCCGGCAAACTGCAGCTCGCGAGCCACATGCGGCTCTTTGGCCCCTTGAGTGTGGCCACGAAGTTTCGATCACACTGTACGTGTGCGCCCACATGTGGTATTTTGTGGAAGAGCCACACTCAAGTGGCCACAGTTTGCCGACCACTACCCTAGGCAACAACTGTCTGGATAGCAAAGGTTCACAGAGAAAGATGTCCTCTGAAGTGTGAGGGAATGACTCAGCACAGGAAACTAGAATAGCTGTACCCTGAGCTCCAACCCCAGAACCCCCAATTCTGGCTTCTGTTCACACAGATCCAGTGTACTCTTCCCTCCTTCTGCCAGAGTCTGAGTGGCTAAACACACAAATTGTGTGTGTGGCTCTTTAAGAGAGTACCTGCATTTTCAGCTGTCTCTTGCTTGCAGACAGCAACCCTGCTGCTTTTCACAGCCAGATGTTATATAGACACCTTCCTCAGTTCTGATGCTCTGGGCTGGGGAGCCCAGTTTGGGGTTTAGACCTCAGAGTTCTTAGTGGGAACCTCCCACAACTTAAATATCCCTTTGAAACTTCAGTTGCTATCTGTGGGAGCCCAGCCAGCCCTTTTGCACCTCCACACTTCCTACCTCTCTCTATGTGCTCTGCACTTTCCATCCTTGGTTATCAGGGTTCTCTCCAGTTAGTTCTCAGTTGATTTTTCAGGGTGGTTTTTCTGTATTTTAGTTTTATTTCCAGTTTGATCCTGGGAGAGTGTCAGTGTAGCTTCCACTAACCCTGCTGCCATTTTTGAATCTTCTCCAATGGTTTTTTCTATAAAACTGGCCTCTCTTGCCTCATGCTTTAGACTTTCCTAAAATCTCTCAAACAAGCATCAGCTGGCATCAGCATGCCCTGGACCTCTCAATAAGTGGCCCCAGGCCTCACACTAGTAGCAACCTACCCTGGGTCACAGCTTGGCTTCTCCTGGCACCTCTAAGCTCAACACAAGTAGCATCTATCTGCAGATTGCTTTGTAGTTCATGCAGAGGCTGACATTGCACCTCCTTGGAAGACCCAGAGCCAGTGTACCTGGTGGTCAACTTTAACCACACCAGATACAAACCTACCACCTCCACAAGTAACACACAAATCCTAGTCCATGGAAAGATCAATATTTAAAATTAGAAGCACGGCTTCTACTGAACACATATCAATTTTGCACCATCATTAGTTGAAAATTCTAAGTTGAGGGCCATCTGTAGTTTTTTCTTATGTTTGTGTCTTTAATCCACTTGAAATTAAGATTTTGTGAAGGATGTAAGGTAGGAATTCTATTTGTTTGTTTGCTCATCCCACAAAGAGAATCAATTATTACAGTCCATGCTTGCCTCGCGGATTTGCCATGCTCTTTCTGTCCAAAGCCAGGTTTCTGCACGTGTGCGGGTCTGTTTTCT
This sequence comes from Myotis daubentonii, assembly GCF_963259705.1. Classification (NCBI taxonomy): domain Eukaryota; kingdom Metazoa; phylum Chordata; class Mammalia; order Chiroptera; family Vespertilionidae; genus Myotis; species Myotis daubentonii. The sequence continues at coordinate 5,748,781 of NC_081856.1, read as the reverse complement.
GGGTTCTCTAGTCTGGCCTGTATAAATAGGAAGAGATGCCTACCTCATTAGTCATAGAAATGCAAATTAAACCATTTCACATCCACCAGCTTGGCAAAATTAGAAGGCCAGATAATATCGGGTGTTTCTACAGATATGCAACAATAGAGGTGCTCACCTGTGCTGGGGGAAGGGTACACTGATAAAACTTTTCAAAAAATTTGGCCTTTCCTAGTAAATTTGAACTCTTGGACCCAGAAATTCAATTCCTAGACATATTCCTCAAAGGAACTCTTGCACATGTGCAGAGGAAGGCACACATATTAACATTCACAATAGCATTGCTTGTTAACTGAACACCTGGAAGCAAACCAAACACCTGTCCCTGCAGCCAGGATAACTTAGGTTACAGTCATATCATGGCAGATACACAGCAGTGAACTGGAATAACCTCGGTTACATGCACCATGTAACATGGAGAACTCTAAAAAATGCATCGTGTGCCGAGCCGGCGTGGCTCAATGGTTGATGTTGACCTATAGACTGGGAGGTCACAGTTTGATTCCTGGTCAGGGCACACGTCAGGGTCGCAAGCTTGAGCCCCAGTAGGGAGCATGCAGAAGGCAGCCAATCAATGATTCTCTCTCATCATTGATGTTTCTATCTCTCTCCCTCTCCCTTCCTCTCTGAAACCAATAAAAATATTTTTTAAAAATGCACTGAGCACAAGAAGCAGTCACCGAAGAATACATAGTCTACAGAGTGTGGACTAGGTGAGTTAGAGGTAGATATGGAAGTGAGAAAACTATAAAGAAAGGTAAGAGGTGGTGCAAACACAGGATGGTGGCCATCTCTGGAGTGGTTGGGATGAGAGCAGATGTAATTATGGGATTCTAACCTGTGTGGTGGGTACTTTTTTAAAGAAGTATTTATTATTTAAACAATATCTATAAGTCTATATGATTTTTTGTATATATGATTTTTTTTAGTAACACTGCTTTAAAAAGAAAAGGACTATACCAGTGATGGTGAACCTATGACACGTGTGTCAGAGGTGACACGCAAACTCATTTTTGGGGTTGATTTTTTTTGTTGTTAAATGGCATTTAAATATATAAAATAAATATCAAAAATATAAGTCTTTGTTTTACTATGGTTGCAAATTTAAAAAAATTTCTATATGTGACACGGCACCAGTGTTAAGTTAGGGTTTTTCAAAATGCTGGCACGCCGAGCTCAAAAGGTTTGCCATCACTGGACTATACTATATTTTGACAAATGTTACCTAGTGTTACTGTAGTTAGCTGGATATTAATGAAGGAAAGGAAGCAAAGGGAATCCAACCACCTGCTTGTTTCACCAGGAAACTACAGCTTCATACACACTCCAGGGGTCCAGGCATTGCCCGCCAACAATCAACAGCCTTCCCTTCCCCCAGGGGGCACTGGATTGTCAGGGGGAGAGGAGGAAAGCACATGCTCAATAGAAGCCAAAATGACACAGGGGCAGTCCTTGACCTAGAGGCCCGTCAATCTCACCTGGAAACAACGGGCTGGCCAGGGTGGACCCATCAGGCTTTGGAAAGCCTGGGACGTTCATTGGTTATTTTTAAAAAGCTCCTGATTCTCCCCAAGTCCAGGAAAATATAACCCCTGGACAAAGCATTTTTTCTCTGTCTGTCTCTGGCCTGTACTCACCGGTTCATCCATACACTTTCTCACCTCAGAGCAGCCACCTGGGCCTGTGGCAGATCATGTGGGTTCCAAAGGACTGAGCTTTATTTAACATGAAGCAGAAGCTCTGGACACTGGCCTTTGGTTTGGCCTTGACGCAGACAAGGTTGGCCTTTTCTATGGTGGATGGACAGACACGGGACACTGGGGACCCAGAAGGGGAACTCCTCTGATTTTGCATCTCGAATAAATTTTGCCGCTCCAGTCTCCTGTGCGTGGGCCCTTCGGATGCTTTTCTCACAATCCTGTGGAAGAACCCATTTTCCACCAGCAACACTAGGAACCATTTTTTTAAAGGTATCCTCATGGAAGGAGATTAATTTATCCAGTTGCTCAGAACGCAAATCAAGGTTTCTAGTGGGTGAGTCAGCCAGCAACCACGGCAAAGGGAGTTGGATGGCTCTGTAGTCGGGCCAGGCCCCTGAGAGAACTGTGACCCTCCCTGCTCACAGACAACAGTCTGGACAGAGGACAAATGACCCTCAGTGCTAACAATGCATTGCAATTTTATTACCTAATTGTCACTTACCCTTCTGAGGGCCCCGATTATTAAAATATCACTTCCTTTTTCCAACATAATTTAAAAATGAGTTATGCCCTGGCCAGTGTTGCTCAGTGGTTAGAGTGTTGGTCCATGCACCAAAGGGTCATGGGCTCCATTCCTAGTCAAAGGCACTTACCTGGGTTGCAAGTTTGATCCCTGGCTGGGTCAGGGCATTTTTGGCAGCAAGCAATCTATGTGTCTCTCTCACATCATGTTCTCTCTCTCTCTCTCTCTCTCTCTCTTTCTCTCTCTCTTTCTCTCTCTCTCTCTTTCTCTCTTAACCCCCCTTCCACTCTCTCTAAAAATCAATGGAAAAAATGTATCTTTGGGTTAGGGTTAACAAAAAAACAGACAAACCACAACTTCTAAATCCCATGTTCACAAATCATTTTCATTGGTTACATTTTTGCTTGACTGTTTTAGAGAGAGCCACCTCCAACTTTTCCCTAGAATTTCTCCAAATTCTATCCTAAAATAAATTGCTCTTTATATTTCCACAAGCCAAGCACTGAAGAATCTTGCTTGATTTTTTTATTCACCTGAAGTTACTTCCTCGACACCCCTAAATTTAGTCATTTACTCAATGTCCTCAGCGTGGTTTACTCCTTGTAGTAAGTAAGGCAGCTGTGCCCACCTCCTCGGGGTTGCATCAGATATTTCTATGGGAAAATACCTGATTGAAAGACCTTCTCAGTTGTTTCTCTCCAAAGACAGATTAGATCTGGGACTGGATTAGTTTTATGCAAATAATCTGTGTGCCTCAACGCTACAAGTGAAGAAATGCACACATCACCTTCTTCAGGTTCTCCAGCCCCGTGCCCGAGGAGGAGGGACGTAGTAAATGCTTCTCTCGCCTCCTCTCATCCACAGCGTTCTCTCCAGGCTGCATCTCACTACGCTCACCTCCACCCACTTCCTGTGGGATTAGCCCAACTGTATGGGACCAAACGCATGGACTAGGGCGGTCCAGTGATCCCGGGACCATCCTGGTGAGTCAGCCCCAGGCAGCTTCATTCCGAAGCTGGGGCCAGACGCTGGGTCTGCTCATGGCCAGCTCCTCAGAGCTCTTTTTTTTTTTTTTTCTGAATTCCCTTAGTCTTAGCTTCTTGGCTTTCTGGGAACTCTTGGGGATCCAATGGGCAGAGTAAACAACAGGGAATGGAACAGAGCCCACATTCTGATTCTGAGAAAACCCCACCCCCTTGGCAAGAGTTCTCACTTAGGGAGTGGAGGGGGGAGGAGAAAGAGGCAAATTGTTCAAGCAGCTTCTACAGCGCGGAAGAGTTACCTCAGATGCTGGCAGAGAGAGGGTCCTGGAGCCCCAAGGCCCCACTGGATGTCCCTTTTCCAGTTGAGGATTTAGGCTATACTTTCAAGGTAGACGGGCTGATCCGTTTTTGAACCCCCGGCATTCATACTTAGCACACTTACAGTTGACCTTGTCACATGGGCACCCACTCTCTGAGGAAAAGACGTAAGGGACGTTTGAACTGGTCAAGTGACAAGAATCTACTCTGAGAAAAGACAGCACCTCCTTCTCTTGGTGCTAAAACATGAGTAGGTGGCGTTATGTCTGGAACTACTCACCCATAGGCTATGTCCAAAGCTCTTAGCGACAATCAATGAATTTTTTGCAGAAGTCACATAATGCTGCTGGAAGAAATTCATTAAAAAAAAAAAACACCAATACATGTCTTTAAAATTGTGCTGCTAGGAATTCCATCAAGAATTATGATAAATGGATGTGATGGGGAAAATGGAAATCAGACAGAAAAATAAATCCATTCCATTAGTACATCCCACAATAAATGCAGAGGAGCCTAAACAAACAGCAACAAATGCAATGAAAGGCATGGAATAACCCTGATGAGCTCAGTGACCGCAAGTAACCACTCAGGATGGTCTGACCTGACCACAGATTCCTCCCTGGGCAGGTCATGTCCCGGCCTGCCGCTTCCTCCGTGAAGGTCAGCTTTACCTGAAGGGAGCCTGTGCCGGTGCTTCCACATCTAAGATAACGAGCCTTTAAAGGTCAGTCGTTTCTTCTCCAGACTCCTGGGGCGCAGACAGGCGCCAGGGCAGCGCCCTGTTGCTCCTGTTCCCACACACCACCCACCTCCAGGTGCTGGGACGCTCACTGTGACCCCTCCTGCACTCACCAAAGCGAAGGGAGTGTGTGTCTCTCCATCTTGCTTTTCATCTGATCCTAGAGATTTCCCCCTTTGCTTCCCCTGCCTCCACAACCTACCAGCAATGGATTCCATGCACCTTCCTTTTTTCCCCTTTGACTCCAAACATATGAAATGAGCTGCAAAAAAATTGCCCTTCTCCGAGCATTTGCTCCATTCATCAAGGTCTTGCTTCAGGGCATGTCTTCAAAAGTTTGGCTCAAATAAACTCAAAAACTTTTCCTATAGGTTTGGACATGCTCTCAGGACAGTAAGAACCAGGCCGCCCAACTTCCAGGAACATGCCTTGGAATCTGAAAGTCAGTGCTTCACTTTCTGAAAGCTAATTTTAGAGGCTCTTGAAATAATAAAATAAACAACTGATTGTGTTAACTTATACTCTAGTAAATAAAAAATAACTTACCAATTTATCTGAAATTAACAAAATTGGTGTCATACTTATCACCACCTGCCTGTGTATGGAATATCCTAAACAAAGATTCCTATTCTAAAGTGTTTTTAATTTTCTTTTCATTTAGTTTTCTTGATATTTGGGGGGAATATAAAACAGGGTGCACTTAGGAAACATTTACTGAATGGCCCTATGCTGTCCTGGAGAAATGAAATAATTCAAAGAACTCATAGGTTTCACTGCTGGGTTAGACGAAGAGGTTAAAGACTAAGGAGAAAGGAGTGGATGAGGTTAGAAAAGAGAGACTCGGCGGGAAGTGGGAGGCTGGCAGTGCAAATTATCAACTGATGACCATTTTTGAAGCTCATTTAAGCACATAACACGGTTGAGTAATTTATGAACTGTATGAGGCCCTGCTCAATCCTAATGCCGGCTCCTTCCCGAACTTCCCTCCCCCTTGATGACTTGCACTGCACCCAGCCTTTTCCCTTTATTATTTTTGAACAACACAAACCCTGGGGTGTGTCTGAGTCGGCAGCTGCAGGGGCATTGTTCTCGCCACTTGATGTGGCGATGGACACAGAGTTCAGCTTCACAATGGCCAGGACTTCTGGCAGCTAACGAGACCTCTGGGGCTTGCGTGACTCGGGACATGTTTTTCTGAACCTGAGGGAAGCGAGTCAAGGTTTTATTGCCTCGCCTTTTGAAAAGCGGCCTGTCCTGGATCCAGGCAGTGATTGGAACTAGCAAAGAGATTGTTGTGGCGAGAGCAATGGGCTGTTTGATGAGAAGATACAGGGCAGAGGTGGGGACTCCCCGGAGGGGACGGACTGGCAATACCTCCTGGCGTTCCTGTACAATGAGGCCGGTGAAGAGAACCTTAAAGTCCTTAGTAAGATGGGGGAGTTGAGGCTTCTTTTGTATTTCAGAGGCAATGTTGATCCATTTTCTCAAATGGTAGGAAAAGAAGGAGCTCCCCAACCCTTCCATGTTTCTTAGATTTATTCTTGGCTCTGGCATGAGAGATGCAATCAATAATCTGACTGACTGTGGGAGCCCCGCCCCCTTTGAGTGGAGGTTCCCCATCTACACTTGGCAAGAGAGAGCAAGAGAGCTCCCCTCACCTGTGGGTGTTCCCCTCACCTGTGAGCTGCTCCCCTCACCTTGGGCTACTCCTCTCACCTGTGGGTGCTCCCCTCACCTGTGAGCTGCTCCCCTCACCTTGGGCTACTCCTCTCACCTGTGGGTGCTCCCCTCACCTGTGGGCTGCTCACCTCACCTGTGGGGCTGCTCTCTTCATATGTGGGATCTTAAAAATGCCTGAATACTTCTCCCACCAGATGTGAATCCCAATATTAACTCTAATAATGAATTAGACAGGTATGTTTTCTCTGTATGGCCAGGGCCCTCTCTTGTTGTTTATCACAGGAAAACACTTTCTTTTTTCTTCTTCTTTTTAAAATATATTTTATTGATTTTTTTTTTTTTACAGAGAGGATGGGAGAGGGATAGAGCGTTAGAAACATCGATGAGAGAGAAACATCGATCAGCTGCCTCCTGCACACTCCCCACTGGGGATGTACCCGCAACCAAGGTACATGCCCTTGACTGGGGTCAATCCTGGGACCCTTGAGTCCACAGGCTGATGCTCTATCCGCTGAGCCAAACCGGTTAGGGCAGGAGAACACTTTCTATGATGAAGCAAGACATATCCAGCCCTGTCGGAGGGGTGGGCCTGGGTCAAAGGTGTCACGATATATTGATCAATCGCAGAGGAGTGGGCGGAGCCTCCAGCTGTTCCGCATGGCCACATCACTGCAGTGCCTGTCAGTCTTGGAATTCTATGTTGCTCCAGCCTCAGCGGGGGCCATCCACATAGAGGGAGACATGAGCAGCTTTGCTCTGGAAAATCAAACCTGAGTTATCAGCGTGGGAGAGTAAAGCAATCATACAACATATGTCCTGAGAGAGCATTGCCCAGCCCAAGGTCCCATTCAGATAAAAATTGGCAAGGAACCAATTCATGGGTTCTCCATAGTCATGGGAATGATCCAGAAACGGCAGTTCCCTGCCTGCATGTTATCAGGCACACTCCACCTGCTGTTCTGCTGACATGGTTGAGTCACAAAGAATGTGTATGTATACACAGTATGTGTGCAGAAGCATGTACGCACCTTCCTTATGTATGTAAAACAGAGTTGAGGCTTGCAATTCCCCTCAGGTAGAAGGAATTTTGGGCATCCCTGCCATGAGCATTTTTTTGAATCTAAGCACATACATAAGTCTTTTTGGTGGGAAAGAGTTCATATTTTCCATCAGCGTCTCAAACGGAACCATGACACCAGAAAGGCAGAGCCATCATGGATTTAAAGCTTTGCAAGACTGGCTGCTCTGAAGAGAAGGACAAGAAAGGAGGCGTTTCTAGTGAACACATGAATGGCCCCTGGTGCACGCTGCCTCCAGCAGACACAGATGTGCAGTCCCATTTGTTTAACTCCGGGGCTGATGGGGAAGCTTCCCAGAACTCCTGCATGTGGAGGCACAGGACCACATTCCAGCGAAGGCCTTGCTCACATTCTCCTGGGAAACGTGGGTTCTGTGTGAGAGACCAGCAGACATCCTCCAAACGGTCCTTTGATCTCATGGAAAGTCTGCCCTCAGTCACTCCCACCCACAGACCAGGGCGGCCGAGCCCAGAGTCCTGCTCCTCTGACCTCCAGCCTTTGCTGTGACTTCGCCAGTGGGAGATACGACAGGAAAGCATGCTGAGGCCCAAGTCCCTCACAAACACCGCAGGGTCGGAGGTGCTGCCTGCCGCGGATGAAGTTTATGTCTAATCCCTGACCATTTACTTGCTTCTGCCTATAGCGCCTCCACCCTGCAGTGCTGGTTGGGAAGTCATGTGAACAGTTCAGACTTCTCCTTGCCGTTTCCAGATGCTTGTTTCTGAAGGGTTACTGAGGCTGTGTTTCCTGTGGCGACATCAGGTTTTCTGTTTCATCTTCTTCCTCCTTAAACTGGAATATTGAACGTGACCTTCCATTCTGGTCTCTTTGAGCACAAGCTCTGATGGGGGTCAAAGGACAAAGACCTCCCTCTCTGGGGAGTACCCCCTTTGGTGCCAGAAAGGACACACACTGATTCACAGTGACCAAACAGACTGGTTTTAATTGCTTGGGAACATTCAGGCATTCACCAAGCCTCCTTCAGCTTTTTCTTTTTAAAAATGAGGCCAACGGGGCTACATTTCAGTCAGGACAGGCTCGGTTTTGCAGTGGTAACAAGCATGCCCTAAGTTTCAGTTGCATAAAAGAGCAGAGGTGCTCACAGGTCCAGCACGGATTGCCAGGAGAGGTTGGGTCTAGGTAGGGATCAGACTCAGTACCCCATCACATGCTGCCCCCAAACAACCAATACACACGGCTAGTATTCAGCTTTTAAACCTCTTCCCAAGACCTGCTGGGGCTGACCAGCAGACCCTGAGCGATGGATGAATTACTCTGACACAATGTTTGCTGTGAAAGAGAAGGCTAAGGGATGGCCTGGCTAAAGGATCAAGACAGTCTCCATCACCTGCCTCATTAGGCTTTTATTGTAACAGCAGTTTGAGATAAAGTTTATCTTTTAGATACAATCAGTAGGGTAAGTGATCTTGGGGGACACATGTGTCTGCAGTGTCCTTTAAGCAAGGACACTAAAGATTAAGCATTAGGATTCTGGTAAGCACCCGAGGGTTTGCATGTTCACAGACTTGTTTGGAAAGGTCAAGGAACAATTAGGGGTTGCTGTCTTCAGCCAAACTCCCCTAAGTCGGAATTCCAAGAAACAGGGCGGGCCACCTTCAGCCCACTCCTTTTTTCGGAACTTTCCTCCTTACACACTTTCCAACCAAGTCCCGTGCTTCCCCACAAAGACCTTACATTGACTAAGTGCGGCAAAGCTTCCCCTTTATTTCAGATAAGGATGTACTGGAAAACACAGAATGCCACCCTCTGGGCTTCCTTTGTTCCTCAAGCATTGCTATATATTTTAGTTTGGTTGGCCACCCTAACTATGTTTACTAATTAATTACGGATACTGATTTCTATGCCCATCGGGTTAGTGTGGATTATGCTGTGATAGCACACGACTTCCAAAAAGGTCAATGGCCTAAAACAGCAAAGGGTGACCACTCACTCAGAGCACACCCCTTCAGTGCTGGTTGGGTGTTTCCTTGTTGTGGCCTCTAGGAACCAGGCTCAGCACCATGCAGCCACCTTGGCAAACAGCTGGCTGCATACCACAGAGCAAAGCCAGCTGTGGAGGCTCCCACACCAGCACTTACATACACAGTGGGAGTGTCACATGTTCCTTCCACGCACGACTCAATGGCAGGAAAAGTCACCTAATTCCACTGAAGGGGCTCTCTGGGTGACCAGACTGGGGCAACTCGCAGACGTTTGTTGAAAAGCGCCCCTGACTATGACAAGCGGGTCCCTTGCTGTCGTAAAATCACAGGATGATATTATTCTTACAATGGCTTGGATGCCAACCCTGGGCCACCGAAATCCTTGGATGCTTGGGTAAAGAATGTCATTTAAAGAAAGACTTCTGGTTCCTTAGGCGGTGACATTTCGGCACCTATGGGTGAAGCTGCCTGGCTCGGTCTGCACTCGGTTTGGACCCCCTGGCCACCCCGTTGTGCCAGGGTTTCTCTGGGACAGTGTCACCTGTGCCAGCGAAGGCTGGAGTCGGGCGTGGCGAGGGCACAGCACTCTCCTCTGGTGCTGGTCCAGGTGCTGGGGAGCGCGCTGGCAGCCAGCTCTCCGGGGGACCCGTGGCCCAGCGGTTCTGAGCAGAAAGCGGAGCCAGGAGCAAAGACAGAGGCATCTGTGTTGACGGGGTGAGGTATTCCAAGCACACGGGTGGATGTGCAGCCTGGAAGCTATGGCCTCATTGTGCAAAAGTGTCTATGTCCGACTCTGAAGGAGAAGGTGGCTGGTACCCTGGGAGGCCAGAGCACACTCCGGTCTGTCTTCCCTCTGTGTTCGCATAGCAAGGAAAGGAAACGAGAGCAAACGAAGGGCACAGCGTGTGGTCCAAAGGGCAGATGGGTGGGCTACAGCTCTTAGACTTCTTGCGAGAAAGGGGAAATTTGTCCCCACACGCTCAACAGGACCAAGTGCAAGTCAGAATCGGGGGGTGAGGGGGGGTAGGGGTGTCGGGGAGTGACTGGGCTGTGTACAGGAGTGTTGGCGTCCATGTGGACACTGGCTCTGACCATTTTTGTGGTCACTGAGTTCCTGAAATCTAGCAAATTCCTGACTTGGGATTGCATATTGCAGAAGTTCAGTCTTCTACCAGAAGTTCTTGAGGCAGCTTGTACAGCCTGTCCCGCAGCTGTAGGTCCTGGGGCAATTGTGCCATCTCTCTGTGCCTCAGTTTCCTCATAAATAAGCATGTTCCTACAGGCAAAGCACTTACCCCTGTCAGCCTGCGGGCTCCGGAGCCCCGGTTTCTGAGGATGTGGTGATATCGCAGCCATGTGACTTCCACACGGCGAATGGAGGAAGGGCCCTCTGAGTGGCCTGGGAACAGATCAGGAGTGTTTCCCGGCTCCCCCGAGCTGGCTGCCGGGAGTGACTTCAGAGGCTCGATGGGCTCTGTATTCTGAAAACAGGTTTGTGCCGAGAGAATTCTCCGTGCCGTCCAGTGTTCTGAACGAGGCTGTCTGGCTTCAGTTTACTCCTCTCAATCCTCTTTGGAAGGAAAGAATGTTCCCTTCCTGAAGATGGGCCAGCATCAAAACACGTCCTGGCAACAGGTTCATTGGCTCCGAGCGCCATTCCAGACGGCTTCCAGCACCTGTAAAAGTCGCCCCCGACGGCACTGGGGACAGAGCCCATCCGAAGGCACATTCCGTGGTTTCATGTCCTTGGAAATGCCTGCAGAGTTCCAGGGAGGATAGAAAGCTGGGGCGGGGGAGCAATTTGAACTTACAATCAAGTACATTCTTTTATTTAGAATTTTGGGGCAGAAAACTCTATGTAGGCACATCCCTCGGGATGTAAACATGGCAGCCGGGAAAACAGTGGATTAGAGAAAATGGACAGTGAAAGCTCTAGGGTTAGTGTCTAAGCCCTATAGCAGCTTCCTCCAGGAGGGCGGCAGGGGTGGGCCCCTCATCGCCTGGTCCTTATTCTCCAGTATCCTGACCTCATCAATGGGGTACCAATGCCTCACTCCTGAGCCCACATCCCAGACAACAGAACAGGGTTCAAGGGCAAAGGAGGCACGCCCCTTCCTGTATCGCTGTGACCTTAGATAAGGTGGGCTCCACTGGCATCCCACTGAGCAGAACTCAGTCTCATGACTACATATAGCTACACAGGAGCCAGAAAATGTCGCCGTAAATCTGGCAAATGCCATCGGTATTCCTGGGGGTCATGTACTCAACTGGTAGTCGGTCTCAGTACTAGGAGAGGAAAGCGAAGAGCCCGGGAGCCAGCTCTGCCTCCACGGAGACAGGATGCTGGTGACGCCTGCACAGATCTGGGCCCTCCAGTGCTTTACAAACCACGGGGCTTCCGGGGGGCCGTGCAGGGAAGCCACGCCTGACGTTCCGTGTATTTCCATCGGAGGAATCACCGAAGCTGCCCGTGTGTAAACCTCCACATTGTGATAGGAACGTTCACAGCTACAGGAAAGATCAGGAAATATTTGTTGACTTGACAAGTCTGAGATCAGAGCTTTCAAACCAGTGACATATTCTTTAAAATGAACTGAACTATGGAGTTGGCACTGCTTTTAAGAATAGTTGATTTTTTTGTCATTGATTGTAGCCGGTGGTTAAAAAGTTGTCTTTTCCATCAATGAGTTTATCCCTTGGAGAAAGGCAGCCGTTTTCATTTTTCAGTCAGATTTCAGAATCAAGAGGACTATTTATTTCTCAAATTCAGGAGATGCCTCTCAGGTTGCCACATTGTATGATGAAATGTGTGGGTAGGGAAAATATATATTGATGAAAAATTTGGGTTTGGCTTAAAGAAAATGGAGTAGAAAATGATTAAACAAATAAAGGAAATTCAAACATCTAATCGTTCATTCAACATATATTTATTGAGCACCTACTTGGTTCTGGCTGGAAGCTGGTTTTGAGAATAAAGGCAGGCACAATTCCTGCCTTCGAGACTTTGCATGCTGCCAGCAAACAGAACATGTAGTAATGCGACAGCAGATAACAGTAGATGCCATGAAACAGATCAATGATCTGACCTGATAAAGGTTAACAGGGGGCATCTACTTTAGATGACATGGCTGAGGAAGTCCTCCTTCCAGAGGCAGGAGAAGACGCCAGATTGGGAGGAGGAGAACTCCAGGCAGAGATGGCCAAGGCCCGGGCAGAAGATTGGTGGACACGTGCGGATGAACGGCAAGGTGAGCAACAAGACCCAGTGTATGAGTTTGCAGCACCATCTTCTGTGAGTGCCCACGGTTTAGATTTGTTACCCATTCCCCGTGTTCACTGTAGCATCCATTATTTTTTGTTCGTTAAGTAATAGAATTTATCAATGAACCAATACTAAGTATTAAAATTTGATGGCCAAGAGAAGATGTATACACATAGACGCCACTAGGATGATGTATTTCAGAAGTGCATAGAACCAACTGCCAAAATGCCAGGAGCAGAGCTGCCAGGACAGGGATGACTTCCGTGGCCGTTGGTAGTCCTGGCCGCTGCAGTGCTGGGAGAAGTCCTCCTGGACTCGGATGGGCTGCGGTCCCTCCCATGCCGAGCTGGCACGCATTTACTTTACGGTGGGAAGGATTGTCCATTCCTGGTCCTGTATTGTTTTCTCCATCCTGAGCACAGGGCTGTCTTCCAGCTCACGTCCCCAGGGAGCCAAGCACGGCTATATCGGGAGATCCCATCACACTGAGCACGCCGTGGGCCGCAGCCCTTCCGTGCTTTGAAACAGCCCCTCCCTTACAGAACAGATCCTGAGATATGACAAGCAGTCTGCACGTGCCTGTGTGTGCCAGCCCTTTCTTCGAATACCCAGGAAAACATTTTGCAAATTGCATAGAGCAGGCTTGCATTCCCAGACTTTCTCAGTAACCTCCTAAATTGCCAAACCTCCTTTCAGCAGGAAACTCTTGAAAGAAGTCTGTAGAAATTTGGTGATGGGCTCTGTGTTGGCAAAGGTGTCTCATGCTCTGTCCTCTCGGGTGGCCTGCTGAAGACCAGCCCACAGAGGCCGCGGCCAGGTCAGCGCCTGACCTTTGCGTGAGAGCCCCGGGCAGCTCCGTGCGCGGAGGGGGCGTGTGCCTGGCAATGGCCTTGGCACAGAAACTCTTGTCCGGGAGACTCTCCTGTCTGCCCCTAACAAGGAAACCTCCCGAAGAGCAGCTGAGGGTTCCTGTTTTGGAAGGACGCTGCCTGCGCCTTGGGGAACTTCCAACAGGCACAGGAATGCAGAGCAAATGTGGCTTTTGCCTAGGAAGGGAGCTCCGCAGAAGCATGTGGTCACATGAGGTCTGACAGGCTGTCCTGAAACGTGTGGACTTGGTGAAACAAGTCAAAAGTTTCCTAGAGGACCGGCCTGGGGCGGGGCCACAGCCTGCATGCTGCCTGACTGACCGGCGGGCTGCTCAGAGCCTGTGGGACGGCTCTCGGGACCCCACGTGCACGGCCAGGCTTCCCAGCTTCCCTTACATGGGACTGTGCTCAGCTCCTACTCAGGAGGAGGCCTAATACCTTTGTGAAAATCTGACAGATATGTTGGCATGTCCCTGTCATCGGGGATGAAATCAGATAAGGTGGCTACAAATGATGCAACCAATTTTCCACCAGCTTTTCCAGTGACTTCTGTCTCAGGCCCGCGCCCTCTCCTCTGGCCCTGCCACTGTGGTTTCAGAGCTTCTGCCCAGTCACCCCTGGGTGGGGGCAGGAGTGGTGTGCGCTCTGGCGCGTGTCACTTCACGTCTCACAGCCGTGGCTGCCCACTCCGTGAAGTGGAACGGTACCTCTCAGGGATGCTGCCGCTGCCACCTGGCCACGGTCTGACGTATTTTGTAGGTCGTAAAGGGTTAAACCAATGCCCGTTGCTCTGCATTGGTCTTCTATCAGCCTGGGGGGAGAGGGCTGATTCTAGATTGTTCATTCCTTGGATGACAGTGGAGATGGAGAAATGAAAATACTGAAAAGGATTGATGCCCTAAGCTACTGTGTCGTCGGGACAAAGTGTGACTTTAGGAGGATGTCCTATGTACTGTCATGTGCATGGGAGCCACCTGGAGGGTCTCATTAAATGTTCTGACTCAGCACATGGGGGAGGGGGCGCTGACACTAAGCATTTCTAAAAGCTCCCGAGATGCTCACACCAAGAGTCCTCGACTGCACGCTGCGCAGCAGGGGATCAGAGAGCAGGGTCAGGAGGGAGGTGATGGCGCAGGTGAAGGAGGGAGGAACACAGAGCCTTCCTGTCTGTGTTCCCTGCATCTTGGTGCCACAGCAGTGACACGAGCTAGAGTAACATTGTTAAATACCGGAACATGGCTTGTTGCTCTTCATTGAGCATATTTCTTGGGGAGTAAAGCTTGGGCCAGAGATACCGAGAGGAAACTGACCGAACTCGGACCATGCCAGCCCTGCTCTCTCAGAGCTACACACACAGTAGGAAACCAGGAAGATTCAGGCTGTCACAGAAGCAGCCTGTGTCCTTCCGGTTGGGAACTGATCCAATGACGATAAGATCATTCGCTCCGGTGACCTCAGCCGCATTGAAAGTGTTTTCTCGTGGGACCCAGCCTAACAGGTCTTGATTGGACATTGTGAGTTAACATCCTTGTCACTCACGTTTAGAACCTAATGATTTCCTTCTGACATTCCCACCGTGTTTGGTAGCCGGCCATGACATTATGCATTGTTCAGGATAATTTTCCATGTTACTGGAGCTGATTCCCCTGATTTATAGTTATTTGTGAAAGCTCTCCAAAGAGGGTGGAGGAGTCAAGAAAATAACTTCATAATAAACCACTCCAAACAAAGAGCAGCTGGTGAAATTCTTGCAACATGGCAATGATTCTGTAAAGGACTACGCTTATGACAGGTAGTGCTCCGGCTGACCCAGCTCCAATGTGCACACGTGGCACATGCAGTTGGAGATGCAGTGATGCCATGGCTTTGTTTGGTTATTACCAAAACAGCCGCTCACGGAAATGTGCTGTTGTGACTTGAAGCTACACAGCCATGAACTCTGCTGAGGCACATTCTCTAAGACCTGTCACTCCAGTTGGCTAACCAGAGCCTTGGTTAAAACTGCCTATAGGGGACTCACTTTGATGAGTGAATCTCAAGCACATTTGGGAACTCTACGCTAGTTCTATACTTTTGTTTATTTATTTTTTTAAATATATTTTTATTGATTTCAGAGAGGGAGGGTGAGGGAGAGGGACAGAGAGATAGAAAATGAATGATGAGAGAGTCATTGATCAGCTGCCTCCTGCACGCCCCACACTGGGGATCAAACCCACAACCCAGGTATGTGCCCTGACTGGGAATCGAACTATGACCTCTTGGTTCACAGGTTGACACTCAACCACCGAGCCATACTATACTTTTGTTTATTGTAAAGTTTTAAAAATCACAAATATGAAAAATATCAGAAAATGGAAATACTCAGTGGTTTGGTCCTGGCATTAATTTCCTATTCTGTTGGCAAGGAACCCTTGCGGTTCTAGTGAAGGTGGTTGAAGGCAGTGCTGTACGATGGTGTAGTTTACATCCAGCTGGAACTTACTGCAATCAAAATCAGAAAGCCCCATGTTGAGTTTCATAAGGGTTCCTACTGTACCAGAAAGTGGAGCTGACAGATGCCATCTTTCCACCCAGGAGGATTTCCCACATACTCATGGACTCTGTGGTTTGGTTTGGCCATGGTTGGCGATGAGGCTCCCAGCCAGGCAGGTAAGATGCATTTGTGTTAAGATCTTTGGGCTTCCTAGTCTGTGACGACAAGGGCAGGGCAGGTAATTCCCCCTCAATCAGGTCCTGCAGAGCCACACAGCCATCCTAAGGGAAAAGTTGATTTAAGTTCTCTCATGAAGACCCAGGTATAGACATGCCGTGAAGTCTTTGCCTTCAGGAGAACTTGTTAAAGAAAGACAGTGGGTGATATAGGACAGGGCTACCAAACATTTATGCATAAGAAGCTCATGTCAACCATCTCCCTGAAACCTATCCTCAAAGAACAACAAAGAGCTCATTAAAATTGTACGTTTTGTTCTCAATGAACCACCTTTAACAGGCTCTTGCCCTCCAGCTCCCATGGGCTCACCAAGATGATTTAGTTACGTGAAGGCAGGGCCTCCTCTCCTTCCTCCCCGGCCAGCAGTAACGTTTGTTGACTGAGGACTGCCAGTAGAATTTAGGTTGTGATTTGCTGGGCAGGGGACTTGTTGAAGGTGATGTATAACGTGTTGTTCTTAACAATGACTGTGTAGAAACAACGTGTTTTCACTACGCTCACTGGAATCAAGAAAGCTGGGTGGGGAAAGCGCTTGGTGTTCTTGTGGATTGTGAGCGTCCTTTTATTTTCTGCAGTACATGCTGCAGAGAGGCACAGACCCAGCTGGATATTTGCTGATGCTGCCTGCTCCCAACGCCCCCGCGGGAGAGCCTCTTCCTTCAGGATGGATTGATGTCCCTTTCTGGGCACCTGGGAGTTACTTCCAATGCCTTCTCTCCATCTCACCCACTGTCTCCTGAGAGTTTTGACCTAAAAAGAGGCAGATGCCTGGTGTAGACATCTGATGAGTGTGGACTGGTCTGAGTGAAAGCCGTTTCCACCGCTGAATCATCAAAACAGACACAAATCAGCAGCCCGGCTGTTCGGATGCTGATAAATACTGCAGGAATTCTAGGTTTAATGAGCACTAAGTGCAGCTCACAAGTACCCAGGGGACTGAAAGGAAGTTCAGTCTGTGCTTTTCTGATGATTCCCGTGTCCTCGCCACACAAATGTTTTTGCACTTACGTCAACACTCAAAAAATCTAAAATCAGCATGAATTCTGTGCAGAGCGTGCGGTAGGAAAGGGCAGCTCTAACTTATACTCCAAGTTATATGTGGGAATAAGCCTAAATCATATAATACTAATTACTGGACTGACCTGTCTTTTATGATATTTTTTTAAAATATATTTTGTTGATTTTTCACAGAGAGGAAGGGAGAGGGATAGAAAGCTAGAAACATCAATGAGAGAGAAACATCGATCAGCTGCCTCCTGCACACCCCCCACTGGGGATGTGCCCGCAACCAAGGTACATGCCCTTGACTGGAATTGAACCCAGGACCCTTCAGTCCTAAGGCCGACGCTCTATCCACTGAGCCACACCGGTTAGCTATGATTTATTTTTTTATATATATTTTTATTGATTTGAGAGAGAGAGGAAGGAGAAACATTGATGAGAGAAATACCCATCAGCTGCCTTCTGCACGCCCCCTATTGGGGATAAGGCACATAATCAGGGCATGTGCCCTGACCTGGAATTGAACCAGCAACCTCTCCATGCCTAGGAGGACACTCAGCCAAACTAAGCCCCACCAGCCAGGGCCAATTTTGCTATTTTTAAATCTTCACTTTCCTGTATGTCACAGATAATGGTTAATTGGGTTGCCTCCCGTGGAAATGACAAAGATAAGAGGTCAACACTTGCTTCCCAAAACAAAGGACTTGATTACATCTGGGTTGATGTTATGGTAGTATTTTCACTACCTGCTATTATTTAGTGTCATGTTGGAGACATTAGGTTCTCTTGACTTTTTTGTTTGTTAATCCTCACCTGAGGATATTTTTTCCATTGATTTTTTAGAGAGCGTGGAAGGGAGGGGGAGAGAGAGTGAGAGAGAAACATCAATGTGAGAGGGACACACCAATGGTTGCCTCCCACGCCCTGACTGGGGATTGAGCCTATAACTGAAGTATGGGTCCTTGGCCAGAATTGAACCCGCAACCCTTCAGTTCACTGGCTGACGCTCTAACCACTTAGCCAAACCGGCTAGGACAGTACTCTGAACTTTGATGACTTTTTACTCCAAGTTAATTAACAGCAACATGATAATAGCCTACCTTAAATGTCTAACTTTGGAAGACTTGGCACAGTGGTTCTCAAACTGGCCATACACTGGAATTACCTCAGGTGTTTCAAGAAAAATATTGATGCCTGGGTCTCACCCATCACTCATAGATTATGTCTCAGTGGGCCTGTGGTGCATTCTTGGTGTTGGAATGCTTAACAACTTCCAGATGATTCTACTGTGTAGCCATACTTAGAGAGGTGCCGCCTGGTTTAGGAGAAATAATCTTAAAACTTAAGCAGAGTGACTTTTTAATAAATATCAAAGTAATTCTTTAGTCAAAAAGTGGAAATATATGATCAATATGAAACTAAGACTCTCATTAGCAAAACCCAAATACTATGTTTCTTCTAGGGAGTGGTGTGCCAATAAGTGTTTAAAACCATATCCTCAAGAACAAAGCCTTAACCAGTTGTATTTTGCCTATTTCCCTGGTGCAAATTCTCCCAGCATGGCTGATTTCACGCTACCACCCAGCATGCCAAACTCCTGAAAACCTAACAGTCAGCTCTTGTGGGACAATGTTAGCCAGCTCTGCTTCTAGGAGAACTACATCTGGTTTGCCAGTCTCTGCCTGATGACAGCAGTAAGTTACTTATCCTTTGGGGATGAGATGTACTTATTTAGATTGCAATAGATACTTATCAATTGCCATTTTAAAAGCTGTGTACATTAGCAGAGTTATTTAGCAATGTTTGCAAGCTTTCTATGGATCCATCTTAATAGGTTTCATGATTGTTTTTACTTTATGTAAATAATATTCTTAATAGATGTGGTCATTTGGTGTGAAAATAAATATCTCTGAGATCTTGTACAATCTCTGCATTTTGAGATTGACTAAAATGATCTATTTGAACATCATGCACATCCTATATAATAAAAGGCTAATATGCAAATCAACCAAACAGTGGAACGACCAGTCGCTATGACATGCACTGACCACCAGGGGGCAGATCCTCGACGCAGGAGCTGCCCCCTGGTGGTCAGTGTGCTCCCACAGGGGGAGCGCCGCTCAGCCAGAAGCTGGGCTCATGGCTGGCGAGTGCAGCGGTGGTGGCAGGAACCTCTCCTGTCTCCCTGGCAGCACTAAAGACCCCTTGAGGGTCCTGGACTGCAAGAGGGTACAGGCCGGGCTGAGGGACACCCCTCCTCCAGTGCACGAATGTCATGCACCAGGCCAGTAGTTACTAGATAAATGATAATAACACAAGATAATCTATCATGCTTCTTCTAGGCCAAGCACTGTTCTAAACTCTTTCCATATATCAACTTACTTATTAATCACAACTCTGAGGTGTGTCCTATTATTATCCCCATCTTGACAGATGAAGGAACTCAGAGTCAGAGAGGTTAATTAACTTATCCAATGACACACAGCTAGTCAGTAGCAAACTGGAATTTGAACTGGGCAGTCAGGCTGCTCTTAACTGACATATTTATCAAAAAGACCTAGAGAGCCCTGGCTGGTGTGGCTCAAAGTGTTGGGTGTCATCTCAAGCACCAAAAAGGTTGCTGGTTAGATCTCAGTCAAGGCACATGCCCGGTTGCAGGCTTGATCCCCAGTAGGGGGCGTGTAGGAGGCAGTCAATCACATTGATGTTTCTCTCTCCCTCTCCCTTCCTCTCTCACTAAAATCAATGTTAAAAATCTTTTAAAGAAAGACCTAGAGAATCAAAATTATTCTCTGAGGTTATTTTTGAATACTGCAGAAGTCTAGTCACCGCCCACCCCCACCTTTCCGGTTATTTGGAAATCTTTTTCAAATCCAACAACATTTGTTCACCTGCTGAAATAATTATTTTACCTTTCTCATTATCAGTGTAGTGCCATGTTTCCTGTTTGGAAAGCAGAAAGTACCCTTGACTTTTGTATAAAAGTGCAATTGTATTTACTGAGGGATACATTTTATTACCAAAAACACCAGAAATAGCACTGGTTTTGAAACGCTCCTTTTTATGGGTTTACTTGGCTGGAGACAAAAAATTTAAAAAAATAAAGCATACCTCGGTTATGACACTTCCAGAGGCAGAGAAGGTCTTTTATTTTTTTTAATTTTGCTTGGAAATCATTTTAAACTTGCAGAAGTTTCAAGAATCAGACTGAGGCAAAAAAAAAAAAATCGCTTGTGCTTAGATCCATGTATTGTTAGATTTTAGCCCATTTGCTCTATCAATTGCTCTCTTTCTGGAGGTGTGTATGTAATGGATGTACATGCACACAAAGTTTTTTATGAAACTTTTTAGTAAATTGCATACATTATGGACCATGACCCCAACCTACTTCAATGTATTTTCCCAAGAATAGGGATATTGTCTTGTGTAGTCACAGTAAACTTCTAGTCTAAGTTGCCGTCTTTATTCCAACTTGCCAGTTCCTCTAATATTTCCCCTTGGAGTACTGTTTTATCTGCACAGGTGCAGCGCGAGGCACTGACTGCATGCAGCTGCCAGGTACCTTTAGTTCACATCCAGTGGGACATTTCCCCAGAGCCTCTCTTTGTCTTCTGTGATTTTTAAAGAATTCAACCAACACCCCTTCCCCCTTTTTAACAGAACATTCCTCATTTGGAGTTTGTCTGCTGTTTCTTCAGATTAGGCCCAGACATGGGTTCCTGGCCAGAATACTACGCAAGTGATGTCACTTCCTTCTCAGGGTGTCACATGGAAGCCACGTGTTTTGCACCTGCCCTTCGTTGGCAAGGTTCATGTGAGCTACCCGGTCAGGAGGTCACCCAGTTTTCCCGCTGCGCAGCTGCTATTCTTTCCCGTGTCACTAATGAGCAATCCGTGTGGAGATACCTTAGGAGCAAACCAATATCCTGCCCCTAACCAGAATTTCCCTCTGGCTTCAACATCATTGATTATTCTTACTGAGCCATTATTTACGGCGGTGGTTGAAAAATGATGATTTTCCAATTCCCACTCTTCTTCCACATTTACCAGTGAGCCCATGGCACTCTATGGTAAGAAAGACAATTCCTTCTCCTTTCTCTCTCCCTTTCTCTCCCTCCCTCCAGTGTTACTCACAGATTCTTATTTTTCCCCAATGGTTTGTAATTTATGATTTTTCTTTATTATTTTGCTTCTCAAATTGTCCCAGTTTGGGCCAGCCAGTGGGAGTGCCTTCAAGCTGATTGGCATATTTGGGTGACATATTTGCTCGTTATTTATTTGAACACGTCCTTACTTTCTGTCATAACAAGATATTTTAGACTCAGGTGGTTCCTACTGCTCTCCCATTGGGATTGGCCTTTTTTCCAAGGAACCCTCCTTCGTTTTAGTGGGGCATGAGGTGTAGACACCAAGGTGTGGGTGCTGGGTGTACTCATTCCTACAGAGGGTCTTTGCTTCTAAGCTCTTTGGCAGATATACTAGTAGTTGGGAAACACATGCATGTGTGTACATGTCCAGTAAGTCCCTCCTCATTCTCGGCTTTGCTTTCTGTGGTTTCAGCTAGTTACCTGCAGTAAATCAAGTCCAAAAGTATTAAATGAAAAATTTCAGAAATAAACAAGTCATAACTTTTAAGTTCCGCGCAGTGCTGAGTAGCATGATGCAATTCTCGCGCCATTCTGCCCGCCCAGCCTGGGAGGTGACTCCCCTGTCGGCGTCTCCACGCTGTAGACGCTCTGTGCCCGGTGGTCACCGAGCTGCCGTCTGGGTTATCAGATCGCAGGGCTTGTGTTCAAATAACCTTTGTTTTACTGCATATTGGCCCCAAAACGCAAGAGTAGTGCTGCTGGCAATTCGGATATGCCTTAAAGTGCTTCTTTTAAGTGAAAAGGTGAAGACAATACAAGATATCTGAGAGAGACCACACACACATAACGTTTATTAGAGTATATTGTCATAATTGTTCTATTTTCTTGTTAGCTCTTGGTGTTAATATCTTTCTGTGCCTAACTTACAAATTAAACTTTATCGTAGGTCTGTATGTATAGGGCAACAACACAGTATGTGTAGGGTTTGGTACTATCTGTGGTTTCAGACATCCACTGGGGGTCTGGGAGCGTATCCCCTAAGGCTAAGGGGGAACTACTGTATACATACACATTAACACATATGTGCATACGCACATCAGGACATGCAGGTATGCATGTCACATTGTACACACACATACAAATACATGCCTTAGAAACCGTGAATTTCCATCTATCCCAGTGCATTTTCACATTGTTTGCTTCCCCCTCATTCCATAGCTGCATGTTCCTTCTTCCAGAGGGAGAATTCTGTCTCCTAACGTTAATACATCTTCTCATTTGCTCAATCATGTAATACATCGGAAATAGTTTCATTATTATTGGAACACAGAGTTCCTTCATTCCTGCCTGTCAAAACCAACTGGACCCAGGAATTTCATGCCTAGTAATTCATCCAAAAGGGAGGAACTCGTGTATCTACAAACAGCCTTGTATGCGAATGTTTGTAGGAGCTTTGCTCATCATAGCCCCAAATTGAAATAGCCCAACTGTTTCAAGAGAATAAGAGATAAAGAATCTGTGATACATTCACACAATGAGATACTACTCAGCAATAAGAAGAAACCCATTACTGCTGCAGGAACAATATGGATGAATTTCAAAAACATGCTGAGTTTTAAAAGGCAAACAAAAGAACACATAACATATGAATCCATTTACATGAAGTTTGAGAACAGGCAAAACGAATCTCTGGTGATAGAAACTAAGCCACTGTTTGCTTTTGTTGGAGGTGGGCAGGGCAGGACATGACCTGGGAAGGGGCATGGGAAAGCATTCTGGGGTTAAGGAAATGCACTATGTCTTGAACAGGATGTGAGTGACATGGGTGCGTGCAATGGGTTAAACTTTACCTTGAAGACATGTGCATTTCGCTGTCTATAAGTTAACCTCAATTTGAAAAAATTGGCTGGAGTCGAGTAGAGACGGCTTGTCTTGGCTGGAGCTGCTCCTCTGGGTTGCCTCACTTCCGCTCCTCCCCCTCGGCACTCCCGCCTGGCAGGCATCTGTGTGAGCTACCCCTGACCAGAATGTTTACTTCCTTTTATTATCATTGCAGGTATGCAAAATGCAAGTTAGAATTTTACAATTAATTACATGACATTATCAACTATTTAGGTCAGGGCAATCTAGACACTTTAAGACAGCAAAGATATGCAAGCAATTCGAATATTGAACATATTCGAATAATGCTGGATTGTAAATTAATCCTGTCTGATCTATTAAGATAAAAGCAAGAACAAGCAAACTGCAGTGTAGTCAGACTCTGCCATGGAAACAGCTGAGCAAATATCAGGTCAACGAGGCATCGATTTTCTCAGACCTTCTCATAGATTCTGGTGCAGACCACGCCTTTCATCTTACATTCCTTTAAAAAAGAGAGAGATGAACTGGGTACCCAAAGCCCAAACGAGGGGACAACACATTTGTAGTGATCACAGAAATTAAAAACCATCCCACGAGATTAAACTCAGAAAAGTTTAAAATATCAGCATGCCAGTCTCCAGTAATTTAAAATCATGGCCACTAAAGCAGGAGAAATAGTGTTAAAGTTCATCTATGCTATAGCAGAAGAATTCTTTTAAAATGGCAACTTCCTCTATGCTGAACACCTGAAAGTAATACAAAATAGTATTGAATGGAAAAATAAATAGATAAATAAAATTATATGCATGCTTTTAAGTCTACTAAAACAGTGGTTTTCAAAATTACCTGCACATCTGCCTTGTCTGAGGAACACTTAAAAATACGGATGGCTCCTCCTCCCCAAGTGGTGTGATCTGTGATGGGCCCCATATTGGTACTTAGTCCCCATGTAAGTCTATTGTGCAGTCAGGGATCAAAAAACCTCTGTTCTAAAGGAAGAGACATTCAAAACAGCATGTGAATCTATTTACAATTAATGTATGTGCTAATTAGTGAGCACAGAACCCAAAACTTCAAAAAATCATCAGAGGTCACCTCATGTAACCTTTGTCACCCTTCTCATCTGCGACTAACGAGTCTGCCGTGAGCTCAGCTGCAATTCTTGACTTGGTTTAGTCCAAGTTACTATGGATTCTTGAAAACACTTAGATATCTACAAATATTCACTAATTGAGCCTTTTGGGTTTGTTTTGCTTGTAGAACTTAGACTTGCTTTTCTCTTTGTGAGTCCCAACTAGTGAGATTTCTCCAGACCCTCTTTAACTTTACTATCATTTTTAGGTGTTGTTATATCTAAAGTAACAAGTAGGCTTTCTTAGTTCTAAATTCTCAAGCCTTAAATTGGAACTCTTGATAGCTTAAGCATCACCCAAACACTAACTCTGCCTCACTCTCAGCCCTTCTTAGCCATTGGGGTTCTAAAGAAAAAAAGAATATTTTTGAAAATATTATAACCAATTTCTTTATTTCAATGGCATCATTTCTGCATTTAGAAGTAAAGACCCTCTTACCACTACCATTTTCCCATCCACCAGCTTTCTCTTTATTGTGGTCTCTTTGCCATCCCATTTCTGCACTTGATTCAATGAGCCTCTGGCCAAGGTTACGACGCTCTGCAAAGACAAGTTCACATAATTGGTTGATTAAAGAAGCATTAGTAAGCACATTCATTTCCAACAGAAGGAAGTAGTCTACCCTTCCAACACTAGCAGAGTTATCCTCTCTCAAGCTGGAGACTTTGAAGAGAAACACTGAAGCTTACCTTTGTTTTCCGGTTGTCAGCTGTGGTTTCTTCAAATTCCTGGCCAAGCTTGAAAGAGATCTCTGTATTTTTAAAGGTGCTTTCAGTCCTTATGGTTATAGTATCCCCTTTCTTACTGATGATCACTTTGGGCTTGGCCAAATTTCCCAGTTTTCTGGTGGCTAACCCCACACCTGAAAAGCAAGGTAGAATTAGAATAATGCGGACCCAGAGGGAGCACCTAGAGAGTCTGTGGGGCCCGCATTCCGGGTTCAGGTGGGCAGACGGCAGGTAGTGACAACCATAATTAAGAGCCTCCTCCCATGTTTCATCTCCTAATGGAAATGCATGTCATGGACTTGGATATTTTGGGTTTTGTTACAAAACTGACGTCTGCAAATTTGAAAGGTAAAAGTGTTCAGCCCAGAGTCATCCAACTGCACCTCCATTGAAAATCACTCCCACCTCCACCTCACCTCCATTGGACATCACCTACTGTAGTTTTGTCTGGACCAGTACAGACACTTTAGCTTGCACACAGATTGTAGAGGTCTTTTTAAATGATGCTATGACAGATGCACACTGTCCCATGACTTTTCTCCCTCAGTAACATACTATGGATATAGAAAAGAGTTCCCCCACATCCTTGATTGAATTTCATTTCTGAAATTTTGTTGTGGCCCCTAAATCTAGTGGGTAGAAGAAACAATCCATTTCCCTTCAAGACCTACCTGCACCATTCCAAATGATCATTAGTAAATAAAATCATTAATTTCTTCTGCATTTGAAAAACAAAACAAAATTAGACTCAAGTATTATTAGTATTCAAGATTATACAAATACATGGAAAAGGGAAATGTCAAATGAGAGTAATATATTAAAATATATAAAGGGAAAACTAGTATATATATATATATATACATATATATACACACACACATATATATATATATATATACATATATATATATATATATATATATATGTATATGTATATATATATATATATATATATGAGTTCCAGTGCACGGTGAGGGGGGGGGAGCTCTGCCCAGCCTGCACCCTCTCCAATCTGGGACCCCTTGGGGGATGTCTGACTGCTGGCAGTCAAACATCCCTCTCACAATCTGGGACCACTGGCTCCTAACTGCTCACCTGCCTGCCTGCCTGATTGCCCCTAACTGCTCCCCCTGTTGGTCTGGTCACCCCCAACTTCCACCCCCACCCCCCCGCCAGCCTGGTCACCCCAAACTGCCTCCCCTGCCGGCCTGGTTGCCTCTTACTGCCCCCCTGCTGGCCTGGTTACCCCCAACTACTCCCCCGCCAGCCTGGTTGCCCCTCACTGCCACCCACTGCTGGCTTAGTCACCCCCAACTGGCCCCCTGCCAGCCTGGTCGCCCCATGCAGCCTGCTGTTCAGTCGTTTGGTCGCCCCTCAGTGCCCCCCCTGCCGGCCTGGTCGCCTCATGCAGCCTGTTTGGTTGTCCGTTCAGTTGTTTCAGTTGTGACGGTCGCTTATGCTTAGATAGATAGATAGATAGATAGATAGATAGATAGATAGTCCCACAAAAATGTATACACACTTTGAATATTTATAAAGGCAGTGTTTATTAAAATACATTTCATTTTCAAAATTGAGCTATCAGCTGTTACAGTGTATATACATTTTTGGGGGCACCTTCTTGTATTATTTATTAAAATTATTGTATTATTTATTTGTACTACACTGTAAACCTACTTTTGCCCATCCCTGTGTCCACCTAATAAGAAGTGATGAGTTAGACCTAATAAAGAATGGTGAACTGTACTCTTTTTTTCTAATTCTGATTAATCTTATATTATCTTATATGCTTTAGAGCAAGGTTTCTCTAGCTAAATTTCTGCAGGAAAGCCTGAGGACCTACATTTTACCACCTCCCAGGCATTCCCGTGTGCTCTAAAAGTGGAAAATGGCAGAATCAGGAGTCCTTCACTGGGACTCGCTCATATTTTGCTTCTTCTTCAGCTGTAAAGCGAAGTCCATGCATCTAATCTGACTGTATGGATTGATCCCCATAAGGTCTCATAGTTTTCTAGGCAACATGACAGGATTTGGCTCATCTACACTAATAAAAGAGAAACATGGTAATTGGCGTATGACCACTACCCTTTTCATTGGCCAATCAGCGAGATATGCAAATTAACTGTCAGCCAAGATGGTGGCCAGCAGCCAGGCAGCTTGAAACTAACATGAGGCTTGGTTGCTTCAGTGATGGAGGAAACCAACATTCTCTGCCTGCGCTGCAGGCCTCTGATCCTGCAGTTTGAAACATTTTAACAAATACCACCGGACTTCAGCCAGCAGATTCGCAACATTGTATGCAAAGGCCAGAAACCTACTTTCAGGAGCGGAGGCCTAAGAGCTGGAGCCAAGCCTCAAGCTAAAGCTGGCCCAGAATAAAAAAAAATAAAAAAAGGAGCGTTTGGGAGTTCAGTCACCCCCAGCCTGAAAACAGCCCTCAGCCCCTCACCCAGACTGGCCAGGCACCCCAGTGGGGACCCCCACCCTGATCCAGGACACCCTTTAGGGCAAACGAGCTGGCCCCACCCTTGCACCAGGCCTTTACCCTATATAGTAAAAGGGTAATATGCTCCCAGCACCGGGATCAGCATGACAGGGGGCAGTGCCCAAACCCCCTGATGGGCCCTGCTCTGTGTGTGACAGGATGCGGCACCCCAATCCCTCCCCCCCGGGCCCTGCTCTGTGTGTGATGGGGTAGAGCCATAACCTCCCCATCGGCCCTGCCCTGAGTGTGAGAGTGGTGGCGCCCCAACCCCCTGATCGGCCCTGCTCTGTGGGTGATAGAGGGTTGTGCCCCAACCCCCCCGCCCCCCCACGGGCCCTGCTCTGTGTGTGACGGGGTAGACCCATAACCTCCCCATCAGCCCTGCCCTGAGTGTGACAGTGGCGGCGCCCCAACCCCCTGATCGGCCCTGCTCTGTGGGTGATAGAGGGCAGTGCCCCAACCCCCCGCCCCCGCCCCCCCCATGGGCCCAGCTCTGTGTGTGATGGGGTAGAGCAATAACCTCCCCATCAGCCCTGCCCTGAGTGTGACAGTGGCGGCACCCCAATCCCCTGATCCGCCCTGCTCTATGTTTGACAGGGGACGGTGCCCCAACTCCCCTATCGGACCTACTCTGTGAGTGACAGGGGGGAGCTCCTCAACCACCTGATGGGCCCTGCTCTGTGCGTGACAGGAGGTCGTGCCGCAACCTCCCCATCAACCCTGCCTTGAGTGTGACAGGGGGCAGCGCCCCAACCCCCCAATCGGCCCTGCTCTGAGCCCGACCAGGGGCTGCACCTAGGGATTGGGCCTGCCCTCTGCCACCTGGGAGCAGGCCTAAGCCAGCAGGTCATTATCTCCCGAGGGGTCCCAGACTGTGAGAGGGCACAGGCCGGGCTGTGGGACCCCCCTTCCCCCCGAGTGCACAAATTTTTGTGCACCGGGCCTCTAGATTTATCTATAAAGAACCTTTCTCATTAGCTTCCTGAACAAGGAAATGAAGCCACAGACACTTTGGCAAGCAGGGCAAGCTGGCCCTTGGCATCCCTGTCTATTGGATTGACACAGCTCTGGGAATGTCCCAGGACTCTGCCCATTGATTCGGTTCAGATCTGTGGAACAGTCTCTAGAAATAGTGTCACATAAAGTTGATGTAACTAATGACTGGGTTTTCCACCTCCATCCCCTGCTCCAACTCCAGGAAAGTCTAATGTTAGTGTCATTGAGTTTGAATTCACTGCCACAACCCAGTTCTTTTTATCTCAATAACTTCCCTGGGCCATAAACATCCTGGTTTAATGCATCTTCTTTTTACAAACTCTCTATCTACATGATTATGTCATAATGGACAACTAGAGCAGTGATGGCGAACCTATAACACGCATGTCAGAGGTGGCATGCGAACTCATTTTTTTGGTTGATTTTTCTTTGTTAAATGGCATTTAAATATATAAAATAAATATCAAAAATGTAAGTCTTTGTTTTACTATGGTTGCAAATATCAAAAAATTTCTATATGTGACACGGCACCAGAGTTAAGTTAGGGTTTTTCAAAATGCTGACACGCCCAGCTCAAAAGGTTCGCCATCACAACCTAGAGGTAGAGAGAGAAAGCTTATAGTTTAGCTAAACATCAACATTTTAACTTCAGTACCTTCAGCTCCTTGTATTATGAGCACTTTAGTTGTTACAAAGCCAGCATTCAGGAAAGCCAAGGAATGGGTTGACTAAACGTCAAAGACTTTTTCCTGTGGTCCTGAACCCAAAGCCCTGTTGATATGAAACTGCCTTTGAAAATTGTGGGAGTTTCGTGCATCTAAGCAGCTCTCATGTAAGTTAAAATCTATTAAAATTGCCACAAAGGAAATGCAAACAAATTATCTGACACAAGAGAGGATCAAGCCTAGCAGAGGATTGCCCTTCAGCCTGTGCAAACTTTCCCAGCCTCCTGGAAAAGGAGGCAGAAGGCAACAGTCACACAGCTTTCTCCAAAAGAGCCTTCCTTACCCAGCGCTCTCATGTAGTCATCGAAGTGCTCGCTGGAGACCAGCTTCCAGGTGCCCACAAAGCCGCTGCTCATTGTGCCGGAGGAGAGTGCAGCCCGGGTCCCGGTGAGATTCAGGGGACTCCACTGAGAGGCTGGGGCCTCAGAAGATGCTTTTCAAAGACGTCCAGAGCACGTGACGCCCACAGAGACCCAGTGGGGAAAGGCAGGGTCAGGCCCAGGCAATGAATGGCTCATAAATCATCCACTAGGACAAAAGAAAACTCCACATAATGTTTCCTTTCATTTCCAAAAAATTTTATAAAGATCAACGAGAGTACTATTTGAACTTTCAAAAAATTTTTTGGTTGATCTTACGTTTTTAAGAAGTGCTTGGGTCCTTAATACTTTGGAAAAGACTCCATGAATTCGGTTCTATACTGAACTAAATGATCTGAGCATGAATGAATGAAGGCGTGTGTGTGTGTGTGTGTGTGTGTGTGTGTGTGTGTGTGTGTGTGTGTGTGTTCAGGCATCTTGGTCACTCTCTATCCTGAGTCTGCACAATTAAGAATTCTTACTGAAAGAGAAGACTGAGGGAGAAATGTCCCTGAGGACTGTGATGACCGCCTCCACTATGCTGTGGGAGAGAAAATCCAGAAGCAGAGTGAGGACGTGGTCATAGGTGAGGGAGGTTCGGCATAGCTCACATACTCAGGGGGGCAGAGTAGGCGGCAAACACAGCCAGTGTGTTAGAGCAGGGACAGAGCCTGGATTCACAGGGGACAAGAATAGGGCCACCACACCCTCCTTGGCCCCAGCGAAGAGCGTCATCTAAGAAAAACCTTGAGTCTGAATTAGGCAGGCTCTTAGTTAATAAAGAAAGTGTGAATTTAAGTCCTTTAAAATAAATCCACAGTTATATAAAGAGAACGGGTTTTCTATAAGAGGAACCCGAATACATACATCTTCAGCAATTCCAGGAGCGAAGTACTGGTATTTCAACCATTTTTCCAAAGAGCAAAGCAGAGATCATGGCAGGTAGGTAACTTGTTCCCAACACGTGACAAAGGAGAAGTAGGACTTGAACTGGGCGTTGCTCCCTGGTGCCTGGTCTCTAGACCAATATTTTGCACAGAGGCCCTGGCTGACAGCAAGCCATCTTGACGTCACCAGGACTAGACAGGGGCACTCATCCTCAAGTCAAGAGAAGTGAAGGTCATGAGCTGAAGTCCCTAGGCTCCCACGGTCATCAGAGACCCCATCTTTGATCAGGGGGTGCAAATGTCAAACCACCTCGAATAGGAGTGTTGCTCTTGGGAATAATGCCTATTGCTGCCACGCCTTTTCCCAGCAGCTTTTCACGTTGGCTTTCATCCTGGCTGTGAGGCAGCTGATACCATATATGTATATCAGGGTGGCACTCGTCACAGCCAGGAAGCATCCTGTGGTCCACTTGCTAATCACAGTAGAATTACTGGCCTCCAGGGCTCAGGTCTCCAGTGCCACAGCTGTGCCCTAACCATTGCAATTAGGTGGCTCGTATAACCTAGGTTGCAGGTTTGATCTGTGGTTAGGGCACGTGTGGGAAGCAACTGGCTGATATTTCTCTGGTACATCAATGTTTCTCTTTCTCTCTCAAAAAATAATCAATAATCAATAAAAAAAACATATCCTTGGGTGAGGATTTCCAAAAGAAGAAAAACATGAGGGCTTTCCTGTGCTGGTCCATTGCACGTGGTCCTTAACCCTCCCCACAGTGCTGTGACGATCTCTCCATTTTGCAAAGGAGGAAAGTTCGGTGGTTAAGCAGCTCATTTCGTGCTCACACAGCTGTCGGTGGCAGGAGGACTCACGTCCATTCCCCCACTTCACCTGGTGGGTCTCTGGGTGACAATGGACTCTGTGTGTCTTGGGCTGCTGGGTAGGTGGTCCCTCCCCTCCTCTCCCCTCCCAAATCACACAGCATCTAGATACCAAATGTCAAAGTGGGCAGACGATATTTCCCCCTAAATGTTCAAAAAGAAACCTTTAGAACCTATAATTTGGGGATTAGGTTATGCCCTGACACTTTATCCTAATTTTCCATCAATTTTTGGTTATTAATTTTGGAATAGTCAGTCAGCTGTCTTTCTATGGCCAGTGAAGAAAAGTATGTCCATTTGTGTTTATTGAATGTTTGTGTAAAAGTGTGAAAATTAAATACACTAAGAATGTTCAAAAATTATTTCTTTAGTGGGTTACTGAATA
Source organism: Myotis daubentonii (assembly GCF_963259705.1). Lineage (NCBI taxonomy): Eukaryota > Metazoa > Chordata > Mammalia > Chiroptera > Vespertilionidae > Myotis > Myotis daubentonii. The sequence continues at coordinate 5,717,406 of NC_081856.1, read as the reverse complement.
GTATTGGATACCAAGAAGAAGAAGGAGGAGAAGAAGAAGAAGGAGGAGGAGGAGGAGGAGGAGGAGGAGGAGGAGGAGGAGGAGGAGGAGGAGAAATCCGGTGAATTATCCTATCTAATAATAGACAAACGGGGTAATTGACCGTACCTTTGCTACACCTCTCATTGGCTAATCAGTGTGATATGCAAATTAACCACCAACAAAGATGGTTAATTTGCATATGTAGGCGCCCAGCGGCTATCGGCTATCGGAGCCTGCAATCAGAGCTGAGAGGTCCCCTGCCCAGGCCTGACGCCTCCGTCAGAAACGTTAGGCCTGGGCATGGGTGGAGCCGTGATGGTGGGGAGCAGGGGGGAAGCCAGCGATGGTGGGGAGCAGGAGTGGAGCCAGCGATCGCAGGGTGCTGGAGGTCCCCTACCCAGAGCTAATGACTCGGCCAGAGGTGTTAGGCCTGGGCAGGGGCCAAACCGGCAATTGGTGTGAACTACAGAGGAAACACCTTTTCTGACTGCTCATTAGCTTAGCTCCCTGTATGCCACTGGTAATATTCTTAGTAACTTGGGTAATAAGAATCCAAATAGGTGATCTAGGGTTTTTTACCACACTCCTGGAGAAAAAAAAGGAAGGTCTGCTGCTGGAGGGTTAAGAAATGTCATATACTGTCCTAGCTGGTTTTGCTCAGTGGATAATGCCTCGGCCTGCCCACTGCTGGGTCTGGGTCCAATTCTGACTAAGGGCATGTACCTAGGTTGCAGGCTCCGCCCTGGCCTGGGCCCAGGTCAGGGCTCATGCAGGAGGCAACCAATCAAAGTGTTCCTCTCACTTTGATGTTTCTCTCTGTCTTTCCCTTTCTCTTCCACATTCTCTAAAAATCAATGGAAACATATCCTCAGGTGAAGATAAAAAAAGAAAGAAAGAAAGAAATGTCATATCCTATGAAAGACACATCTTGAAAATTCCTAAATAAAGTTGTCATTTTTTCATGGTAAAGGGACTGGAGTCCGTGTTGATGAAAACACCTTGGTGCCTGCAGTGACTGGCAGTGGCTGCAGCAGTGGGGTGATGGGGCTGGTGCCTTCCCCTGATCAGCCTGATTGCCTCCCACAAAGGGAGGCCAGATTGTGGCTTAGGCCCTATCCCCAAGGGGAGCAAGGAGCAGGGAGTAGGCCATCCCCTGAGGGCTCCCAGTATGTGATAGGGGGCAAGCTGGGCTGAGGGACCCCCTCCAGTGCACAAATTTTTGTGCACCGGGCCTCTAGTTCTCTAATAATAGTATTAATCATGGTTTTATTATGATTGATTTTGGTATCATTCATGTTTTCCTACAAGCATCAGTCTGTATTTAAAATAGAATAGTTTACTATTAAATTATTCAGAACCAAATTTTTTTTTAACTTCTCTATTGTTTAACAAAAATTTTTGAAAACAAAATGTATTTTCCTGTGTGGCTTATTGCCGGGGTCCAACCCCAGCAGGTCCAGGGGTCCCCAAAGGTGTGGACGGAGTAGGCGAAGAAGGAATGACACGGAGGCAGCCTTCGGGTGATCATCATAGCCAGGTTCCTCTAGCCAGGTTCAGTAGCCAGGTTCTAGTCAGGCTCTCTTGCCAATTTCTGTAGTCAGGTTCAGTCCAGGATCGTTTGCCATGTTCTCTCCTAGGCTCTGTCTCTAGGCTCCGAGGCCAGTCCCTCTCCAGAATCCTCCAGCATGCTCTCTCCAGCGAAGTTCTTCTGTCTCTAGGCTCCGTGTAGGTTCTGTCTTCTTGATTCTGTTCTAAGTTCTGAGTGTTTCTGTCTTGTTACAACTGTATTTATACCAGTTGATTCAATCCTATCAATCTCTATTACAAAGGTTAGGGCGTTTCTTATCTCCATTCCAGGGAGAAAAGATTATGTAGTTTAAGCATGATTGTTCGTAGTTAAAGGGATTAATTACCCGCCTGGCACTTAGTTGAGGGGTTTTATTCCCTCCCTAACTTTAGGGGAAAATCCCTACCTGGGGATTCAACCTTTCTCGGAGAGGTGACCTTGGTTAAAACACAGCGCCAAGAAGGTGAGCAAACATATAAAGAACAGTATGCTATATATGCCAGGTCCCTTGAAACAGCAAGGATGGACCGGCTCCCGGCAAATTCCCCCTTTTTTATTTTTTAAAAGCAAGCATTAAAAAGAAAAACCTCAAATGCTCTCTTGTATCCATTTTAAGAGTAGGATTGGCGCTTTCTGCTATTACCTGAGTCCTGATCTATCACCCCAGGGAGAGCTTGCCAATCCTGCACTTTCCCGGGGTGGAAAGGCTGCAGTGGGGTTAAGGATAAGGCTCCTTGGGCCTACCTTCTCCCATGCCTCTACATTTACCTTTCCGGCACCTTTCCTTCCTCAGAAAAGCATGGACGTATTTCTTGTATAAAATGTTCCATCTGACTGGGAGTAACCTTAACTCCTCTGCTAGCAAGCATATGTGTTAAAAGATCAATACGGAGTCTTTTTTCTTTAGACTCAGTATGGCACATCTTCTTAATCTAAAGATCAATACAGAGTCTTCTTTCTTTAGACTCAGTATGGCACATCTTCTCAATCTAAGAATCAATACAGAGTCTTCTTTCTTTGGACTCAGTATGGCACATCTTCTCAATCTAAGTTCTGTACTATCCACCTTCTTACCCTACTTATCCTCTATAGGGGGGTCTGTAGCACCCTGGTGGAGTCCTATCCGTCCCGAGTGTGGGGTTCTCAATGGGGGGGGGGGGCTTACCTAAGGGAATCCTGTTCCAGGGGTTCCCAAAGGTGTGGACGGAGTCGGCGAAGACTATCCACCCTCTTCCTACGGTGGAGTCCAATCCGTCCCGAGTGCAGGGCGCTTACCTAGGGGTCCCTGTTCGGGCGCCATATGCCGGGGTCCAACCCCAGCAGGTCCAGGGGTCCCCAAAGGTGTGGACGGAGTAGGCGAAGAAGGAATGACACGGAGGCAGCCTTCGGGTGATCATCATAGCCAGGTTCCTCTAGCCAGGTTCAGTAGCCAGGTTCTAGTCAGGCTCTCTTGCCAATTTCTGTAGTCAGGTTCAGCTTATAAAACCTACACCCACTTCCTTTGGAAAATGAATAAATAATGGCTTTTCATTGCTCAACTCACTATAATGAATAGTTTTGTTATTTCCAATACAACTTGATACAAATGACATTTTATCATTTCCTTGTACAGAGATAATGATAACTCTAATGCTATTGATTCCTGTGGCATTATCATTTACTCACAGAGAGATAATGACCTTGAAGGCAAGGCAGATATGCCAAGAGGCTCATCTTAGAGAGGAAGGGAGAGGGAGAGGGAGATAGAAACATCGGTGATGAGAGGGAATCATTGATAGGCTGCCTCCTGCACACCCCCTACTGGGGACCGAGCCCACAGCCCAGGCATGTGCCCTTGGCTGGAATCGAATCCAGGACCTTCAGTCCGCAGGCCAATGCTCTGTCCACTGAGCCACACCAGCCAGGGCAAGAGCCTGATCTTATAAAAAGTCCTTAAGAAGACTAAGGCGTCTCAGTAAAAACTTATTTCTTATAGACATTTGGCAGAATAAAAATAAAGGCCGAGGGCTTCGTGATGCCTCTGCTACTGGCAACACCAGAAGGCAGGCGCCCCCCCCCCTCCCGCCCCCCGGGTCTAGCCCAGCGCCTGTGTGCAGAAGTAAGTCCCAATTCAGGACTGTGTACTTCTTTTCTTAGTGACGCCTCCGTGACGCCTCTGTGACGCCGAAGATTTAAATGAGTCAGTGGCTAGTGTTTTTAGAGTAAAATATTCTCCCTGTGGTTGCGAACCACACCTCCACCCGCTCTGAAGCGGTGCCAAGGCACCTGTGCTCCGACTACCAGGCGTTGGTCCCTGGTCCTGTTGTGCCCAGGACACCACCTGGGGGGGGGGGGTGAAAGCCCCTGTGAGTCCTGGGGAGCGAGAACGTCACATCTGTACACACCGGAGTCCTTTAGGGAAGGCAGGGACAAGTCCTGTGGGACGGCTGTCCCTGCTCACATCGGCAGGGGTGAGGCCTCCACCATGCGGCCACTGCAGGTGCACGGCTGTGTGCTCAGAGGTCGTCAGGGTTCATCTGACAGCCCTCCCTCCTCTCCTGTCAGGGGCTCAGCTCTGGCCCGGCCCTGCTCCGTCCTGCTGTGCATGGCCCTTCAACCCCTCCTCACACAGCGACCACCCTGGTTTGCCGGGGTGGCTCCAGGCCATGCCTGTTGCCCAGGTGTGATCACGGAGCGCACCCCTGGCCAGCGCCACTTCTCACCCAGTTCGGGTGACAAATGACACGGAATTTTCATTTCAGCACACATTGGACACGACTCCAAACATTTTTAACCAACTGTTATCTATTTTTAAATTTAAGGTGCACACAATATTTACACAATTCTTTCTCTGCTACAAATAGCCTCAGTTTTCCAGGCTTTACCCATTAATTTTATCTCCAACAATTGTTTTATTTACTTAATATATTTTTATTGATTTCAGAGAGGAAAGGAGATGTTTCTCTAAACATCAATGATGAGAGAGAATCATTGATTGGCTGCCTCCTGCATGCCCCCCACTGGGGATCGAGCCCACAACCGGGCACGTGCCCTTCACTGGAAATGAACCCGCGAACCCTCCGACCACAGACCGACGCTCTATCCACTGAGCCAAACCAGCTAGGGCTCAACAATTATTTTCTTACTGATCATTTAGAAATTCAGGGCTGGCTTGTAATGACATGTCGTTCTGTGAATACCACATTGTAAACTGTGGCAGCAGATGCACCAGCCTGGTTATTTAAAATGGGTTTATGGGTAAGTAAGACAATAATTGTTTTTAAATGTTCTTCTATAACAGCAATTTTCAACCGATGTGCCACAGGAATTTTTAAAACAGGCAATACCTGACTATTTAGTCAGGGGCACTGACCTCTTTTCCCTTAGCTTGTCAAATTAAAAAATGACAACAGCCAATACAACAATAGCCTTTCGGTGTGAATAAATCAAAATTATACCTATTTTTTGTCAGATCAGCAAAAAATATAATCAGTGTGCTGTAGAATTTTAGCAATCAGTTTATGTTTGCCACTAGATGAAAAAGGCTGAATTCAAACACAGTGTCTAATGTCCAGGTTCTACTTTGTTATCTACCTATTTGCTTGTCCATCCCTCCATCCATCCACCCATCCATCCCTCCACCCATCCATCCATCCCTCCATCCATCCCTCCACCCATCCATCCATCCATCCTAACTACTTTAAGGAGGTCCAACCTTCTAAGGCAAAAATAAAAAGCCAGCGATGTTAGTTCTCAGCATCTGTGCTGCCCAAGGCAGGTTCCAATGATGATACTGTCCCCCCCCCCTTTGAAGCCATGTGAATCTCCACAAAGCACCACTTGACAGATACTTTAACGTGGGTCACGCAGGCCCTGGGGGGCAGGTGGCAGAGGACAAAGAGGGCGCTGGTGCTCCTACAATCGCACCCCAGGCCAGGAGCTTCCTGCCCCACCGTTTTATCACAATGTCCCAAACTCAGTATGACTCAGCTCTGAAACTGCACCTAATCTGATGCTTTATTGAGCGTTTCTACTAAGCAATTTTTAAAATCACTGGCCCTGAGGCAGACCTTCACCCCCGTGTTTTCTTGGTGAGTGGGTTTTCACAGATGCGGTGGCTTTCTTCATTCCTTTCTGAAGACTCGCCTGCTGACAACATTATTCATGGTGTGTTTCTGAAAGCAAAGAGGAGTCTGTTGAGTTGGTAGCTGGCCGGTTAAGCCCCTGTGGCCCTACTCCCCAGTCCCGAGAGTCGGTGCAGATGGAGAAGCTGAGCCCCTGGGGAGGCCTGCTTCAAGTAGGAGCATCTAGAGCAGTGGTTCTCAACCTTCCTAATGCCGCGACCCTTTAATACAGTTCCTCATGTTGCGGTGACCCCCAATTTCATTGTTACAAATTGAACATAATTAAAGCATAGTGATTAATCACAAAAACAATATGTGATTATATGTGTTTTCCGATGGTCTTAGGCGACCCCTGTGAAAGGGTCGTTCGACCCCCAAAGGGCCCACAGGTTGAGAACCCCTGATCTGAAGAGTCCCATTCGGAGGAAACTCACCGCCACCATTTTCCCATCTACGATTTGTCTTTTGACTGTTGTCTCCTTGCCAAGCCATTTTTGGACATGGACCAATGAGTCGCCGTCCAACCGTATGATGCTCTATGAATGCATAAAGGAGTCAGTTAGAAACAGCAATTCCCTACTCTCTAACTGACACAAGATGACACTTTAATTTCTATTTTGAAATTTTTCCTCCCAAATCCTCACCTCAGTTCTGTTATAATTTAATACTGTCAACTAGAGAAGTCTCCAGGGACTATTCACTTAGCTCCCTCCCCCACCAGGCAGGCGGTACCCAAACGGTCTGTGAAGAATTGTTTTCCTCTGTGTGCTTTTAAATTTTTTATTTTTTTATTTATATTTTTTTGTTAATTCTCACCTGAGGATATGTCTAAGAGAGTGGAAGGGAGAGAAGGAGGGAGGGAGGCAGAAAGAGAGAGAGAGAGAGAGAACCATCCATGTGAGAGAGACACATGGATTGGTTGCCTCTCACACGTGCCCAGACCAAAGCCTGGGATGGAACTGCAACCCAGGTATGTGCCCTTGACTGGAAAGTGAACCTGAGATCCTTCGTTGCTTGGGCTGGCGCTCTACCCATTAGGCACACTGGCCAGGGCTATATGCTTTTTTTTTTTTGGTCTAAAGTTTTCCATATGTCTCCTTTTTCCCTGATTGATCCCCCCGCCCCAGCCATTCCCACCCCGGGCAAGCCCTCACAGCCCCAGTGTCTGTGTCCATTGGTTATGCTAATATGCATGCATACAAGTCCTTTGGTTACTCTCTAACCCCCCACCGACAGCAGAGAGATCAGAAAAAAAGTGAAAGCAGGTTAGTTTTGGCCCTGTCAACCATCAGAATCATTTGCAAAAGATTGAATTTGGCCCTAGGTGGTTTGGATCAGTGGATAGAGCATCGGTCTGTGGGCTGAAAGGTCCCAAGTTCGATTCCAGTCAAGGGCACATGCCCAGGTTGCAGGCTCCATCCCCAGTTGGGGACGTGCAGGAGGCAGCCAATCAATGATTCTCTCTCATCATTGATGTTTCTATCTCTCTCTCCTTCTCCCTTCCTCTCTGATTAAAAATATAATTTAAAAAAAAATATTGACTTTGGAGATGTGCAACATTAATGGGCACCACAAGGTCATCAATCAGATTAGATATGAATGAACCTCACCCAACCACCTTCTAGGTTTTTCCTGATTGGAAAGACCAGGACGATTTGGTTCTTACCTTCACTTTCCGGCCATCGGCTGTGGTTTCGTCAAACTCTTCCCCCAGCTTGAAGGAGATCTCGAAGTTCTTGAAAGAGGTCTCTGTCCTGAGGCTCACCTTGTCCCCGTGGGCGCTGATGCAGATCCTGGGCTTCTCCAGGGCGGCCAGGTGCCGGATGGTGCCGGGCACGCCTGCGGGGCAGACACAGTAGCGGCCCTTCTTAAGCCGGTTAGGAGGCAGTGCCAACAGTCATCTTGGCAGCAACGTACTAGTAAAAAGAGCGCGGGCTCCCGCCGAAGTTGCGGGAGCTGGGCCATCATTTCTCCCATCCTCTCTAGGCCTGCCCTGCGGGCTGGATGGAGCCAGACCCGCCCGCCTGGAGGCCTGTCTGGGAACTCCCCGGGGCGTTTTGCAGAGCCAGCTTCACTTTCTGAGCCTGTGCTTCGTCTAAAACGAGTATTTGACGGGGCCTCCGAGGGGATCAGATGCGGGGTGGGTTGTTGTGACCCTCGTTTCAGAGAGGAGGACACGGTGTCCCCGAGGGGTCGGGAGGCTCATGCTAGGTGACGTGTCTGGTGAGTAGCAGAGCGAAACTTAAACACAGGTTTTCTGATTGTTCAAGGACTTGAGAGAAGCAGACTCAGCCCCCGGTGCCCCAGCAGGTGGAGGCCAGGGACAAAGGTGACGGGCGGCCTGCGGGACCACCCAGCTTCCTGGGCCCACCCCCATGGCCAATGGAGAGCCTGGTGACCCCAGGTCAGCCCCAAACTGGGACCCACCCCGTGTCCACCGTCAATAGAATGGACAGCTAGGCTGTGTGCGTGCAATGGGAGGCGACACTGCACTGAAAACGAGCGAACTCCTGCTCCCGGCCACTGGACGGATCTCACACATGATGCTGAGCGAAAGGAGCCGACACAAAAGGACACACTCTCTTCGAGGGGTGCCCGGGGCCAAGGGGACTGAGGATTCCGCTCCGGCCGGTCTCCCCCTCCTCCCCGGCAGAGGCCCCGCCTGGGGAGGCTGAGGCCCAGGTCTGACCCACATGGTCATGGTTCGTGGGGCGGGGGGGGGGGGGGGGGGTGATGCACGAAATTCATGCAAGGGGCTCGGCCCCCGCCATGGCTGCGGCCCCGGCCGCTGCAGCTTCATCCGGAAGGACGTCCGGTCTAATTAGCATAATGCGATTTTATTATTATAGATACAAATTTCAAAGCACCTACACTGTGCGAAGAGAACAGGACCTACAGCCCAAGATCCTGTCTCAGAGCAGGGTCAGTCCCGTCTGGCCGAGGGAAGAGGAGGTGGCAACCCAGGCCAATTGGCTGAGAAGCTGGCCCTGCTGTTCAGGTTGGGACTGTCCATCATCATACATGACCCTGCAGGAGGCGGCCAAGAGCTGACGCCACACCCAGTGTTGATATCAAACTCATTTCACATTCAGACTGTGGGAGGACAAGACGGGTCGGACTGCCGGGAGCAGTGCCGGCCCTGGTCAGAGGAGGGCAGGGTGAGTGGTTAAAGCCGGGCTCCAGCACGCAGCCCGGGCTCATTGTCTCAGTCGTCAAATGCGCACAACTATGGGCCTCACCTCACAGGTGTGTGGGGGATGAAGTGGGAGGGCTTGGGTGCTAAGTGGCACATAGCAGGTGCTCGGCTGTGCGCTCTCTTGCCTCTGTCTCAGCCCAGCTCCCAGTCGGCACAAATGCTACTCTTGCCAGAAGCCCCCAGGGTCTTAGATGCCCCCAAATGTAAACACAAAGCAGATGAGTCTATGAATCCATAAAGAGATAAGGAAGCATGTTTCTTATTAGTCCCTGAGAAGTTAATACTGATTATGCAAGAGAAACAAAGATTACATTATGAACATATTGACCTCTTACGATGCATTGATTATTTCAGCCAACGTTTAAAAATTAGGTTAAAAAGTTCTTGATTTTTATATACAGTTTGTTATTGCAAGGGAAGTTTCTCTTAATTATTTAAAATTACTAAAATAGATAGTAAATGATTACTGTTCTTCTAGCATTAGTAAAAAATAGTTTAGTTGCTACAGACCCGAGCCACTTTATAGATGTTTATGCAACGTGGATAAGTGTGCAACAGTGGGTAGAGTTTAAATTCTGAGAAGTAGCCATTGGGGAGACATTTAATGAGAAAAAATGTTCCATTTTCCCAATAAAAAATTTGAAATTCTTCAAAATAATATTTTGAAAATATCTTCCACAGGTATCAGAACTGTAAAAATTAACCAACTGAAAACTTTGTTGTTATTGCTCTTTTGAAGTTATAACTTAAAGCAAACCTTGAAACAAATTTAGTTGATAAAGTTAATTATAGATAGTTATTAGTGTCCATACATTTGAAGCTGGGAAAAGCTACTTGAAGAAATGATCAAGCTAAAGAGAAACTTTATCAAGGGGTTATTTCCAAAATATTTTGAAATATTTTCATAAAGAATATATGGACTTAAATATATGGATGGTGACTAGAAGGAAATATATGTGAGTCTCGTAGTCCCAAAAGTGACAATTATTACTAATAATAGAAAAAGCAAAAGTAGCTACATAAACTTGGTTAATCTCGTGTGAACATACCTTAGGACCACAAACGAAAGCGAGAACTATAAGAACACGCATGGTGAAGTACAATCCCAGCCCCGTCACAAGAGCCTGGCCAGTTTCCAAACCTTGCACTGGTATTTCTCACCCAGTTGTTCCAAGTATTCCTCGAAGTTCTCACTGGATTCCAGTTTCCAAGTTCCCAAGAAGGGCTCGACCATGATGGAGAGCTTGCTGAGAAGAGGCACCCACAACCAGAAGCTAAGAAACATGGGCAATCCAGTGCTCCCCACATCTTCATTTACAAGGCACCTTCGTCATGTGACTTCTGAAGTGGCCAATGGGCAGCAGCAAGACCAGAGAGTCTGGGCACTGGCTCTGACTCGTTTTATCTACCTCCAAATTAAAGTGCAGAAAATTAACATGTGAGTTGAATTTAGGTCAACAATTATCGCTTCTAGCAAAGAGATTTATACGCCAGGGTCACCCGATATATATAGATATAGCTTGAGAACTGGAAACAATTTTCAATAGAGATCAGCCTTTTGAACGCATGCCTAGTCAACTGCGAAGGAATCTCCTGGCGCTGTCTAAGGAACACCTGGCTGAGGTGTTTTCCCACCTGATACAAGGACATCTTTGCTTGGCTGCACCTGAGGTGTTTTTTGTTTGCACGCTGCCTGGGAACTCTCTTCATTAAAATAATATCTGCCGCTCCCTTCTTTGAGGGTTGATGAACCGATAGTAGTTAATGTAACTGAAATATCTACACTTGCTTGGAGTGAGGTGTGGGCTATTATTAATGTTATCATGGTTCTTCATCAAGAGTAATTGTGGACTGGAAGGAAAAGTAATAATTATCATTGACTAGTGTTCTGTGATTTAAGGTCAGAAAGGGAGGTAGAGCTAATGTTCGGAAAATTCATATTTTTAGGCTTACAAAGTAAGCTCAGTGTTAAAATATACCACTTGAAATTGTGAGGGAAAGTTTTCCAGAGAAATGCAGTGGGGCCTTGACTTACAAGTGTCCTGACTAACGAGTTTTTCGAGATACCAGCCGTCTCTCGGCCGATTTTTTGCTTTGAGTTGTGAGCTAAAATTCGGGTTATGAGCCAGCTTCAGATACCCCACCGCTAGTTGGCGCAGCGAACGTCACAGTGAACGCCACAACATCAGCCCAGCATCACGTGTCTCACTCATTCACTTTAAGATTTGACATACAAGTAATTTGAGTTACGAGCTCCATCACGGAACGAATTAAACTCCTAAGGCCCCACTGTACAGTATTTGGATACATGCATTCTGAAGACAAAGGAGCAGGTGATTTAAATCTTTATGCAGTGTGTCTGAAAGCATCTTCTGAAACCCAAATAATGGAAGTGGACCTTGTGGGTATCTACACTAATAAAAGACAAACATGCAAATTGACCGTACATTTGCTATGCCTTAAGTCACGCCCACCAGCCGATCAGAGTGACTACATGCAAATTAACCTTACCAAGATGTCGGCCAGCAGCCACGGAGCTGGAGCAAGTAGGAAGCTTGCTTGCCCCAGTGATGGAGGAAGCCAAGCTTCCCGCCTGCTGCAGCTGGCTCTGAGTTCCACTCAAGGCAACAAAGTTTCAATTATAGAAGATAAATAAACCCCAGATACCTGCTTTCAGCCGGCCGTGGCCACGGAGCTGGAGCAAGCAGGAGGCTTGGGTTTTCCCTGGTGATGGAGGAAGCCAAGCTTCCCGCCTGCCACGGCCAGCTCTGAGCTCCACTCAAGGCTACAAAGTTTCAATTATAGAAGGTAAATAAATCCCAGAATAAGAAGAAAAGGAAAGGCTGGGAGCTTCCATCACCAGGGGGCTTGGCCAGCCTGAAAATGGCCCTCCGCCCCTCACCCAGGCTGGCCAGGCACCCCAGCGGGACCCTCACCCTGATCCAGGACACCCTTCAGGGCAAACCAGCTGGCCCCTACCCGTGCACCAGGCCTCTATCCTATATAGTAAAAGGGTAATATGCAAATTGACCCTAACAGCAGAACGACTGGGAATGACTGGTCACTATGACACACACTGACCAGCAGGGGGCAGATGCTCAATGCAGGAGCTGTCCCCTGGTGGTCAGTGCGTTCCCACAGGGGGAGCTCTGCTCAGCCACAAGCCAGGCTGATGGCTGCCAGCACAGCGGTGGTGGTGGGAGCCTCTCCTGCCTCCTCAGCAGCGCTAAGGATGTCCAACTGCAGCTTAGGCCTACTCCCCGCTGGCAAGTGGACATCCCCCGAGGGCTGCTGGGCTGCCAGAGGGATGTCTGACTGCCAGTTTGGGCCTGATCCCCCAGGGATCGGGCCTAAGCCAGCAGGTGGACATCCTCTGAGGGGTCCCAGACTGCAAGAGGGCATAGGCCGGGCTGAGGGACACCCCCCCAAGTGCACAAATTTTTGTGCACCGGGCCTCTAGTATATATATATATATATATATATATATATATATATATATATATATATATATATAACAAGGGCTGTATTCCAAGGCTGTAGATTTATGTCTCAGCTCCAAGTACCAGTTGTTTTGAAGACGGCTGGAAAACTAGAATAATATTCATACTATTTAAATTTTTTTTCCTTTTATTGAATTTATTGGGGTGACACTATTTAATACAATCAATCAGGTTTCAGGGACACAATTCTATAACACATCATCTCTGCACTGTATTGTGTGTTCACCACCCAAGCCAAGTCTCAGTCCATGACCATTTATCTCCCCTTACCCTCCTCCACCTGCCCTCATCTCATCTCCCACAGCAATCACCACACTGTCCTCCCTGTCTAGGAGTTTTTCTCCTTTTTTTCCCCTGAATCCCTCCACTCTCCCACCTGGCACCCCCAGCCCCACCCCACCAACAGTTGTCAGCCTGCTCTCTGTCTATGAGTGTGTCTCTATTTTTGCATACTGTTATCAGCCTTGTTAAATATTCTTCAAAGAAATATTTATTCAAACCATGTCTTTGTGGAAAAAAAATTTTTTTTAAAGGTTGATGTTTTGGCACCACAAGTTTATAACGTAAGTAAGCTAAAGAATATCTTTTGATGAACACATATAAAGAGGAAATTTATAATGCAATGTATTCATAGGTGGAATAGTTACTGAAGTATATGGAGGGGAAAATGGGAAGCAAAACCCTAGCATCAATTTCAGGAAACTAGGACACGGGCTCAAGACTAAGTGCCTTCCCAGTTAACACAGTCCTCAGAGGTGAGAACTAATGAGGAGACCTTGCCTAACCGGTCAAGGTGTGCTCGCATCTCTCTAGAAGACAGCAGACCTACATGGCCACTCCTGTTTGCCAGTGGGCTAGTGGGACAAGGTCTCCCATTCGTGGAGCCACCCTTTTTCCAATCCCCTTGCCATGGATGGATCCAGCAATCAATGTGGTGGCCCCCTGTAGAACTCGTAAGGCCCATGAGACCAATGGGAAAGTCAGATTCTGGCTTCTAGAGGATGACCTTACCCCCTGAGAGAGGCCGAGGGATGGTCTTACGTCACGACTCCAAGGTAACGGGAGACAGGGGGGCAGGGAGCAAAGCGGGAGGAGCGGGCCACTGCATTTCTGAAATTCTGGCCATCTGACTAATAAGTTCCGTTAGTCTTTCACGAGTTTTGTGTTGGAGTTTTTGCGACTTGCACCTCAAGCCTTCGTCATCGGTATGCCTTTGTAAATCGCTTCCCTGGAATCATGAATTTGGACCCTCAAAGCAACCGTTACGTGCAGCGTGGGCAGTGGCCGTGCGCACAGCCTCTCGGCACTGTCTCTCCAGACCCAACGCCAGGGTCCCTGCGACACTGGCTCAGAGCTGGCGGATCCCTTTTATGTGACCCAGCTGCCCTTTCGCATAGTATTGCAACGAGTTAACGTCCGCGGCCCCTGAGCCACTTTCTGAGTGCATCAAGCAAAGAGGCTATTTCTTAGCTGCCTCTGCATTCCTAGGACGGTGCCTGGCGTATTGCAGGTGCTCAGTAGGTGCTTGGTGAGTGAACAAAGACCAGCAGCAGCGCTTACTTCTTTTTCACTGAGTTTCTCTCCAACAGTGACCAGGGATGAGGTTTGAATGCACTGCTCTCACCGGGCCTGCCTGAGTGACTTGAATGAATAGGCCACATTGTGCTTATCCAGTCATCTGTCCACAGACCCCTGGACTGCTGCTGCATTTTAGCTAAATTCTTCTGATCAGCAACTGATCTCCTGGCCTCCTCATATGCTGGTGCTCTATATAGGATAGGTGTTCAGAAAATAATGAGCATGTTTTTAAAGGAAGTATCATAAACACGATTCTATCAACTACAGCACGCATTTTAGCAGATGCTGGGTTACTATGAAATGTAAGTATATGGTTTGGAAACCTCATTCTACGTGCATGGTCCTCCCGTGGTCGGGAGAGGCGCCTCGAAGCTCCCACAGGGCAGAGAAGTAGCTCACACACCCCTGTCTGAAAAGCCTCAGGAGCATTTTTACCTGTGTTATATGTTGGAATTCTCTGCAGATTTTATTTGAATAAAAAATTCCAGAATATATTTAATATTTTATTTGAATAAAAAGTTCCACAGGTGAGGAGCCTGGAAACCACTGTGAGGACATTGGCATCATTACCCATTACAGGCTGTCGCCTCGTTTCCAGAATGAATATGGTGGGATTATTTGCTCTCGCCGGGCCTGCCGTGTGAAGGGCCCGCCTGTGTGTCCGGCCCTTCATTACGGTCCTTGGCCAGGAGAGGGCATCACAGCCTCCCTCCGCCTCACTCAGCGTCTCAGGATCACGCAGAGTCTGCGGCCTCAACCCAGACACTCATTCTTGAGAGACCCCAGAGATAGCTTGGTTTACCAATAACTTTTCAGGTTAGAAATGGTAGCCTAGAACCTTTTCCCATGACCTGCATTGTGACTCTACTTCTCTCTTTCTTTGCTCCAGGACAGGCAGTGTGAGTGACCGCACCCTAGCCAGCAGGCTATGAACCAGACTTCCCTGGTTGTGTTGCACTTCACAGATACTGTGTTTTTTTATGAATGGAAAGTTTGTGGTAACCTTGTGTTGGCCAAATCTATCAACACCATTTTTCCAACAGCATTTGCTCATGCCATGTCTCTGGGTCACACTTTGGCAATTCTCACAATATTTCAAACTTTTATTATTATTATTATTTTATTATTCAAACTTCATTATTATTATTCTCTAGAGCAGTGGTTCTCAACCTTCCTAATGCTGAGACCCTTTAATACAGTTCCTCATGTTGTGGTGACCCCCAATTTCATTGTTACAAATTGAACATAATTAAAGCATAGTGATTAATCACAAAAACAATATGTAATTATATATGTGTTTTCTGATGGTCTTAGGCGACCCCTGTGAAAGGGTCGTTCGACCCCCAAAGGGGCCGCAACCCACAGGTTGAGAACTGCTGTACTAGAGGTCTGGTGCACAAAATTCTTACACAGGTAGGGTCCCTAGGCCTGCCTGGTGATCAGGGCTGATCTGTGGGATGACCAGCGGGGCAACTGGGGGGTCCCTGTTGGCACCCATCTTGGCTGGCCTGGGGCCTGTGGGCTGGGGACTGCTCCTGTGTTGAGCATCTGACCCCTGGTGGTCAGTGCGCATCATAGTGACCAGTCATTCCGCCCTTCAGTTGATTTGCATATTAGGCTTTTAGTATATAGGATTTCTTAAGACCTGTGATCAGCGATCTCTGATGTTACTAGGACAAGACCCTGCACCAGCAATAAGATGACGACTTGCTGAAGGCCCACATCATGGTCAGCATTTTTTAGCACTAAAGAACTTTTTAATTAAGGTATGTGCATTGCTTTAGACATAATGCCATTGCACACTTCATAGTGGAAACATAACTTTTGCTTGCCCTGGGAAACCCAAAATTCCATGTGACTCGCTTTGTCTTGAAGGTGGTCTGGAACTGAACCCACAAAATCCCCTAGGGGTGCATGTCATCCTCCTGAACCACGGTTCCACTTTCCGGTTTCAGTTATCCAAGGCCAACTGAGGTAGGAGAGTATAAATGGCAAATTCCAGAAATAAGCAACTCATCAATGTTAAGCTGCACGCCGTTCTGAGGAGCGCAGACACTCACCCAGTCCTTCTCTGTCCCGCCTGGGATGTGACTCATCCCTCTGTCCAGCATCTCCCCACCCGCTAGTCACTTGGTGGCATCCTGGATGTCAGATCAAGGATCCCGGTATGGTGGTGCTTGCGTTCAAGTAAGACTTATTTACTTAGTGATGCCACAGTCACAAAACTTGTAGTAAGTATATTATTATAATTGTTCTACCATATTTATTATTACTTGTGTTAGTATCTTACTGTGCCTGACTTATAAATTACACTTTACCACAGTTACAGGTGTATAGATAAATCACAGCATTTGTGGGCTTGGTACTCTGTAGTTTAAGGCAGCCGGGGGGGGGGGGGGGGTCTTGGAACCTATCCCGTGGAGAAGGGGCAGCTACTGCACTTTCTAAACTGCCTTCGGTCTCTGCGAGAGTTACGTGCCTGAAGACACACTAAAGGAGAACCTCACATTTCAAAATAGCATGTTTATCAACTTCTACCAAGACATGGAAAATTCATGAATAGTATATGTCTTACCTTGGATTATTGTGAAAAACTATATTGCTTACACCAGAAACAAAGCAATGGTACAATTTTTTATTTCTTGCTCCGAGTTAGAAGAATTCTCTGGCACAATGAAGGAATCATGACATCACCTTCTAACTCTAAAATGTTTTATTTAACCAATGCAACCACACTGAGTAAATTCTGACTGGGGGGAAGTTAGTTGCTTGCTAATTAGTGGACAACAACAATATACGTTTGGACTCTATTTCCAGCGGAATGTCACAGAGTTCGACGCAAACGTCCGTCCAGGTCACTGTCCCTCGGCTCACGCTCGCTCGTAAACTCTGGTGGAAGTGACACCTTTCATGACACACTCCTAGACACACAAAAACATTCTTGGTCAATCCCGTCCCTTCGCTGATTGTCTCCTTCAGGCTTAGGACAGACATTTGTTCCTATATATACCTGATGTGATAAATCAGGGAGCCATGAAGACCAGGAAGATGACGTTTCCCCCTTAAGGAGCCTCACAATCTAGATGGGGGTGAGGGTACAAGCAGAGTGCGTGCTGCAGCGTGGGGCGTGCCCAGGTCAGGCAGTGCTGCCCGGTGGGGAGCACGCCCAGGCTGAGCCGCAGGCACAAAGGCAACAGGATGAGCCCCATAATCCCAACGGAATCGCTGCTTGTGCCACAGCGGCAGCGGCGTTAGCCGTGTGTTTGGGCGGAATGGTGGTCAGAGATGGCCCCGCAGGAGGATCGGGCCGCGAGAACATACTCACCACCACGAGTTTGTCATCCACTCGCTTCCTCTTGATGGTGGTTGACTTTCCATCCCATTTCTGCACCTGCACGAGGGCCCCTCCGTCCAAGGTGATGGTGCTCTGCGGTGCGAGAGAAAGCAGGTGGGAGTTTACATGGTGCAGGGAAATCACATAACAAGTGCACCGCCCTGTTGGGGGCGCCCTTGAGGTCATTCGAAATTCTACATGATGAGAACATATTGCCACGAGAAGTTAAATGAATGTTAAAATAAAAACATACACTATGATCAGAACGTCATACAAACATGCATCAAAAATGCTGTGAAAGAATATAGATCATAAATCTACGTTGAGATGGTAGTATCATAAGTAATTTTTAAAAATTTTCACACTCTTTGTAAACTTCCCTAACATTATGTTACTTAATCCACTTCAAATACTATATATATGACAAAAATTATGTTCATTGTTTCTTAAAATAATAAGGACAATTATGTTCATTGTTTCTTAAAATAATGAGGACAACTTTATAAGAAGGAGTGGAAGTCACCAATTAAATATCGAAGGCAACAAAGTTCAGAGGGTGGGGGTCAGGGACCTCCGGCCTGTGGGGGGCCGTCTTTCCTCTCAGGGCGGCCGCTCGGCTGCTGGGGGCAGTACCTGGTCTTGGAAACCAGGCTTTCCCTCCGCCCCAGCCCCTCACTCCTCACCTTGACTTTTCTGTCGTCTGCAGTGACCTCGTCAAATTCCTGGCCCAGTTTGAAGGAGATCTCCGTGTTTTTAAAGGTACTTTCTGACTTAATGGTGATCACATCCCCATTGACGCTGATGGTCATGTTGGGCTTGGCCATGCCGGCCACTTTCCTGGTGGCGAAGCCCACTCCTGCGGGGGAGAGGAGAAGCGGCTTACAGCGTCCTCCCGCATCTTTAAGAAAGAGCTGCGGTGTGGCTACGGGGCTGTGCACACACACGAGAGTGTAGGGGGCACATGTGCATGAAGGGAAACGGCGAGTTTCTGGGCCGCCTCGTTCAAGCAGCTGCCGCAGAGAAGTAAAGAGGCGAATCTTTATAGAAACGCACGAAGCACAGCTGGCTGAGGGTTTGTCCTTTAAACCTCCCTCTGCGTTCAGATGCAGCCCCCGGGAGACCGCTGTCCCTTGTCAACCAGGATGCGCCTTCGGGAATGTGTGTGTCTTTCAGTCACTGCTCTCACGGTAGTGGCCGCCTCAGCCCTCAGCCAGCCTCTGGCGTTCACTCAGTTCAAGAAACACTGGGCACTGCGGCCTGGTTTGCTTAAATAAAAACGATCTCGTGTGCAGTCAAAGACAGAATCCTCACCAGGAGACCGGGGCCACTAGAGAGCTACTCAGTTAAAAAGTGCCATCCCTGCCGTAACCTGTTTGGCTCAGTGGATAGAGCGTCGGCCTGCGGACTGAAAGGTCCCAGGTTCGATTCCGGTCAGGGGCATGTACCTTGGTTGCGGGCACATCCCCAGTGGGGGGTGTGCAGGAGGCAGCTGATCGATGTTTCTCACTCTCTATCCCTCTCCCTTCCTCTCTGTAAAAAATCAATAATATATATATTTTTTTAAAAAGTGCTATCCTTTGGGTGCCCACAGATAAGCTCTCGTAGCATTTGCTGCCCAGGCTCTCACCTCACTCCACCAGGAGAGGAGATCGGATGGATCCCCCAAAGTCAAACCATTCCCTCCGTTCGTGTCATGTCAGAGCGGCGAGGTGGCCCCACCCAGGCAGGCAGGGTTAAAGAGGGATTGCAGCGACTGTGAAACTTCAACATTCAAGAAGCCACTGTTTTAGTAGGTTTAGTAGTCAATGCTTTGCTTGCCAATCACCTACGTTACAAATTTCTCTTTTTTCTTAAGAGGAATCTACTTTTCTTGCTAAGGGAATGGGATGACAACTTACTGCCGAGCAGACACAGCAGTAACCGTCTCCCCGTGTGTGTGTTGGGTTCCTAAAACCCGTGTACAGAGATCTCAGCTCCTGCTGTGACTAGAGGTCACTTACAGACACCAAAGGTTAGAAATGGGGACCAGGGAGAGAAATATCGAACGAAACAGTGGGGCTGAGGCTCTGATCTAGTCCCTGCCGGAGACGTGGCCGCAGGCGGGAACCCGCTAGGCTGCTTCTTCCAGTCCCGGCTCTGTTACAAAACAGAGCGTCACATACAGGGAGGGGGTCAGCACAGCAGCGGCTCAGTCCACCGTGGTTCCGAGAGGCCGGCCTCGGCAAGCGTCTTCTCCACTCGCTGCTTCCTCCCTGTTGATCGGCGAAGCGACACCTGCTTACCGGCCATCAGCCAGAGCAGCTAATGTAAGGAGGCATCTGATTGTCTTATCATCAGAATTTTATCGATTTAAATGTAAACAGTAAAAGTGCGAAATGTTTCTAAAAATCAATAGCTAAGTAGCCTCAAATCCTGTCATTTCCATATCAGCACCTATTAGTTTATGGAATCAAAATTAATTGATATTCTGGAAAGTTAGGTCTCACTCATGCTGAAGTCCCTGATTTCCATCTCTCACTATAAACAAGGAAAATAGTGGTTATAGACAAGCAAAAAAAATGCTGTGTGCCTTGGGGGAGGTTAAATCTGAGATTTAGGGAATAAATTCTAACCCCTAATAAAGACACTGTGTGCAAGTCCTTCCCGATTCATCCCTGGGTAGGATTTGGTCACGCTGGCGGTGGGTGGGGGGCTCTCAGAGTGAGAGGGGCATTGATCGCTGCCTCCTGCACACCCCCTACTGGGGACTGAGCCCTGCGTCTCTACAACCCTGCTCTGCTCCCTCATTGCCTGGGGACCCTCACGTGGCACGCTGACAACGCCAGGGGAATCTGAAGACCCAGGAGCCTTCATTATCGAGGAGGAGGGATATTATGTGTGTAACAGTCTCCTTTTAAATGACGCAGTAATTCTATGGCGTCCCAAGGGCTTGCTAGTCGCAGAAATTTTTAAGCCCTTTAAGGAACACACTCTCTAAAATTAAGACTTTTAGGGGAAAGGGGCTGGGGGCTGGGTGGAAAGGGTGAAGGGATTAAGCAAAACAAACAAACAAAAATCCACAGCCTCACAGACACAGTATGGGGACTACTGGAGGGAAAGGGGGGTGGGGCGGGTAGGAGAGGGTAAAGGGGGAATAAATAATGATGGAAGGAGACTTGACTCGGGGTGGTGAACACACAAGACAATATACAGATGATGTATATAGAATTGCACACCTGAAACCTATATAATTTTATTAACCAATGTCACCTCAATAGATTCAAGAAAAAAGAAAAAAGAGTTTATCTCCCAACAAAAACCCCACACATTTTAATGGATTGACATTAAGACAATAAAGTAATTGGCTAACATAAGTCTACTTTAAAAATTACAGGAAGATGAGAAATACACTGTCAAAGGACATTATTGCATGCTAGGAAATAAATATGGTTGTATTTCCAAGTTATTGCTCCTTTTTAATGTTTTTATTGATTTCAGAGAGAGGAAGGGAGTGGGAGAGAGAGTTAGAAACATCAGTGATGAGAGGGAATCATTGATTGGCTGCCTCCTGCACACCCCACATTGGGGATCAAGCCCAAACCCAGGCATGTGCCCTGACTGGGAATCAAACCGGCAGCCCCCTGGTGCATGGGCAGATGATCAACCATTGAGCCACCCCAGCCGGGCTATTGCTCCTTTCTCTATGCAAGAAGGAATGAAAGAAAAGCAGGCAGAGAGCCAAGTAAGCCAAAGATACCCAGGTGAGCAATCAAATGAAGTCTTTTCAGTTCTGTAGCCCATAAAAATTCCCTTTAGACCCTTTTTCATCTTGGTTCACCTGTCATTGTGACTTTGGTCTACAATGTCTCTACCAACAAATGGTCTCACTTGCTATTTCTGCAGCCTCGATGCAAAAGCAGCATTCCATATCTGGCCAGTGCTTCCAGAGTGGAACAGCCATAGCCCCTATTGCCCAGAGAACAGGGTATGCATCCAGCCCGCCCCCCACGTCTTGCTTACCCACTTCTTTCATGTAATCATCGAAGTTCTCACTGGAGACCATTTTCCAGGTACCTACAAAGGCGTCACACATTTTGCGAGCTGTCCGGGACTATCTGCCAGGTGGGAAGAAGCTGCTGCCCTCAGGATGGTGCTGTGTCTGTCTGAGTCCCGGGACGTCCTTTTAAAGATGCCCGGAACACGTGATCGGAGGAAGGACCAATTGGGAATGATGTCAGACCATTTCCTCCTCTGCCGGACTCTACATTTTCCCTCTGAGTCATGCTTCTCACAGAAATTTCTCAACTTTGGTTCTCCCTGGCAAACGGTCGCTGGACTGAGAGTACAGATTATTTTTAACTGCTCATGGAATCTGTTAAACACGCCTGTTTAGAAGGTTTTAATCCTCGATCCATTGTGTTTCCCCCTATTATTTTCAGACACATTTATCCTAGTGGAGAGCACAGCCAGGTAATTATCTCAGGATGAACTATGACCCCTTTTTCTGGAGTTTCTATTAAAATTACAATTAAGTGGCTATTTTGAATTGAGGAACATAAAACTTACCTTGAGGATTTTTAAGTCATCAGAAAGGCTCTTTGGAACAGTGCTCTCAGGAATTGGCTGCAATTAAAGCAAAGTAAGTAATGGCACTTTAAAGTTCCCCAGGTTTCTCGTTTAAAAGGTTTTGCATGAATAAAAATGGAAAAAGTAACTTCAATTAATCCACTGGGAATCTGGACTGTAGGATTAACTGATAAATAGTAATCTAGCCTCCCTCCTTTATCCCCTAATAAATTAGCCTCCCTCTTTTATCCCATATATATTTGATTAATTTTTACACACTCCTTAAAAAATAGGCCCCCATCCAAAACATACTCATCACACTGAGAAAATTTATTCATTTCCTAAATTACATTATAAACTCTAAATTTATCCAGATCTAAAAAGTGTCACTTAAAAATGATCAGAGTGGTCTGGTCAGAAACCATCAAAATCTCAGCTCCCTCTTTTAACAGAGAATCACCTGGGCGGTGGCTCTTCGGGAGTCCGCCCGCCTCCCCAGAACCATGGCAGCCCTTCGCACGGTCCCGGACCCATGTCAGTGCCCCGAGGGCTTCCCCACGATGTTTGGGCGGAGAGCACAAGAGTAACGTTTGATGGTTGCGTTTGTAGGCAGTACAGAGATCATGTCCGTCCGCTGTGGAGAGCTGCACAGATTCAAAGACTGTGGGTGATGTACAGTCCGGGGACCGGCTTGCTATGATCAATCCCTCTGTTCCCATGGAACAAGTAAATGTAAATAACCAATCTGAATACAGAGATAACTGTGTGATGCTCTAAATTAATAATTGTTTTGTTTTGTTTTTGTGTTGTTTTGCTTTTAAAACTATTTTTAGAGAAGTTTGAGGTTTACAATAGAATTGAGAGGAAGGTACAGAGATTTCCCATACACCTACCATCCCTAGACTCCCGTGTACACCCTCCCTTATCAACAGCATCACTCAGAATAGCACTTTTTCTTTCTTTCTTTCTTTCTTTCTTTTTTTTTTCTTTTTTTTTTTTTTTTTTTTACCAAGGATGAGCCTACATTGATACATCGTAATCACACAACGCCCAGAGTTCACCCTCGGGTCCACTTTTGCTGTACATCTCATGGGCTTGGACAAATGTCATCACTGTAGTGTCATACGGAGTCGTGTCACTGCCCTAAACACCCTCTGTGCTCTGCCTCCCAGCACTCACCCCACCACCATTGCTATCTTCATGTCTCCATAGGTTTACCTTTTCCAGAATGTCATAGAGTTGGAATCATACTGTGTGCAGTCTTTTCAAATTGGCTTCTTTCACTTACTAATATGCATGTAGGGTTCCTCCATGTCTTTCCGGGCCTGGATAGCTCGTTCCTTTTCAGCGTTGAATAATATGCCATTGCCGGCTGGGCCCGTGTGTTCACCCATTCACCTACCGAAGGACATCCCAGTTGCTTCCAAGGCTTGGCACTGAGGAACAAGGCTGCGGTAGACATCCCTGTGCAGGTCTGCACGTGGAAGTGAGTTTCGAGCTCCTTTGAATGAACACCAAGGAGCATGGAGGCTGGACAGTAGGTAAGAGTATGTTTAGGTTTGAAAGAAACCACCAGACTGTCTCCCAGCGTGGCTGCACCGTGTGCGTTCCCACCAGCACCGAGCGGGAATTCCAGGTGCCCCACATCCTCGCCAGCATTGGGTGCTGTCGTGTTCTGGATTTTAACCACCTGACAGGTGTGCAGAGGTGTCTCATTGTTGTTTCTCCCTGCATCTCCCTGATGACGTAGGATGTGGACATCTTTTCACCTGTGTGCTTGCTTTCTGTATGTCTTCTTTGGTGAGGTGTCTGTTAGGTCTTTGGCCCATTTTTTAATTGGGTTGTTTGCTTTATTATAGTTGAGGTTTTTAAAATTAAAATGTATTTGACAGATAACATTGTACAACTTTAAGGTATACAACATGTTAATTTGATGCAGTTATGTATTATAACATGATTGCCTTTGTAGTGATAACTAGCACCTTTATCACATTATCTAATTACCCTTCCTTGTTAGTGATTAGAACCATTAGGTTCTTAGTCTCTCGGCAAATTGATGATTACAGCACAATATTGTTGCTGTCTGTGTTCACCGCGCTGCGCACTGGATCTCTGGGGCTTGTTCCCTACTCTTCTTGTGGGGCTTCTTGATTGTGTATTTCAGATAATAGTCCTCCATCAGGTAGGTATGTCTTTTGCAAATATTTTATCTTAGTCTAAGAATAATGGTTTACTTTTCAAAATATATGTTGATGCTTTACTTTTAGTAACAAATCACTTCAATCAGATCTTCAAATGATTGTCACATGTGACTATACGTCACATGTATTGTAACACTGCAATGTAAATGCTGCAGTGTTTGGAGAGGGGCTGTTCAATATTATCATCGCTGGTCAGCACTGGAGACTTGAAATGTGGCTAATGTGACTGAGAAACTGAGTATTTAATTTTCCTTCATTTTAATTAAAATTTAAGAAACAATCCTTTTTAAATTTTCTTCTTTTTTAACTTTTAAAATGTATCTTCATTGTTGATAGTATTTCAGATGTCCTCTTTTCCCCATTCACCCCTCCTCCCCACTCCCACCCCCTCCCCAAGCCTTCACCACACTAGTGTCTGTGTCCTTAATTCTCTTGTTTGAAAGCTTTTAAATATCTCTGGGAGAACTTGGGTATGTGAATCAACTTTGCAACTGTAATGTTATGAAGTCTGGATGCCTGTCAACGACTTCAAAAGAAAACTTAGAGTCTGAATCGAGGTGTATTGTTACTGTAAAATGCATGCTGTGTTTTGAGGACAAGAGGAAGTAACAGTGAAATGTCTAATTAAAGATTTTACACAATTATATGTGGGAATGGCAAATCTTAGCTGTGTGGGATTAAATAGAATATATTACTAAAATTAATTTGACCTATATCCCTTTTACTTTCTTAACATGGAAACTAGAAAAGTTTTGAGAACATGTGTGGCTCACTCTGTGCGTCTGTGGGCAGCACTGTGTTAGGGACCATCATGACATCAGGTTGCTCTCGTTATTCAGCAGGTGTGTCAGGCACTTTGCTCCCCACTGGCACCTGCTTGCTTCCACAGGGCAACGGGAGCAGTAGTAACCTGTAGGAAAGGGCCCCGGGACTTAAGCAGCAATGGGAGAATCAAGATGTGAGAGGGAGTTGGGTCTACATGAAGAAACTCCACGTTACCGGTTGGGTAGAGTCACCAAATGGGCTGTCAGAGTTACGTAGTTAAAGGCATGTGAAAGGCAGCTCCGTTTATGTTCCAAATGCATGGGCCATCCTATGGACCCCATAAGAGTGGGGACCCCAACGTCGTATAACATTGAATTATTTTTGTAGGATTCTCCTCAGATGCCACCTTATTCCCACAGCTGTCCACTGACACTGTGGGGACAGATGGTTACTTGATGAAGAAACATTCTCTCTTATCCATGCAGCCAAGAGTAAGTCTTAGAAACTGCGGTAAGATACTTAGGGAGGATATCTTGAAGAATACCCTCCCTATGTATGAATGCAGGGTCATAATTAACCCAAACGTTGGTGCTCATCCTTTCTTGAAAACTACTAGAAATTATACAGTTCACATTTTCAAACTTGATTTCATCGTATAAAGCTCACCCTGGCAAATAATTTTTACAAAATTTTTTTTTGCAAAAGAGCCCACTGCATGGAAGAACATATTTGCCAATGTTACATCTGATAAGGGTTTAACCTCCAAAATTTATAGGGAACTCATACAACTTAACAAAAGGAAGATACACAATCCAATCAAAAAATGGACAAAGGACCTAAATAGACACTTCTCAAAAGTGGACATACAGAAGGCCAAGAGGCATATGAAAAAATGCTCAAAGTTGCTAATCATCAGAGAGATGCAAATTAAAATGGCAATGAGGTATCACCTCACACCTGTCAGAATGGCTACCATCAACAAATCAACAAATGACAAGTGCTGGCGAGGATGTGGAGAAAAGGGAACCCTAGTACACTGCTGATGGGAATGCAGACTGATGCAGCCATTAGGGAAAACAGTATGGAGTTTCCTCAAAAAATTAAAATTGAACTCCCATTTGACCCAGTGACCCCACTTTTAGGAATATATCCCAAGAAACTAGAAACACCAATCAGAAAGGATATATGCACCCCTATGTTCTAGCAGCACAATTTACCATAACTAAGATTTGAAAACAGCCTTGTGCCCATCAGCAGATGAGTGGATTAAAAACCTGTGGTACATCTACACAATGGAATACTACACAGCTATAAAAAAGAAAACTCTTACCATTTGCAACAGCATGAATGGGCGTGGAAAGCATTATGCTAAGTGAAATAAGCCAGTCAGAGAAAGATAAATATCATATAATTTCACTCATTTTATGGAATATAATGAACAACATAAACCAATGAACAAAAATAGATCCAGAGATATAGAAAAATCAAATAAACAGTCAAACCTCAGAGGGAAGGTAGGAGACGATGGTTGGGGTTGGGAGTGTGGGGGGAGAGAGATGGGTAGAGATCAACCAAAGAACTTGTATGCATATATATATAAGCATAACCAATGGGCACAGACAACAGTGGGGTGAAGGCCTGGGCTGGGGGGGTGGGGGCAGGCTGGGAGAGGTCAATGGGGGAAAAGGAGACATATATAATACTTTCAACAATAAAGAATTTAAAAATTTATTACTAGGTATTTTATGCTTTTTGATGCAATTATAAATATGATTTTTTTTAAAAAAAATTTGCAAACCTACTATATCCAAGGCACTGTGCCAGGTAAGGTGAGAGACTATAATAATAAATTGTACACAATTTCTGTCTTTCCTTTTTGATCCAAGTTCTAGTCTATTACCATCCTGGGGCCAAAGTAAAATACAAAGCCTTTTTAGATGTTTTATTTTGACAGACATCATAATATGAACGTGTTTTTTGCACACGAAGCACCAATTGCTCTCTTAATTTTTCACACTTTTAGCATCTTTTATTAGACTTTAATGTGTAAAAGATATGCTATATCTTCATTCCAATCTCCCCTCTTTCCTGACCTCCCTTTTCCATCCTGAACTTTATCCCAACCATGACTTAAAGTTACTAGCTCCTTATTCATTCCCCAAATATTTGCCAGGTTAAGGCATTGGTGAGTTTTAGACCAACAAGTGTGGCAGAAATCTGTGTTGAGCAAATATAGATAGGCACTAGAAAAGGGGGTTGTAGAGCATACAGATTCTCTTACAAGGCAAGGTTTAAGAGACAGCGAGGGGCTGAGCAAAGGGAAAGGCAGAGAGTGATGGGCAAGCAGGGGAAGAAATTAAGAAATGATGTAGGGCCGAAACCGGTTTGGCTCAGTGGATAGAGCGTCGGCCTGCAGACTGAAAGGTCCCAGGTTCGATTCCGGTCAAGGGCATGTACCTGGGTTGCGGGCACATCCCCAGTAGGAGATGTGCAGGAGGCAGCTGATCGATGTTTCTCTCTCATCGATGTTTCTAACTCTCTATCTCTCTCCCTTCCTCTCTGTAAAAAATCAATAAAATATATTTAAAAAAAAAAAGAAATTATGTAGGACCTGGTTCGATTCCCGGTCAGGGCACATGCTTGGGTTGGGGGCTCTATCCCCAGTATGGGGCAAACAGGAGGCAGCCAATCAATGATTTGTTCTCATCATTGGTGTTTCTATCTCTCCTTCTCCCTTCCTCTCTGAAATCAATAAAAATCTATTTTTAAAAAATGATGTAGGGCCCTGGCTGGGTAGCTCGATTGGTTGGAGCGTTGTCCCATGCACCAAAACATAAATAAGGTTTCAGGTTCAGTTCTCGGTCAGGCTACATGCCTGGGTTATGGGTTCAATCCCCTGTTGAATTGCATAGGCAACCGATCGATGTTTTGCTCTCACATTAACGTTTCTCTCTCTCTCATTTCCTTCTTCCTTGGGTGAGGATTTTAAAAGAAGAAGAAAAGAAATGATATAGGAAGGATATGGAGAGTGCCTTTCTTTGAGGGAGCCTGGCCTATAAGCATCTCCCCGCACCTCCCACAGGGGTGCCCAGGCCTTTGTTCACGAACACTCCGGCGCAGCCGTGGGCCAGGGGTCTTCAGTGACGGCCTCGCTTCCCTTCAGGAACGTGGAGCCTGGGGACACGGCCCCAACCCCTCAGTGCTGACCGAGGCCAGGAACGCCCTGGCCCAGCCGCCTGCCTGCACTTTGCTCCACTGTGGACAGCGTCCATGGAATGCGTCCCCCTGACCTTTGCCTGTGTTTATTTCTTTTGGAGGAAATGAGGGTATTTTTCTAACAATTTTTAAATTGAAGAGGAAACGTACCCAATCGCTGGATAATAAGGGCAAAGCTGACGAGAGGAAGTGTTTTCACAGTATGTGTGGTGGGGTACGTCGCGGCTCAGGCCAAGGCTCCCCTTTCCTTGAAACAAAGCTTCTAGCCATCATGCATTATTGTGGCCCATGTTTGGGGTTTGTCAGAGTCCAAGATGCAATGCGGCTGGGAAGTCTGGTGGCCTTATTTGGTTCTCTCGCCCACGGCGTCCTGGGGACACTGACTGGGAGGACCATTTTCCATCTCGCATCCTCCCTTCAGGAGGCAAAGGGAAGGGGCCTGTGCGCTGTGTCCCACTCGTGGGACATATGTCCAGAGAGCATTGACTCTGACCTCAGAATGGTGACGGTTGTAGAAAGAGTGAGGAGCCGGCAGGCTGTGCCCAGGTGAGAAGTGGTGGCTGATGACAGGCTTGGCCGCGGCTCCACACGTGTGACTTCTTCACGTGCCCTCTTGCCCAGGGAACGAGTCTGCGCCCTCGGCATGGCAGGTGCAAGTGGGAACCAGCAAAGGAGCCGGCGGACCGCTTTCCGCACGCAGCGCGCGCCTCCTTCCTCTCTAGGTATGAGGAGCCTCCTTATAAAGAACCGACTGTAGCAATAAATTAACTAGAGAAACCAGAAGGAATGTACCACCGAACCAGGTGTGAGAGCAGAAGACATCACCAAGACATGTCCAGGGACAGGCAGAAGCACACGTGCGCACGTGCATACACACACACACATACACATGCATGCATGCACACATACACACAAATACTAGTGCATGCACATGTGCACATACACATGCATGCATGCACACACACGCGCACACACATACACGCTCCAAGTTTGTTCTCTGCTTTGTGTTCGTTTAACGTGAAGTTATTCCTCCCCTAGTACCCACTGAGCCCTTTGGGGGCAGGCACCATTGCTTGGAGAGCCCAAACGCAGCGTTCTGTATGACATGGCAGTTCTGTAGAGTTCAGTGCTGAATTAGGAGGAAATCAACCAGATTGGTTTAGAGCATATTCAAGTATAAAGGACAGCTAATATCATTCTATTACTGGAAGTATTTGCATTTTATTAGCAGATCCTGATTAACCTCCATAAAATCTGTGACAGAACCAAGGAAAGACTTCAGGGGTGGGGCCCACCATTGTGCAAACCCGTCTGGCCCAGGCTGTGGTCTCTGGAATCTGCCCCTTGGGCCATGAGACCTCTTTTCAATCCGCAAGGAAAGGGCACCCCCATCTTCTCCACACGTCGCTCATCACCTGGCTTTTACCCATCCGGCACACTTGCATTTGACATACTCTTGCAAACTGCACACAGACTGTGGGATTTAAATTACTCGGAAGAACTGAATGCAAAGGAGATTTCAGGCCTGTCGTCATGCAATGCCTCCTGGGTGCAGTCTGTGCTTCACACGCGGGAGGCCATGAGGACCCAGCGCTGCCCCCACGCAGGCACCGTGCAGCCAGGCCGTCTCGGGCAGACAGCAGGCACGGCTCCGGGTTCATGTGGGCACCCAAGAAATGATGCTTCAGAGAGGGAAGAGGGAAGACGAGGGTCAGGGAGAAAGGGGAATAGAAAAAGGCAGAGAAACAGCGAAGAGGAAAGAGGGAGGAGGTGGGGAGAGCGCTTAGGACGGCTGGGCCTGTAGACTAATGAGAGCTGCGGCTATCGCGAGGACACCAGGCAGCTGTGGACGCCACACGGCCCTGGTCCATGCTGATCAGGGGGCAGCGCGGGCAGCCCATCCCAGAAGGACTTTGATTACAAGGAATTGCAGCGTATTCTTTCTGGGAGGCACTCCTGCGTGGGACCCCACCCCTCCTCCCCCTAACTCCTCCTCCCCCCTACCTTTTCCTCCCCCTCCCTCCCCCCCCACCCCCTCCCACCACGAACTCTGGTCCAGTGACAAGCACAATGTCAGGCATCTGTGAACTGTTTGCCATCTGGGTGTTCACTTCCCTCCTGACGAAAATCCTCTCGCACTGGGTGAAACGTGCATTCCTGTGCGCAGGGCCTGCCAAGACTCTCCCGTCTAGATGTGACTACCCCGTCACAGATTCTTGAAATGGCTTTATGCTGTGAAGATATCATCACTCCTTATCGTTTGGTTATCATTTTAAGTTTTTTATTCAGTGAACACCGACATGCTTGTGACATATTTTCATGGTGAGCTTCTAAAGTGCTGGTGCCCTGCAGCTAAGACGCTGAAGTTCTGTTCCCACTGCTCACCAGCACGTGGCCTTGGCAAGCCAACTGCGCTCATGGCGCTCCGCTCTCTGTGAAGCTGGAAAGCTGCATTTGATGGATTGTTTAAATTAGCAATCATCGGTGCCGAGTAGTTGTGCATGTTGCCTAGCATGTAACTAACTCAACTTGTAGTAGCAGTAGCAGCAGCAGCAGTAGTAGTAGTAATAATAATAACAACAACAACAACAACCTACTCCTCGAAGCCCAGCCACATACTTAGGGGTGAGCCCTGGGCCGGGAGGAGGGCGAACGTTTTCTCATGTAGAACAGTCTCACCCTCTCTGTGGTCTTTGGTTTTTAACTCTCAACGAACGTGGAGTGAAAGTTTAGTCTTGAGACCATAGAAATTCATGAAATTTAAAATGAGTTTTCTTGACCTTCATGAAATAAGAAATTTTTGACATAATGACATCAGAATAAAATTTTTTTCTCAAGAGATGATACTATGTTAATACCTCCTCATCATACTTTGGACAGTTTTCTTCCCAAATGGAAATATTTTTAATGTTTGTTAAAATGTTAATACATTTGATACAAAAATTTAAGCAATATAAACATATATGAGAGAGTAATTGTTCCTCTCTCCAGATAATCACTTTTAATGATTTAATGAATATTCTTTCAGTGTTTTATTTATGCATATTCTAAGGCACAGAATATAAATATGCATTTTTATGAAAGATGTCGGATAATATGCCAAGACTTAGTATGTATGTATTCCTCCATAGCTTTTATCTTCAATTATAAGACGCCAGTCATCTTTTCATGTAAATTAATATAAATACATCTCATTCTTAAAAATTGCAGTCAAGTATTCTATTTATATATGTGCCAATATCTTTACTTTAAATTTTTTTAGTTAGCATTTTGTACATATGTATCTTGGTCTATTTACATTAATATTCCTGTAGAATAAATGCTTAGCGGTAGTGTTGATGACCCAATGGGTGAACACAATTTTAGCAATTTTTATTTATTGATTTTTAGAGAGAGAAAGACATCAACTTATTGTACCACTTATTTATACATTCAGTGATTGCTTCTTGTACTAGTTCGTACCGTGACCGGGGATGGAACCTGCAGCCTTGGCTTATCAGAGGACGCTCTAACAACTGAGCGACCTGCGAGGGCCTGGGTGTACACACTGTAAATGTTAATAAGTACACAGACTGAGTTGCTCTTCAAATTCCCACCAATAATCAGTGAGAGTACTTATTTGCTCTCAATAGAACGGGTTTAAAATGGGGCTTGCTTTCGGTGGGGGTTATGATTCAAAATGGCCAACGTGGGCACACGGTGAGTAGATAATAGAGCACAAACTGGGGTTCCAGCAGCGAAGCCAGGGCACTGCCCAGGGCCTGAGTCAGGGCAGTCGACATCCTCAACACACGCTCACTGGCAGGCCCAGCAGCTGGCTGTCTGACCAAGATCATCAAGGCCCTGGCTTAGGAAAGGCAAATGAATTCAATGAAGAAATAAATAACATTATGTACCAATATGACTGTTCATGGTCTTTGCAAAAATAAAATGATGTATGAGTGAAGAGCTTGCAGCAACTTCTCTTAGGGGAGTGGTTGAACCTTTTCAAATGTCAGTTAGAGAGAGGTGGAGTATTGTCCTCAAATCACGTGTTTCCGTCTGCTTTCCAAATAATGAGGCAGGAAAATGACAGTGACTATACTTCGGCCATAACTACTCTCTCAAGATTGATCAAGACCTGCTTACAAAGTCTGTTTTTTTCATTTGAGCTTCCTGAGCAGTTGAGAGTTTGCACTTATGGTTCCCAACAAGATGATTTTCTTTTTTTTTTTTTTTATTATTATTTTTTTTTATTTTTTTTTTTTTACTTTTTTTTTTTTTTATTGCTTAAAGTATTACAAAGGGTATTACATATGTATCCATTTCATCCCCCCGCCCTAGACAGTCCCCTAGCCTCCCCTATCACCCAGTGTCTTATGTCCATTGGTTATGCTTATATGCATGCATACAAGTCCTTTAGTTGATCTCTTACCCCACTACCTCCTGCCCCCCAACCCTCCCCGGCCTTCCCGCTGCAGTTTGACAATCTGTTTGAGGCAGCTCTGCCTCTGTATCTATTATTGTTCAAAAGTTTAGAATGGTCTCTATTGTCCATGAATGAGTGAGATCATGTGGTATTTTTCCTTTATTAACTGGCTTATTTCACTTAGCATAATGCTCTCCAGTTCCATCCATGACGTTGCAAATGGTAAGAGTTCCTTCCTTTTTACAGCAGCATAGTATTCCATCGTGTAGATGTACCACAGTTTTCTAATCCATTCATCTACTGATGGGCACTTAGGCTGTTTCCAGATCTTAGCTATGGTGAATTGTGCTGCTATGAACATAGGGGTGCATATATCCTTTCTGATTGGTGTTTCTGGTTTCTTGGGATATATTCCTAGAAGTGGGATCACAGGGTCAAATGGGAGTTCCATTTTCAGTTTTTTAAGGAAACTCCATACTGTCTTCCATAGTGGCTGCACCAGTCTGCATTCCCACCAGCAGTGCACAAGTGTTCCTTTTTCTCCACAACCTCTCCAGCACTTGTCGTTTGTTGATTTGTTGATGATAGCCAGTCTGACAGGTGTGAGATGGTACCTCATTGCTGTTTTGATTTGCATCTCTCGGATGATTAGTGACTTTGAGCATGTTTTCATATGTCTCTTGGCTTTCTGAATGTCCTCTTTTGAAAGGTGTCTATTTAGGTCCTTTGCCCATTTTTTGATTGGATTGTTTATCTTCCTTTTGTTAAGTTGTATGAGTTCCCTATAAATTTTGGAGATTAGGCCCTTATCAGATATGTCATTGGCAAATATGTTTTCCCACACAGTGGGTTTTCTCGTTGTTTTGTTGATGGTTTCTTTTGCTGTGCAGAAGCTTTTTATTTTGATGTAGTCCCATTTGTTCATTTTTTCTTTAGTTTCAAGTGCCCTAGGAGCTGTATCAGTGAAGAAATTGCTTCGGCATATGTCTGAAATTTTCTTGCCTTTGGATTCTTCTAGAATTTTTATGGTATCCTGTCGTACATTTAAGTCCTTTATCCATTTTGAGTTTATTTTTGTATATGGTGTAAGTTGGTGGTCTAGTTTCATTTTCTTGCATATATCTGTCCAATTTTCCCAACACCATTTATTGAAGAGACTATCTTGGCTCCATTGTATGTTCTTGCCTCCTTTGTCAAATATTAATTGAGCATATTGGTTCGGGCCGATTTCTGGGCTCTCTATTCTATTCCATTGATCTATATGCCTATTCTTGTGCCAGTACCAGGCAGTTTTGAGAACAGTGGCTTTGTAATACAACTTGATATCTGGTATTGAGATCCCACCTACTTTGTTCTTTTTCAGGATTGCTGCAGCTATTCGGGGTCTTTTTTTATTCCAGATGAATTTTTGGAAAGTTCGTTCTAGATCTCTGAAGTATGCTGTTGGTACTTTAATGGGAAGTGCGTTGAATTTATAGATTGCTTTGGGTAGTATGGACATTTTAATGATGTTGATTCTACCAATCCATGAACACGGTATGTTCTTCCATCTGTTTATGTCTTCCTCTATGTCTTTTTTCAACGTCCTGTAGTTTTCTGAGTAGAGGTCTTTTACCTCTTTAGTTAAGTTTATTCCTAGGTAGCTTAGTTTTTTTTGGTGCAATGGTAAATGGGATTGTTTTTATAATCTCTCTTTCTGAAAGTTCA
Organism: Myotis daubentonii; assembly: GCF_963259705.1. Taxonomy (NCBI): domain Eukaryota; kingdom Metazoa; phylum Chordata; class Mammalia; order Chiroptera; family Vespertilionidae; genus Myotis; species Myotis daubentonii. The sequence goes on along the minus strand of NC_081856.1, from coordinate 5,683,265 downwards.
CTATTGGTGTATAGAAATGCCTCAGATTTCTTGGGGTTAATTTTGTATCCTGCTACATTGCCAAATTCATGTATTAAGTCTAGTAGCTTTTTGATGGAATCTCTAGGGTTTTGTATGTATAATATCATGTCGTCTGCAAATAAGGACTGTTTTACTTCCTCTTTTCCAATTTGGATGCCTTTTATTTCTTCTTCTTGCTGAATTGCAATGGCTAACACTTCCAGTACTATGTTGAACAGGAGTGGTGAGAGGGGGCATCCCTGTCTTGTTCCTGTTCTTAGGGGAAATGGTGTTAGTTTTTGTCCGTTGAGTATGATGTTGGCTGTGGGCCTGTCATATATGGCTTTTATTATGTTGAGGTATGATCCTTCTACTCCCACCTTGCTGAGAGTTTTTATCAAAAATGGGTGTTGAATTTTGTCAAATGCTTTTTCTGCATCAATTGATATGACCATGTGGTTTTTTTCTTTCAATTTGTTTATGTGATGTATCACGTTTATTGATTTGCGGATATTGTACCATCCTTGCATCCCTGGGATAAATCCTACTTGGTCATGGTGTATGATCTTTCTGATGTACTGTTGGATCCGATTTGCTAAGATTTTGTTGAGGATTTTGGCATCTATGTTCATGAGGGATATTGGCCTGTAATTCTCTTTCATTGTGTTGTCTTTACCTGGTTTTGGTATTAGGGTGATGCTGGCTTCATAGAATGAGCTTGGAAGTGTTCCTTCCTCTTGAATTTTTTGTAGTAGTCTGAGGAGGATAGGTTTTAGTTCTTCCTTGAATGTTTGGTAAAACTCCCCTGTGAAGCCATCTGGTCCTGGGCTTTTGTTTGATGGAAGCTTTTTGATGACTGCTTCAATTTCTTCCATAGTTATTGGCCTGTTGAGATTTTTAGATTCTTCCTGATTGAGTTTTGGAATGTTGTATTTTTCTAGGAATTTGTCCATTTCCTCCAGGTTGTCTAGTTTGTTGGAGTAAAGCTGTCCATAGTATTTTTTAACAATCATTTGTATTTCTGTGGGGTCTGTTGTTATTTCGCCTCTATCGTTTCTGATTTTATTTATTTGGGTCCTCTCTCTCTGCTTCTTGGTGAGTCTGGCTAGAGGTTTATCAATCTTGTTTATCCTTTCAAAGAACCAGCTCTTGGTTTCATTGATTTTCTGTATTGTTTTTTTGGTCTCTATGTCATTTATTTCTGCTCTAATCTTTATTATCTCCTTCCTTCTGCTCACTCTGGGGTTTTCTTGTTGCTCTCTTTCTAATTCTTTGAGTTGTAGAGTTAGATGATTTACTACCATTTTTTCTTGTTTTTTGAGATAGGCCTGTAGAGCTATAAACTTCCCTCTCAGGACTGCTTTCAATGTGTCCCATAGGTTTTGGATTGTTGTGTTTTCATTGTCATTAGTTTCCAGGATGTTTTTAATTTCTTCTTTGATCTCATTGGTAACCCAATCAATATTTAATAGCATGCTATTCAGCTTCCAGGTGTTTGAGTATTTTGGGTTGTTTTTATTGTAGTTTATTTCTAATATTCAAGATGATTTTCTTGATTAGTAAGTATAGGAAGCAGGTTTAAAATATTGTGCTGATTGATGATGACTCCCTCACATTAAAAAAAAATTGTAACACCCTGGACAGAGAGCTTAGTTGGTTATGTACGCCAAGGTTGCAGGTTCAATCCCCTGTCAGAATCAACCAATGAATGCATAAATAAGTGGAACAACAAATCTACGTCTCTCTCTCTCTCTTTCTCTCTCTCTCTCTCTCTCTCTCTCTCTCTCTCTCTCTCTCTCTCTCTCTTTCTCTCTCTCTTTTTCTCTCTTTCTCTCTCTCTTTCTCTCACTCATCAATAATAAATTGTATTCTTCTGTGATAAAAAGACTTACCGTGACTCTAATTGTCTTAGAATGCTTATTCTCTTTGGTGTGTAAGTAGTAGAGTGCCTTACCTCCATTAAAGACCATGTTCTGTAAACAGGTTAATCAGTCAGAGAACTATGGATCCTAATCCAATGAAGTGCAAACCTGCAAAGTGTGTGAGCATAGGAGAGGTACCTTCCCTAGCATAGGACTTTCTTTAATGTGGAAAGAGACATAGAGAAGAAGCTTCATAAAATGTGACGTAAAATTCAGGAAGCTGGAGTGCGTTTCCTAAAGTTAAGATTTCCGTGCCTGAGGTGCACCCCTGGGACCCTGGCGAGCATCCGTGCTCACAGGGCGAGCGTCCACCAAGAGGAACTGTTTTCCTACACAAAGACACCATTCATCATACCATCATCATCAGGGCGTATGGATGAGCACAAACGCTGAAAATGCCTTAGCACGTCCCCTGTGCAGAATCGCTACCCATGTCAGAGAGTGGGACTTGGGAAGCTCCGGGCGGAACAGTCCACCTCAGACAGATGGTCACCCCGTGGTCATCTGAGCGGACTAACCATCACGTGTGTGTGTGTGAAGAATCGGGAATTCTTTGACCGGAGTTGACTTTTTTCCAGAGACTTTCTTTACCTCCTTTCTTCCCTCTTTCCCTCTGGAGAAATCATTGAGTCCTTTGGTGAAAAACAAACAAACAAACAAAAACCCAGCAACTGTGAAGGTCGCGAATTTATTTATGTTTTGAACCCAGTGCTCATCCCAGCACTGACATTTCTAGCTTAACATGTGTGTTCGCCCTGGGATAGCCCTTGGCGTGTACTTATGTTCTGCAGAATTTTCTTAATTATTTCTTAAGTTCTCAAAGAAAAGAGTTCTGGCTTAGGGGAAAGCATCTATTGTAAAATACGTATTTTGCCCTTTGTGCCTTGCCATGCTGAGTGTGAGTTTCATAAAATGTGTGTGTGGGTTTTTGTGTTTTTCCTGGTTTGGCCAAAGGAAGAAGTCAGCCTCCTTTCAGCAGTATGAGCCGGCAAGGGCAGGCGCCCGAGCAGCCTCCGCGTGGCCAGCACACATTTCCCTTCACCCGAGTTTCTCCAGGGCCTCAATTCCCAGTCGCCCTAAAACTTGGAAGCAGCCACTTCAGCCCTCGCCCTTTCCCCTAGTTATCGTGCCAAATTCTGCAAATGTCACCCTTGCTTCTTCCCAAATCACGCCCCGTGCCATTGTCCTCACTCCCATCCAAGTGGCTCCCGTGTCCTCTGACACACTTTGAGCTCCTCCGGGCTGCAGGACACGGACTATTTTAAATCAAGTCAATGAAAGTCTCGCTTCCCACTTCCATGCTTTTTATTCTGGTCCACGCCTTGTCTCTGTTCAAAAATAGCACTCTCTCCGAAACCCACAGAGCAGTCGTCCAGAGGGCAGCCCACCTCTCAGAGCTGCAAAAACATGTTACATAAAACCTTAGCGGATGGATCTTCTTAAGAGGACATCATTCCTGTTAACTGTTGGATACCTGCCCAATGGTATGACTTGGAAATGCAGATGAAACATCTTAAGTATTAGAAGAAGGCTAACGGTACTTTCTGGTACTTTTACATGTAGTATGTAGGCTCTTGGATGTTTTTAAATTAATATATTAAAAAATTTATATTTTTGCTTGTTGTTGAGGAAGCATTTTTTAAGAGGATAAAATCCACTCCTCGCGCCTTTTTTTCTCTCCGTAAATGGAAGTACTGTCCAGAAAACGCTTTGCAGGGCACTTGGGAATTGACAACAGCCACAGCTTAGCAATTAGCAACCTTCTGAAGAGCTGGCATCTTTATTCATTTATAGCAGCACACGATGATTCACTCATTCAGCCAGTACTTACTCAGTGCCCACTGCATGCAAAGTGCCTCACGTTAAGTCAGACAGTCCCACACTCACTCGCTCTTTCTATAGGAGTTAAACGGATCAAGTGAGGTAATCCTCATAGAGCAGTGGTAGTTAGCTAGTACATAATAGCGGCTACTAGAAATTTTGCTTTTATTAATGTTAATGGTAATAACATTGAAACGTGGTTACAGTCTCAGGAAGACCAGGCTTCATAGTCAGGAACGCTGCCAGGGCCAAGGGTGGGGCGGGGCAGGTGTGCGCGAGATCCAGAGGCCTCGTGCTCTGCCTGGAAGGTCGCGGAGCCCTGACAGGATGCATCATCTTTCGGTCCCAGGTTGGATGTCGAGGGTCCAGCCGACAGTCGTGGGAAGGATGAGGCTGGCAGACCACGTGACTCGGGGGGAAGGCCCAACAGGAATGAGTGAAGGCTCCGTGAAAACCCCCAGGACACCCCTTCTGAGGACGTGCAGGGGTAGGTTAAGAGGAGATTCTAAGCTGTAGAACAAGCATGTCAAACTCATGGTCCACAGGCTGCATGCGGCCCACAACAAATATTTTTGCCGCCCAACCAATATAACAGTATGTAAGAAACGTTTTAATAAAAATTTCATAACTTAATTTTCATAACTTCCTATTATACATAATTATTAGTAACGAACTACAATGTTCGCTAATGACTGATTACTATAATTGTATTGCCTTCATTTCCCTTATGCGCCTTACATGCAGGCGCACCATTTCTCTCCACTGATACCAGCAGCGAGTATTTTAGCAGCCGATGGCCACGTCATTAGTCTTGGACTGGCTTGTTTGGTGTGCGCAACAGTAAATATTTTGCTTTCAGAGAACAAGAAAAATAGGTTTATTTGCATTACGCTTATTAATTTGTGCAGTTATTCAGTGTCTGGTAAGTTAATATTCGAGAAAAAAATATTAATTTTTATTAAAATGTTCTATTATTTTATGTGAATGATTACCCATTTACTTCAGCCCTTTGTATTCAGCATGTCTCTATGAATAAGCCTACGTTTCTATGAACATTGAAGCATTTGTTTTTTTGCGGCCCACAGAAACTTAAACCTTGTTTATTTGGCCCGTGGTAGCCTTAGAGTTTGACATATTTGCTGGAGAGATCTGAAGATGACAAAGCCTGGAGAAGCACGATTTGCCTTTTATGAAAGCCATTCCAGCACACGGTAGAAGCTGGAGCCGAACTCATGCTGGGGAAAGACAGGCAGGCGAGCCGGGGAGGCCCCTCCGGCCAGGCCAGCCCGGAACTGCTGAAATAGCTGGGGGACAGGAGCATCTGTCCGTCTCTGCTCTGTTCACTGGGACTCTCCCCGCTATCCAGCGCCAAGGGCCGGGAATCTGGTCCTGACGGGCGTGCGTCCAGCTCTGCCTGTAGCGCTGGTCTTGTGCAGGTGCAGGTTTAGGGGGGTGGGTCTGCAAGAGCTTTGCAACTAACCCCAGACAGGCCTCTGCTGAGCCTCAAATGGGCCACCCACTCTACCCTCTGCTTCTTTTCGCTAACCCCTGAGTGGAACAGTGGTTCCTGGAGGGAACGCCTGCTCCACAGGCACCGGGGCGGCTGGGAACAATCCAACCTGCAGACCCACCGGGCCTCAGAGTCCCCTGGAGGCAGACATCAAGCCTGTGCGAACCCCCGCAAAGGCCACTGGACAAGTGGGTCTTAAACTCAACAATCACCCACTGGCGTGGGCACCTTTTATAACATAGCCTTTGAGACCTCGTCCCTCCAGAGAGCTACAGGTCTGGGCCAGCGGGAAGTCTGGACCCAGCGCACCCTCCCCTGGCTGTACGTCATCGGATTGGGGCACCACGGCCTATCCGGCTTCCTGGTAAATTACCTGCTGCTGCTGAAATGAATGAAATAGGTACAACCCTTTGCTGGTGCAAGGACAAGGGGCGGGCTGAGTGGCCATTGTATTGAACTGAATTACTGAAGAAAGATTTTGAAAAGCAAAGAGGCCAAAGTAGAAGAGGACGTTCCTTCTCACACCTTGTTGCTGAGGAGGGGCCCTGAGGAAGCTGGGGCAGAGGGAGGGCCACAGCACTTGTACCTGAGGCAGCGCTAGGTGTGCAGTTGGCAGAAGACACCTGACGAGGGACAAAGAATTGCTTTGCTCTAATCACTGGCATCAGAGACCTTTCCCGGCTCCTCTCCCATCTGCCTGAGGAGCAAGGGGAACTCCCTTCAACCACACAAGGCCTGTGTTTCCAGTTCAAAAATCCAGGATCGCGTGTGTCCACTTGCTCATCAGCCAGAGTGCCTGAGGTTGGTTGGGCCTAAAAAGGATCTAATCCAACAGTGGGCCTGCTTGGGCAGCAGAAGAATCGAGGTGGGAAGAACTGTGGATGAATTAAATGATAAACAACTGTAATAAATTTCAAAAACAATGAAAAACTGGATTCCTGGGTCTTTCTTGTCCACCGTATCAGAACACAGGTCTATTAGCTGCAGTAGAAATAGTCTATGTGAGATAAACGAGACTGGGAAATTGAGGGGGAGACAGTTCACAGAACCCTCTGCTATCAGTCATCACTTCCCGTGGATCTGGTCCCACTAACTTCCTCCTGGTCCAATGAATTCCCCCCGGGGTTGCCTATAAAGCTTGTTGCTCCTTAAGAAACTCTGCTGAAGACATTGGAGGAGACCTTACTGGTGTCTAAATGGTGGAAAGATGCTTTTGGAAACTTTCCAAGGGGTGAGTAATGGTGATAGCTCCTAGGTTTCGCTTTACCTGACAAGTAGGTTGAACAAGTAGAACTTGCCAGTACAAAAGAGGGTACACTTCTGCCTAAGGTGGAATGGGAGCCGTCTCGTCATTCCTATTGTCCTAACATTCATGCGAGAGGAACAGTCCAGGGACACGTGGGCACCATCTCTACGTCCAGGGATACCAGGAGGAGATTCATTGTGAAGCACAGGCCTGCCTATAACAGGGCTGCTCACCCATTTGACCTGGAAATTCCAGGAAAGTCTTCAAAGAAAAATCCAACTGCAATCTAGAACTATTTATCAATAAATATTAGGGAAGGACCATTCCATTCTCAGAGCCAAGAAAGACTTCTGAGAAGGTGCCACTGGAACTGAGTATGGCCGGCTAACCCGGGTTTGTCAGACATGAGGCGGGTAGGGTACTCTAGGGGGTGCGGATAGGAATAGGCATGCGGTGATTCTTTTTTAAAAAATAAAATAAAGAGCACATTTTCATGCCCGAAGCGTGTGGGAGGGGGGAGGTGAGTGTACAAGGTGTGTGCAGGGCGGGCACCTGAGCGGGTGGATCTAGAGCTGCAGGTCGGAGAGGCGTTTGCCAGGAAACTCAAGTCTTTCCAGTAGGGGCAGTGATTGCAAAACCAGACTCAAGGGTTCCTGAGGTCATGCCGGCCGCGAGCGGCTTCGTTTGGGGAGTGACTGGCCCTGAGACTAGGAGATCAATTAGAAGGCCAATGCGTGTCATGCTCATTGAAGAGGGAGAATTAGGATGGATCAGGGGGCGCCAGCAGTTACCCCCATTGGACAGGACCACACAGAGGGGCCGTTGTGATCTGTACCCCCGGGTTTTCCTGCTTCGTTCTGTCCCGCTGGATCAGGTACTGCCATTGGCTGTTTTTCAAAGATAGGTGTCCTCTTCCCCTCTGCTCCCCCGCCAGTCGTCTCGCTGGCCCTGCGCAGCATGGTTTGTGAACGGTCTCCCACAGGACACTTCCTGCCTGGAATCCAGCTCTGCCCAGCTCTCTGCCCAGGACCCAACGGGCATGAAGTACGATCAACCATGCATGCTCCCTGCCCAGCACCATCTGCCCGCCCTGGCGGCCCGAGGAGCTACACTAGGAAAGGCGGGAACTTCCAAGGGGCCTTTCCGTCCCCCAGAGCCTGGTCCCAGATGAGACAAGCCCGCAACTCCGTGTTTCCTTCCGCGGGCCCCACTGTGCCTTTTAAAAGCTTCCCCAACGTGCAGTCTTCCCAAGTGGAAGACGGACAGCCCCAAACCTCTGCTGCCTACAGAGGAAGAGAAACAAGAGGGAGCAAAATGATTATAGTCCCCCCACCCCAGCCCCCCCACCCCTGAGGCCTCCTGTTAATTGTCCCAGGTCAGCCTCGGGGGAGGGGACGGCAGGGCACTGCTTCGGTGTCCCCACTCTCTGATCAACGTCAGGGACCAAAGGACACTGGGAAAGAGGATGTTTGCCTTTCTGGGGAGCTGGGCTGAGGGCCCTACTTCCCTGTAACTAGGAAAGTGGCTTACGTATCTTAGATGTGTATCATTTTGCTCTTGCCTCTGATGGGTTTAATCAAGTCCTCATTGTAGTTATATTTTAACTTCGTGTTGTCTTCGTAGTTTTAGAGAGTGGCCCGGACCCGGATGCTCAGCTAAGACGGGGGTTAAAACACTGCACCAGCCCCGGAGGCGGCAGGGCAGCCAGGACTCCCGCTGGGCTGGGTCGGCGTCCTGCGCTCTGCAATGTGCCAGCTCTTCCAGGGGGCACCTCTGGGCCTTACACTGAGGGCCTGGAGCCGCTACGTGCAGATCCTTCCAGATTCCTGGGCAATGACGGTGGGCCTCTTTCTGCCTGTAATGGAATTTTTGAAAAGTAGGAAAAAAGGATAAAAATAGCTAGTGATGAGATAAACCAAGTATTTGTCCACCCATCCAGAGTTGATGAAAACTTATCAGGACTAGCGGGTAAGATGAGAAATGGTACAGGATGTTCCCCGATTGCCTCGTATATCAAACCACTGTCTCCCAAATGAGGCTCCCAAATTTGGGGATCATCTGAGCATCCTGTGAAAAAAAAAAGGAAATTCCAGGCCTCGCCCCCACTTGCCAGGTCAGACTCCCTAGGATTTGAGCCCAGCAATCTACAGGTTTAAAACTCTCTTCTGAAAGTTTGGGGGGAATCACTGGACTAAGGACTTAGTCACCTCATTTAACCTTTCCAGATACTCTGGCCTCAGTTGTTTCATCTGCAAAATGGGATAATAAGTCCTTACCTCCCTAAAGCCAGGAGGCTAGATCTGATATCTCTTCCTGTCTCTCATGGTTAGGAGACTTGTCATTTAATTATTTGCTTTTTTCCTCAATCATTATTGATGACTCATTCCTGCTTCTCTATGGTTATATCACTGCCTCCCCCCAAAATGCTTCTCCAACCCCTTCTCATTTATGACCCATTTCCTCCATGAATCTGTCCCCGCCCCCTCCCTCCCTTCTCTGCCTGGAGAAGCATCTGTGGTCCCAGGACTGACTGGCCCGTGTAGCCTGGGTTTTGTGGTGAGGACCTTTCTGCAGTCTGTGTGTGACTCCCACCTGAGAGGAGGGACTGTTCTTGTTGCTGGCAATGATGTTGACCGACACTACCGTTTCCAAACCATTTTCTAATCCCGTCAAAGTGCTTGTGCAGTGATTGTGAGACAGATCCCCCCAAAAGCCTGCTACGCACAGAATTCAAGCTCGGGCTCTCACAGGCATGAGCTCCGGAATTTGGTTTTTAGTCACTGAATGTAGTTAACGCAGTGCCCAGCTCTCTAGACTTCTCAATTCAGAAAGTGTATAAACTATTTCCTAAAAACAGGACATTTTAATTAAACAACCAAAAAATGCTAAGTTGAAATACCTGGTCTGGGGCTCACAGAGGAAATAATGTGGTGAAAGGTCAGTGAGAGAGGCGTGGAATCAGCAGGCCAGCCCTCCGGTGCCCCAGGTGAAGGGAACGCGGTAAGCGGTGGGTTTGCCACTGAAGCAGGTAGCACTCAACTACCTGCCAAAAAGCACCTCCCTTGAAATCAGGGCTGTCAGCTGCCTCACCGGCCGAGGCCCTGGTCTCAGCCTCTCAGTGCAGGGCCTCAATGAGCAATCAGCCTGAGCCTTCATGCTGGGACGAGGCGATGCTTAAACATCATCTCTTCTTTTCTTTTTATTTTGAGAGTACATTTATCACGGCTGGGACAGTGACACAAGGAAGGGCTGGGGCAGGAGAGCCTGGCTGGGCTGCTGGCAGCTCACTGGGAAGTCAGAGAAAGGGGGCCTCGGAGGCAGGGTCGGGGGTTGGCCCGGGACGGGCGCCACTGCCCATTCTTCCCTCGGGGGCTTGTCTCTCAGGACCCTTAGCGTTTGGAGAAAGAAAGTAATACGTTCACGCCCCAGATAAGGCGTGGGCATGCTCCAGGTAGAGGCCTCCTGCAATAGTATCTCATGGTCGACTTTCGGGTCTCCGGTTGCTCTTGTTGAATTTACCTGTTATCCTCTTATTGTAAACTCGGGCTCCTGAGCTTTGTGGCATTCAGGTTGGAAGCTGGACAGAGAGCATGAATCTCCCGAATGGGCATTTCTTTGCACAGAGAAGCCTGCTGGAGGCAGGGGTGTCCGGGCAGCCCGAGCGAGCACAACCCTGGCAGCGAGCCCCCCCCCTCCCCCCCCGCACACACCTCCACTCCTCACTCCAGACAAACGGGGCACAGGCAGAGAGGAACCTCATCCTCTCCCCAGAAGATCGGTGCCCCGGTGGCCCACCACGAATTTCACCTTTTCTTAGTTGCTGAATAACTGAATATTAATGAAACTTGCAACTGCAAATTATGCGTATTTGATGCCGTACGTTTTCTTGACCTGATATTTTTGTTTGTCCTAGAGTTTGCTCTGTGGGAAAGGAAAGCAGGAAAGGGTGGGGACTAGAGAACAAACAGGAAGCGAAGAAAGCGACAGGAGAAATATTCCAGGGGCCACGAGTTAGCAAATAACTAGGAAACAATCCAAAGGCTCTGTCCGGCGGCATTGTTTGTCTAGGAAGTTTACTAGAATTCTCCATCCTGAAAAAGTATTGGGATCAACCGTCGACCAAACATAACAAAAGTCCCTACCCTGTTGGAGCTTACTTATTTTACAAAAGCAGTTTGTTGCTCAATAACATGTTTATATATCAATTTATTTTATAAACTTTATATTATAAGAATTTATATTATATTACAAGAATTTATAGGAAGCCTTTGTATGGAAAATAAACATAAAAGAACACTGAATTTTTCCTTTTAAATACTTTTCACCGAAGGAATTTGCATGAATCGGAGTTTTTGTACCACTGCATAGTCAGTTCTAAGGTTGTTCTCGTTAAGTACAGCTTACCCCTTTGTTCGGGACCTGGGCATGCGCCCACCCCACTGCAGGAGACGCAGAGCTGTGACCCCATCTGGAATGAGTGTACCCCAAACAAATTGTCACTGGGCTGTGGCTGCCTCCCCTACTGGGCAGAGTCTGAACTGGAGCCAGGAGCTCTCTGTAGCCAAAAGCCGTTTCCAGTCTCCGTTCCTCTGTGCTTCAGGCCCGGTAGATTCTATTGCTGTCTTCACGTTCACTAATCTTTGCTTCTGCGGTTTCTCATACGTTCTTAATTTCATCCAGCAAGTGTTAATTTTGGATGTTGTACTTTTTATTTCCAGAAGTTTTATCTTCCATTATGCTCAGTTTTCATTAAATCCTTGTGCATTTCAGCATACTTATGTTTTAAAGCAATCTTCGAGGTTCTGCTCATTCTGTCATTCCTGGATCTGTTCCTATTGACAGAGTTTCTCCCTCTTTTCATCTCTTTTTCTTGTTGTGCTTAATAATTTGATGGAATGCATGGACCTTGCAAGTGGAGCTTTGTTGAGTGCCTCATCTCGTCTTCCTTAAAGAGGACTGGGTTTTGTTCTTACGGAAATTTAAGTTATTGGCAGCTCACTTACTCCGTACAAGGCTTGAGTTTAAGTCTGGTCAAGGTGGGTCTGACCTCACCTTTACTCTGGTACTGAACAGGACCCGTCTTGGTCTCGCCTGAATGTCCTGGTTGAGTGCCAGTGATGCCCCTCTGGCTGGCGGGAGGCTGAGCAGTTCCCTCCCCTGTATGGGCTCAGAGTGGTTCAGTTTCCAGCCCTGTGGGCATTCTCTCCACGCCTGCTGAAGATGTTGCCAAGAATAAGGGAGCCCTTTAGCACAGATTTCTAGAGCTCTTTTTTTTCTGTAGATCTTTCTTCTCCAAAACCCTGCCCCACATCTTCCAGGGGCCTCAAACCCCTTACACTTCAACTGGTCTCAACTCAGTACGGCCACTGTGCTCTCCTGGGGATCCCTCCCCACACACCCCTCAGGGTCGTGGCCCCAAGCAGAAAACTGGGGCGATGGTGGGAGCTCACCTCAAGCGTTCCCCCTCTCTAAGGCCCCCTGGTCCTGTATTTCTTATACCCCAATATCTGGAAAGTGCTGCTTCATGCACGTTGCCCAGTATTCTAGCCATTTATGGGGCATTTATTGTCACTGCCCTGGCTAGAAGCAATGCCCCAGATTTCTTTTTATCTTACCTGTACGTGCTATCTAGTATGACCACGGCTCGTTTCAGTAATGCATCCCTCCATTTTCATGACATGGCTGGTCCTACTGTGGAAGGCGTGGCTTTCCCTCTGCCAGTCCCGAGGTGGTGGGAGCGCAGGTCAGCGCTGGAATAGAGAAGTGGGAAGAGATGCGATACCTACCGACACTACGCCTGCTCTCCCTCTACACTTCCAAGTCTGTACAGGAAACAGTAACTCTCTAGGAAACAAATACAAACGAAAGCTGGCTGTTCAGGACCAGAGCATGTGCCCACCCTGCTGCGAGGCAAGAGGGGAGCTGGAGTCCAGATTCAAAATTATCCCGACCGGAGCTGCTTTAAGTCAGTCAAGGACTTTACTCTTTTAAAACTCGTTTCAGATTCCTCTCGAGGGAAGAGACGAAGCAGCGATAGCCAGACACAGGACACCCGGCTCTGAGAGAGCGCCTGGGTCCACATTTGATAAACGCGTGCATGGAGTTCAAGAGTCACCGCAAACACCACGGCCAAAAACAAACAGAAAGTGCCGATCCTTTTCTTAAAATAGATTTTAGAGCGAGAAGAAGGGAGAGGGAGAGAGAGAGAAAAACATCGATGAGAGAAAAACATCGATCAGCTGCCTCCTGCATGACCCCCACTGGCAATCAAGCCCGCAACCTGGGCGTGTGCTCTGATGGGGAATCCAACGGGTGACCTCTTGGTGCACGGGACAATGCCAACCACTGAGCTCACCGGCCGGGGGAAAGTGCCAATTCCTTATCATAGACATTGAAATAATATTTATCGGATTCCTGAGATGAAATTATTCCCCCAGACATTTAGCCTTCTCTAGCCTCCAATATGTTTTTAAGGTAAAAAGTCGCACATGATTAGAAGTCATCCTGGCTTCAGCCATCATTCCAGAGTAAGGCGGGAAGTCTCAACCTGCCTTCCAAGCCCTTTGTCCAGCTGCAGTGCTAGTGATGAGAGCAGCGTCTTTATAAGAAGACAGACTTGGGTTCTGCATGTGCCGTTAGCATCCCTGCAACCTGGGGCGGGGGGTGGGGGTGGGGAGGGGATTGTTTCACTTCCCTAAGGCTGAGTGTAAAGGACCTAGGGCGTTGCTTGACACGGCAGCCATAAGATACCAGTGGGAGCAGGCGGAAAGCGCACAGAGAGATGGGAACAGGAGGCGCTGTTGAAGCTGGTGCCAGAGAACTGGGAAAGTTGCGTGGAGGTACACAGAGGTGACGGCAGGACTCAGCTAGTTCCTGTGGCTGCAGGAGCCACAGGAAAGGGGTGGGGTTTTAGAATTTTAAGGTGTGGAGGAGGCGTCCCCTGGTCCCCTGAAGTGGGGCAGGCTCCCCAGGGAGGTGAGGCCATGATGTCTAGCAGGTGCGGGTGCCCCTCTGAGGCCCGGAGACACTAAGCTCACCTCACCTGCTTCCCTTCTCTTGGGGTCCCTGCTGTATTTCCCTGAGAGCCGGTGTCTTAAAACCCATCGTTTCACAGCATTTGGCCATTTTTCTGCTATTACAGGTGGAGGTAAGTCTGGCCCCTCTGCTCCACCTGGGCCAGAAAGGGAGGTCCGCAATGTGTCCTGAGTAAATGAAGGAGCCGCTTTTTTCACCCATTTGGTTATTTCTGTCTTGTTCTGTTTCGTTTTTCAGTGAATTTATAAACTCAGACAGTTGTTGTGGCATAGTTTGGTTGATGTCACTTAATAACATGCATCTTTCTAAGACCTAAGACCAAAATGTTTTAAATCATCCTAACTCTAGTTCAAGTTTTTCAGTTCAATCCATCAGTAAGTTCTGTGAACCCTAACTTAGAAACACACCCCCAGTCCTGCTACCTCTCGCCACCCCCACGGACAGCCCCCCTCATCATGCCTGGAGGTTGTTACAACTTCCCAACTGATCTGCTCATGCCTGGCTCATTCCCGAACTGCGTTCAGATCTTCACTCTGATGTCACATTTTGTGTTCCTATCAGCACGACCCCGGTGATATTTCTGCAGACGGTGGGCAGCCGGAGGTTCCAGGAGCCGTGGTTGGTGTCAGTTCGGTTTTCCATCCTCTCAAATGGAGCTCACAGCCCAGCCGTCAGAGGTACCCGAGTCTACGACAGACACCGGGCCCACGTCTGCCTCCGCCCAGCTGGTAGGTGTGGGTTCTTGACTTGGTGTAGGAGAGATTTCACAACACGAGTCCAGGAGATTTGAAGAGTATATTTACTAAAGCCGGGGACAGTGGGAGTTTAGGAGTAAGAAAAACAGAAGGCTCACGCCTGAGAGAAGGTGTGGATAGACTCCAGAGAGAGCCCACAGGGGCGTCCTTTGTCTTGAGGGCTTTTATCTCTTTAGTGGGCAGGAGCCTGTGGGCGGTGGGAGGCAGGGTTTCAGCAGAATGCGTGTCAGTTTCCAGGTGTGCTCTGTCATATGCTGGCGGCCCAGCATGTGTGCATGGAGGGGCAGGTCATTTCCTGGTCAGCTTTGCCTCTCCCTTGGATTTGTTTGACTCTGATTGGGTTTGTTGTTATTTATTCCCTCAACTTCCTGTCTTGGGTTTGGCTGGCACCGATGGCGCTAACTGGGTCTTTGTCCTCTGCCTGCCTGGCCAGGGTTTAGGCTACTTGCCCTCTGGTCAGGGAGCAGAGGTGTAAGCTGTTTGCTCTCCAGTGTCCTTGGTTAGGGCAGATAAGGTCTAGCGATTTGCTAGCTGGCTGTCCCATTGCTTGACTTGTTTGGCCCTATTTGTCAAACCATCTGCCTCAGTTTCCCTTTTCCCACTTGTCAAAAAAGTTCTAAAATCTAACGACCCTGCCTCATGGGCACAGGCCATGCAGAGCCTCCTGCTCAGAGCCTGGGTCCGGCCGTAGGGTCTGGTCTCTCGGCAGATGGAGCGAAGGACATTGTCCTCAGAGCCTCCCTTGAACACAGAAAGGCAGGTGAAGCCACACGTGGGGCTCCGGGACATGCACAGGAGAGCTCTGCACCCACCTTTTCACACGTTAGGGCTCTGCCTGTGATCTGGCCAAAGTGTCCATGGATTGGAAAAGCAGTGTTTGGAAACTGGCTGTGAGGAACCAAAATTAAGTGACTACGTTTTGCAGGGTATGCAGAGGTGCTCATACCCCAGATCAGGGAGGCACAGGCTTCGCCCCAGCCTCCACGAGGCGCTTCCCGTCAGCAAGTCTTTTTTTTCTTCTTCTTTTTTTTAATTCTTTATTAGTTAAGGTATTACAAATGTGTCCTCATCGCCCCCATTAACCCCCATCCTCCCCCGCCCCACTCATGCACTCATCCCCCTGTTGTCCATGTCCATTGGTTTGGCTTATATGCATGCATACAAGTCCTTTGGTTGATCTCTCCCCCTTACCCCCTCCCTCCCCTTCTTTCCCTCTGGGGAGTGATAGTCTGATCGCTATTTCTCTGTCTTTGGATCTGTCCCTGTTCATCAGTCTATGTTGTTCTTTATAATCCACAAATGAGTGAGATCATGTGGTATTTATCTTTCTCCGACTGGCTAATTTCACTTAGCATAATGCTCTCCAGTTCCATCCATGCCGTTGCAAATGGTAAGAGTTCCTTCTTTTTTACTGCAGCATAGTATTCCATTGTGTAGATGTACCACGGTTTTCTAATCCACTCATCTGCTGATGGGCACTTAGGCTGTTTCCAGATCTTAGCTATGGTGAATTGTGCTGCTATGAACATAGGGGTGCATATAGCCTTTCTGATTGGTGTTTCTGGTTTCTTGGGATATATTCCTAGAAGTGGGATCACAGGGTCAAATGGGAGTTCCATTTTTAGTTTTTTGAGGAAGCTCCATACTGTTCTCCACAGTGGCTGCACCAGTCTGCATTCCCACCAGCAGTGCAGAAGGGTTCCTTTTTCTCCACAGCCTCTCCAGCACTTGTTGTTTGTTGATTTGTTGATGATAGCCATTCTGGCAGGTGTGAGATGATACCGCATTGTCTTTTTGATTTGCATCTCTCGTATAATTAGTGACTTTGAGCATGTTTTCATATGTCTTTCAGCCTTCTGTATGTCCTCTTTTGAAAAGTGTCTATCTAGGTCTGTTGCCCATTTTTTTATTGGATTGTTTATCTTCCTATTATTACGTTTCATGAATTCCCTGTAAATGTTGGAGATTAAACCCTCCCGTCAGCACGTCTTGTTTGCATCCGGTCCTTCCCAGGATTCAGTGTGTTTGTTTAACTAAATGTCATAGCTCACCAACATTTCCGGTCAAAATAGGTCTAGAACGGTGACTTCAGTCTCGCTTTGGTTTTGTTGGCTCTACGCAGTTGCTAAGAGCAAATCCACGAGACACACAGCCCTGGGGTGACCAACGCAGGCCTTGTCACCTTCCCAGGGAAGGGATCTGGGTGTCTAGTCTCCTAAAGGAGAAGTTCCATTTTATGACCCTCAGAGCCCTGCCTCGAGCTAAAAGCATATCTCCATGACATCTCCGCACTGTCAACATGAAAATTTCCCAAATGTAAAGCATGCAGCAGTATTCTCACACTTATTCTTAAACAGAGTTCTCACCTGCAAATGCTGAGCTAAAACCCGACCTCTATTTCCTTTCATCCAAATTCTCCGGTCTCAGATTTTACTCCTTTGTTAAGTGCGTTGAGCAAGAATTTCCTCGCAAAGCTGTCATACAGGCGATGGATTAGTCACGGCCTGGGTGTTCCCTGCACTGTAAGTCTTCAGCCCAAAAGGGAGTCTTGCCCATCAGCCAGGGGCATGAGAGTTTAGGTAGGGCAGAGTTCCCAGGCTGTGCGAGTTCAGGGGAACGGTTTAAGTCTGCATTTACTTATCAGATGTTGTATTACACCCCCTTTGTTGTTTCGGAAGGTTAACCATTGGCAAACATGGGACACGTGGTCTGGTTCCAGGCCTTCTGAAACCATCGGGTGGTTCTGAAGTGCACGGTGAACCTGCGTGGGCCTGCTTCCCATCCCCAAGAGAAGGCGACCCGTCCACGCAGTTTCCAACGTCCAGGCCCAAGCCGATGAGGTTTGTGCCGATAAAACGGGATGTCCTCCTTTGCCGGCTTCAGTGATGGCGGCCACAGCGGGCGTGGTTGCGCTCTTCTCTGTAAAATTCATTTGGTATTAGATGGGATTGTCAGTTATTTCTCCAGCTCCAAACCTGTTTGCTGTCCTGTCACACATCACTGAGGTGTACCCTGTGAGGTACGCTATGTCTCAACTAGTTTATTTTAAAATCCACATTCTACTGAAACCGGTTTGGCTCAGTATATAGAGCATCGGCTTGCGGACTGAAAGGTCCCAGGTTCGATTCCGGTCAAGGGCATGTATCTTGGTTGCGGGCACAACCCCAATAGGAGATGTGCAGGAGGCAGCTGATCGATGTTTCTAACTCTCTATCCCTCTCCCTTCCTCTCTGTAAAAAATCAATAAAATATATTTTTAAAAAAACACACAAAAAAACCAAATAAAATCCACGTTCTTTTCCCAATACAGGGCAGGCCGCGGGGAATGTGAGGATTGAGCTGAGGAGGAAAACACCACCAGGAAGTGCCTCTCTGCATAGGTGGCTGCAGCCCAGGCTCACAACAGCCGCCTGGCTCCTGGGACTGCAGTGCCCAGTGCTCACCACACAGTGCTCAGCGGGGCCCCCACCTTGCGGTGCTCACACCAGGGCGGTTCTCTCAGGCTGTGAGACCAACCAACTGCTGCGCTTGTTTAACGAAAGCTCCCAAGCCAAATGTCCCGGCTGCTCATGGGTCTCTTCCTATCAGCCCGAGTCCTGTGGCATCTGGTTCTTCTTAAATTCCCAGCACAATCAGCAGCTGTGGGCACGCTGACCCAGGCCCGTGGTCTCCCTGGTCATTTTCATCTGGTATTTGTGGAGCAGCTCGTCTTATGCACATGCAGCCACCATCGGTGTAAGGGCCCGCCTGTGGTGAGCAAAGCTATCCCAGTTTGTTTCTGGCTCTTCCTCTTTCCTGTGTTAGCCAGTTTAATTTGCGATTTTTTTATATTAACCTGTACAGTTTATAAGGTTATGCCCACTCCATTGGACAGGAAGGAATAAGGCTGAGCTAGGAAATGACCCACCACTGAAGGTGCTAAAGGTATGGAAATTAGGCCCCGAAGATTTTCCAAGAAAATGCTGAATGTGCCGCCTCATGCGGAGGCACGTGGTCCGCCCATGTGCCTGGACCCCAGATGCACCATTTCCGTCTTCTGCTGGTCCCTGCAGGGCCTGCCTGCGAGCGGCTGTGGGTCTGACAGAATCACCGCGAGAATCATCGCCCAGAGCAGGGGTGGGAACCTTTTCTCTGCCAAGGGGTGTTGGATATTTACACATTGTACGCGGGAAACGTATTTATATGTTTTACGTATTTATACGTTCTACCAATGTAGTAGAACGCGGGACACGTATTAATACCTTTTTTATAGACTAGCGGTAGAATGAGGGTAACGTATAAATACGTAAACTAAAGTTATCGTAATTTTACTGAACGTTGCCATTTGCGCAAAAAATTAGCAAAAATGGCCCGCGCCACCTGTTAGCGCGCGATAAAAACTACCTGCAAACAATGTGTTTATAACAGCATTCGCAGTCCATACAAAAGTATCAACTTAAAAATTTGCCTGCTGTACTTGGTCAAATGCCTCGGCAGGGCCAGACCCAATGATTTTGCGGCCTCATATGGATAATCCCCACCCCTGTCCTAGGAGATGGCATATGGAGAGCTCAGTGTCATCTCCATGGCTGGCTGGCATATGGAGAGCTCAGTGTCGTCTCCATGGCTGGCCAGAGAGGTTTTCAGAAAAGCCGGTGACGCAGAGCCACGACACAGCCTCTGTCTGTCCGACAGTCCTTCCACTCACACACCCATCATGTCAGTTCAGACCGGCTACTGTCAGCTGCTGGTCACGGTGTCTGCTCGGCTGTTCCCTGCCTTTGTGTGATGGATGCTTTCTGGCATCTGTGAATCCCGAGTGAAAATCTTTCCACATCCTGCAATTTTTGAATACAATTCGGTAGATGGTATAGAAGAGTCAGGGGGAAAATAAGGAACTCTAATTCTTGTCATCTCCCCTTAATACCATCTAAAGAAGACAAGCTTCTCAAATGTAAGTCAAGACCATTCCTTGCCTCCAGTTTTTGAGTCCTTTCCCTCCCAGACCCCTGACTGGCCTATCAGACTAGAACCTGTACCCGCAAGGATGTATACATCTCACCTCAGGCCACTGGCCCCTGCACGCAGGGTGGGTAAAGGTGCACCCTCTGAGCTTTGTCCACTGGGACCCGATTTCCTCAGCACTGTTTCTCAAGGCCCGCGCCCCCCTCGGTGCCACTAACCTCTGCCCGCCAGCTGGGGTCCACACCCCGAGCTGACCTGCTCCTAACACGTGTTCAGGCTCTTCCCACCCCTTCAGCTGGTCACATGGAACCTCACATAGTCCCAAGAGAGGGGTGCTGGTCCACCTGGGTGGGTGACCTGGGGTCTGGGCTACCTGCTGGTGCAGTCACCTCAGGTCTTCTGGTCTTAGCCTGGATCCCAGATGCACCATTTCCGTCTTGTGCTGGTCCCTGCAGGGCCTGCCTGAGTGTGGCTGTGGGCCTGACAGAAGCCAACTCACAAGGGACAGCTCCGCACGCACGGTCCCTTGTGTCCTATCGTGAAGAATTCTGCCTCCACCAGGTCCCAGCAGCACGCAAGGAGCTCTGTTCCATGAAGTACGTACGATCCTGTGCAGGTGGCGTGGCCTTGCTCCCGAGCCCTGAGGACTGTCAGATGCTCCCGGCGGCGGCGTCTCTGTGCCCCGCTGCGTCCTGCCTGTCACTGACACCTCCAACGGCATCGTGCTGGCCTCTCGTGTGGGGCTGCCTGCACGGCCCTCCTGCAGGCCCCCCTCAGGGCACAGCCCATGGGATATGTTGTCACATAAGCCAAGGATCCTACCACTTTGTTTCCTTCTTTTGGGTAGAAAAGCAAGTCAGGCCGGTCATGAAGGACAAATGCTCGAGGCCAGTGTCCTCAGAGTGGGGTCTGGCCTGGCCGCCGAGCATCAGCTGGGAACTCGGGGAGTCAGCAGCTCTGGGCCGGGCCTGGCCCCTGTCCAGCCCTGCAGCGGAGCTGGTGCGCGCACGCCGGGACCTCGTCCACTCGGACCCGCGTCCAAAGACCAGAGGACGGAAAGGCAGCAGCGCTGAGAGACACCTGGCGTGGCGCTTGCCTGGTGGCCGAGTGCGGCCTCACTGTGCTGAGTCATGCTGACATCACCCCCACCCCCACCCCCACCCCAGGATGGGGCCGCGAGAGGCAGCTCACCTCTGTGCTCTTCTCCCGAAGCCCCGCCGCCCGGCTCTAACCATGAGGCAGCACGGGACACAGGAAGACAAAACCGAGGACATTCTACCAAACACTCGTGAAAACTGTCAACGTCTCGAATAGCAAGGCAACCCTGAGAAAGTGCCCAGGTCGGAGGCGGCGAAGGAGACGTGAGAACTAAGTGTAGCTGGGACCCTGAGTTAGGTCCTGACCAGGGAAGGACATGGGGAGAAGCTGGGCGTCGGCATAAAGGCTGCAGCTCTCCAGTATTGTGCTGGCAGGCGCGTCTCAGCTTTGATAAATGTTCACCATAACGTGAAATGTTAACGTCAGAAAGTGGGGTGGGTGGGCTCTGGGAATGCTGTGTGCCTTATTGGCAATTCTCTGTCAATCTAAAATTTTTCCAAAATATAAATCCTTAAATAAAAACAATTAAAAAAACAAGACCCCGAAAGTGTGGTCCCAGATCAGCAGCGCCCGCAGCACCCGAGAGCGCGTGTGACACAGACGATCAGAACCCCAGCACCCGCTCTGGGCCTGTGCGTAGAATCTGCCTTTTGCACAGATCCTCAGGGAGCCGTCGCTGAGCAGTAAGATGTGGAAACCCGCTCTCTAGCACGAGCCGGGAACTCAGCGTCGGCTCGGCCTGGTCTGGGCCTGGACAGGCCCTCATGTGGCTGTGGAAGGCCTGCCCACTTCTCACGACCCTGGCTCAGTTTCCACCCAGTTCACATGCGAACTTCTGTGCCACTCCTGGGCTCAGCCTCCATGGAACCTTCTCGAAGGCTCAGGCCCTCTCTTGTGTCTGTGTGACAAGTTTTTTATTTTTAAAAATATTTGTACTGGTATTTTTTTTTTTAATTTTTTTTTAGAGAGAGAGAGAGAGGAAGGGAGAGGGAGAGAGAAGCATCGATCAGCTGCCTCCTTACACCCCCTGCAGGGGATTAAGCCCACAACCTGGGCAGGTGCCCAGGCATGGAATCAAACCAGCAACCTTTCAGTGCCCAGGACAATGCCCAACCAACTGAGCCACACCGGCCAGAGCGAGGCATTTCCTTCCTTAAAATCAGGAGTCTTGCTTTGATACCTATCTCCACCCAGGCCTGCTCCCTGCCACAGACGCCCTCCTGCAGACAGCCCACGTGGCTGGCACCTCCTGGTCCCGCCTGTCACTGGTCCACGCACCTCCCAGGCTGACAAGTGGTGGATTCCACCCATTGTCACTATAAACGCCGATGTTGAACTCCGGTTTCCAGATCAACCACGTCCGGGGATTCTAGAGACAGGATGGCACGTGGAAAGCCACCTGCCCATCACAGGCTCAGCAGAGAGGCAGGGCTTCCAGGTGCCCCCTGTTCACACAGAACAAGGTTCAACAGGATGTGTGGCCACAGGTAACAGCCAGGAGCCACTGGAGGGCGGGCATGAAACTAGGAAGGCGGACAGTTCCAGTGAAGTCTCAGAAACAAGAAGCTACTGATTGTATAAAGGCAGTTTCTGGATGGGGAGTTATCAAACCCAGAGAGAATGGTGAGAATGGTGAAAATGGACGCTCCCCTGGACCTGTTGGCATGGACCCTCTTCTCTTGGAGAAAAGGACCTGAGTGAATTGGGGGTTAAAAGTCAGGAGAAATGGCCCTGGCCGGTGTGGCTGAGTTAGTTGGGCATTGACCCAGGCACCAAAAAGGTTGTGGGTTTGATTCCCAGTAAGGCACATGCCAGGTTACAGGCTCAATCCCCAGTAGGGGGCACGAAGGAGGCAGCTGATCAATGTTTCACTCGCACATTGATGTTTCTCTCACTCTCCCTTCCTCTCTCTATAAAAATCAATAAAAATACTCCTTAAAAACATTGTTTGAGCTGGACCACGGCACATGGATTTTTCAAAGAGTCTATCACCCAAATGATTTGAGGGCAACTGAGGCAACCCTACAATGACCTGAATGTTGGAAGCAACCTGCTGAGTGGGACCTGGGGACACGCTGTGGGGTGCCGCACCTTGCCGAGCCTGGGAAGGGCTCTGGGTGGGGCTGGCTGCTCCCAGTTTCCAGGGGGGAGGCAGGTCATGGGTCGCCAGTGGGCAGCTCTGAGGGTGTGCTGACTGCTCCAGTCAACACACCAATACTCCACTAAGTCCCCATTTCTAACCTTTTTGTGTCTTATTTCTTTTAGTCTCCACTTAAAAACAAACAAAACCTCAGATCTTGTTGCTGATGATCAAGGAGATTTCCCCACATTTTGATCAGGATTGGCAGGAGGCTAATATCTCCCACATCAGTGACAAGCCCCGTTGCACAACCTGGGAAACAAGGGAGGAGGGGCAGGGTGACCTGAGGACCCTGGCCCCTGGCTGAGGTGGAGACAGACTGCACCCCAAGGCGAACAGGGCTGACTTCTGTCAACCGAAGGAAGGAAGTCCACCATCCTGTCAAAACACTCATGGGATAATCCAACATCATCTCCAAGTAAGACACCCAGGGTTACAGTTTTGGCCCTTTAGAGTCTAAAAACCACAATGAAACATCCAGTAATCAAAAACGTTGCCCTAGAAGGCGGAGCATTCATGACTTGGGCTGTGTGACCCTGCGTGTGCCATGGATCCAATTAGCCACGGGTGAGGCAGTCCGTGAGTCATCTTCCCTTCTCACATTGTGTCAACTGTGAAATCCCAAGTGAATCATGGCACTCCAGGAACGGCTGCCTGTGTGAACCTCCAGCAGGTCTGGGCAACGTGGAGTCGCTGTCAACGGGAAACGTGACCTCAGCTCTTTTAACAATGGCGGCTCCACTGGAGGGAGCACCTGGGGGTGAGGGTGGGAGGGTGGTGAGGGATGAGGTTAGCACCTGGGCTCTGATTCAAAACACAGTGAAGCTGGAAAGTAAATACTATTTTGAAATTAGTTTAGGGGATGGTGGGTAGCATGAGGACTTCTGTTTCAGGGGTGTCTAAAAACAAACACTAGCCCTAACTGGTTTGGCTCAGTGGATAGAGCGTCGGCCTACAGACTAAAAGGTGCCAGGTTCGATTCCGGTCAAGGGCATGTACCTTGGTTGCGGGCACATCCCCAGTGGGGGGTGTGCAGGAGGCAGCTGATCGATGTTTCTTTCTCATCGATGTTTCTGACTCTCTATCCCTCTCCCTTCCTCTCTGTAAAAAAATCAATAAAATATATTTTTTTAAAAATAAAAATAAAAACAAACACTAACAATTTTGAAAAACAAGGAGACTTGCTCATTCATTCCTCTATGGGCATACAAAATTATTTACAGTCTGATCAAAACTATTTTAAAAATTGTATAAGATGACTGGGAGTAAATATACTAAGTTAATGGTGAGCATCTTTGTGGGTTTGACTATGGACAAAATAATTTTCTCTTTCTTTCTACTTCTCAGTAGTTTCAATTTCTCTAAAATTGTCCCCTAATTAAAAGAACAGATTCTATTTTAAAAATAAAGCACCATCTCAGTTTGGCTCAATGATAGAGCATCGACCTGCACACTGGAGGGTCCCAGGTTCGATTCCAGTCAAGGGCACCTGCCCAGGTTGCGGGTTCTCTCTCATCCTTGATGTTTTTATCTGTATCTCTCCCTCTTCCTTCCTCTCTGAAATCAATAAAAATATATTTAAAAAATAATAATAAAATAAAAACTAAAGCACCAAAGGACAAATACCTTGTGATTCTACTAATATGAAGTATGTAAAGTAGTCAAAAACCACAGAAACAGGAGGTAGGAAGGTGGTGGGAGGGAGGAGTTTCAGTGTGCCGGAGGGGAGGGTGGAAACGGAGTTTCAGTTTTGCAAGATGAAAAAGTTGTGGAGATCTGTTGCACAACAATGTGAATAGGACTGAACATGACCCACCAACTGTACTTCATGGTTCAGGTGGTACATTTCATGTTACATATAAAGGACAATACAATGCAATATGTAAAATAACAGTAAAGAGGTAAAATTTTAAAAATAGAGTCTGTTCAATAAGGGCTTGTGAGGCTGTCAGGTTGCGGGAGTGAAGGCCAGAAATTAGTGGAAAGTGGTCCTGATGTAACCGGACAACCCATGTGTCTGGGCCAATTAAGCAGAGACAGGGTTGAATCCTATATGAGCGTTTATTCCAGTCCTGCCGGCAGCGTGGGAGAGCAGCAGGTCATCCACACAGATCTGCTCTCCCCTCCCCACAGCCAGCTCTTCTACTGGGCAGAAGGACAAAGATTACGTGGGGAAGTAGGAATTACAGGCATGGAAAGTGGGCACAGGATAATGGTCACAAGGCAATGCGGGCTGGGGGGGGGGGGTAGGGGTTCACCGAGGGCAGGTGCCTCCGAGCACCTCCTTACAGGCAATAGGGGCTGGGGTTGCAGAGGGCGGGTGCCTCTGGGACTAGATTGTTTCAGCCACGAGGTTGTTAATCTTTCCATGATGGTAGGCATTTCTCAGAACGGAGGACAGACTGCATTCCGATGTGAGCTCCCATGTCCCAGGGCGCACAGCTCCCAGCCAGGTTAGAATGTGCTTTCTCTAATCAGAACAGAACCATCACGGTTCACAGAGCAGGATTAATGTTTCTTATAATTGTAGTGGTCCCCACTCTTCCAGTTCTGCACTGGTGCTGGCCCGCGTGGACTGGGCCCCGCGCGGACTGGGCCCCTCTGCAGAAGAAAGGGAGATGTGAGTTCAACTGCACACCCGTGTCTGCAGCCAGGCAAAGTGGGCAACAGGACGTTACAGACACAGACCTGCAGCACAACAGACAGAGGCCTGGGCCGGGGGGAAATGACTTAGTGACGTGGAGTGCATGGGGTCAGCCTAGGTCACGGTGGGGAAATAGAGGACCTGGTCCAGAGTCCCATGAAAACTCACATGAAAGCAGCCAGTGGGGCGCCTGAGAAAGGGGAGTGGGGAGTGTGTGAGCTCATAACCACAGAGACACCCTCCCCTCCCCTGCTCTGAAGCCAGAAGCCTGGAGCTGGGTGCCGGCAGCCACATGCTCCCCCAGAGGCCCTCGCAGGCCTTCCTGCTTCTTCCAGCTTCTGGGGGCTCTGCGTCCTTGGCTCCCGGCTCTCCGGGTGTGTCTTTTCCTCTTCTCCCTCCTGGAAGGAAGTTTGCTGCTGGCTCCGGAGCCCACCTTGATAATCCAGGGTGACGTCATGTCAAAATCCTCAATTATGTCTTCAAAACTCTATCTCCAAATAACATCACACTCCCACGTTCCAGGGATTACGATGTAGGATGGCAGACAGGTCTTTTGGGGCCACCATTCCCCCCACTGTGGAGAGAAGGTAAAATATGAGAGCATTACGGGAGAAGGGGTTTGCTTGGCTGGGTCAGCCAGTAAGAAGTCCCACACTACAGGGAAAGAAGGCCTTTAGTTTTGTGTAGGCGACTTTTCCCCAGCACACGTGGCTCCGCCCTGCCCTCATGTCAACACAAAGAGGAACACCCTCCCAGCCCGGCCTGCGGTGGGGCTGCTCAGGCCGCATCTCAGGGCCGCAGCAGCCCCCAGAGCCCAGTGGGGGTTAGAGTAAGCCGCAGGATCGGGAGAGTTTGCTAATGGGGATTCTGCCTGAAATGGGGAGCGTGGGGGAGCAATTCCAGGAGGAGGTTTCCTGACCAGAGGCTGAGAGCCAGGCAGGGCCGTGGGGCCTGGGGAAGGGGGAGGGTGGGCGACCCAGGGGTCTCGGGGTCAAGGCTGAGGTGGGCAGCAGGCTGCTGCAGCCCGGCACCGGGGGGATGTCACCTCTCCCTCGGGGTCCCACGCAGGTCGAGACCCGCCAGTACTGGAGTCCTGGTGTGGGGGCAGCGGGAAGACGGCGGTGACCAGAACACCAGGCTCTGAGCTGAGCCCGGGACTGTGGGCCAGGCCCTCTCGTGTCTGAAGGACAGTGGGCGCTGGGGGGCTAGAAACGAAGATCCTTGGAGGAGATCCAAGGGGAGCGAGGGGCAGGAGCCGTCGCCCTGGGCAGTGTGGTGGCTCCAGGAAGGGGCTGGAGGAGGGGCAGGGGACCATGGCCCCTGGGGGTGCCAGCGTGGGAGAAGAGTGACAGGACCTGGGAGGGAGGGAGGGAGGGAGGGAGGGAGGGAGGGAGGGAGGGAGGGAGGGAAGGAGGGTGGGAGGGAGGGAGAGATGGCCGAGCAAGGAAATGGAGACACAGCTCACAGCCCCTGACCCACGATTTCAAATCCTAACTCATTAAAATGCCAGCCTGGTGCAATATGCACGATGAATGAGGCCCTTTGCAATTTTTGCAAATAAGTGAATAAGCACGTTTTGCTGAAGAAAGTCTGTATTTGGTTGTGGAGTGTTGCCCCCATAACACACGGCGTGTGTGCCTCTGGCTACCGTTCTGGGTCCGATGGAGTGGATTGAGGTTCAAACGGAACAGGCTCTGTGGAGAGCAGGTCCACAGACACGGTGTAAAAACTCCAGCAGCTAGGAGAATTTCCGTAGAGCGGGATTTCAGACACAGTGCGACTGCCCAGAGGAGGTCTGCTCACAGGAAGCACTCTCAGTAACCGCGCGGATGGAACCAACCCCAGGGGAGGGGAAGCGGAGGCCTAGCATGTGGAGCAGCCCTGAGCCACGCAGACTGACCGCGAGTGCCCGCAGGTGGTGCCCCGCCCCTACCTGCGCTTTCCAGCCAGTGCCAGCTGCTCCCCACCGCCCGTGGGCACCAAGCCAGCTCCTTCCGAGGCCAGGCCTGGCACACGGCACTCCCCCCAGCGCTTCTGCGTGTTCAGGCACATTCACCAGGGTGGTTCGCAAACACTCCTTGTTCCCTTTATGTCTAAAAAATAAAGTCATGTTTAAAAGAAAGGAGGGAAACATCAGAATTCCTACATTTTGCATCTAGAGAGCATAAAAGTGGGAGTTGAACAATTAGCAACGATTTTGAAATAGCAGTGTGTCGCCCTTTGCCAGCTCACAAAGTCCGGATGCCTGGCCAGTAATGTAACATCACGAACATGGAAAAGCATGTCCCCAAGAGGTGTGCGCGCGCGCGTGTGCACACACACACACACACACACACACACACACACACACACACACTCCAGCCAATGGGAGGGACCATTCAGCAGTGTCTTCTCGCTCCCCTCCCTCCTTAGCACCATGCAATGACCTTTAAGGCCTCTGGGGTCCAAGGGCACTCAAACATGTGATCCAAGTAAGGTCTGGGGCCAGATGAGTTCACTGGATCACATTCCAGTTTCTTCGTTAACGCTGTTTGTTTTAACAAGAGAGAATGCTCTGCTCCGACAGCAGGCGCTCCTCCAAGGTTCACACCCACTGTCTCAGCTCTGCCTCGAGGGGCAGTGGGATGTGGGCACCAATAATGTAAACGAGACAGGCCCCTCCTCAGGCTCGTTTAATCACTCAGTGCTGTGCCCATCATTCATTGTCCACGTGGTGGGCACTCACTCCCTGCACACGTCACATGCACTGTGTTCCTGCCCCAATGGCATTCCTGCCAGAACAGAGAACAGAGAACATGCACGTCTGAAGGGAGGGCAGGTAGCGCTTGATGAGCCTCCACTGGGAGCCAAGTGATGTCATCCCCAAACCACCCCCTCAGTACAGTCCTGTCACCTCCACTTTACAACTAGGAGAAAGCGTTTAGAGAACTCGTGGGAGACCCTTCACAGCCCACAGCTAAACGTGGTGAAAACACATTTATTCCACCAAATATGAGTGACCACTTACCACGTGCCTGGCACTGCCCGGGGCACAGCTTTCCCTCCATCTGTGGTCCTCAGCCCTGGCTGAGATGCTAGGATCACCCGACAGCTCCTAAAACACACCAGCACCAACGACCACTCCTGGCCACTGAGTCCGAACCGCTGGAAGTGAAGCCCCAGCTTAAGAGTTTTTAAAGTTTACCGAGTGATTCGGAAGTCCACACAGGATTGAGAATCTTTGCTTTCTTGCTTGCTTGCTTGATTGATTGATTGATTTTTATTTCAGAGAGGAAGGGAGAGGGAGAGAGAGATAGAATGCCAATGATGAGAGAGAATCACTGATCGGCTGCCTCCTGCACACCCCATATTGGGGATCGAGCCCACAACCCGGGCATGTGCCCTCACTGGGAATCGAACCGTGACTTCCTGGATATTAGGTTGATGCTCAACCATTGAGCCATCCCAACAGGGCTCTTTGCATGTTTTAGCTTACGCCGTCTGCAAGGTCGCCATCCTCATGACACTGGCTCTGCTCAGGAGGGGAAGAGAAATGCATACAACATAACACACTGGGAAAACAGAGGGCAATGCCCAAAGAAAGCTGACATAGTGCTGTGCCCGTGTAACGGGCTGGACTTTACAAAAGGAAAACTATTTCTGGAATTGGCTGGTGTTCTGGGCTGAACGGTGTGTCCCCCAAACTCACACGTTGAAACTCTAACCCCCAGTGCTTCAGATGTGCCTGCATTCGGAGAGCGGGCCTTTAATGAGGTGATTAAGTTAAAAGGAGATCATGAGTGTGGACTCCAATCTAATCTGACTGGTGTCCTTGGGAGAGGAAATTTGGGCACAAAGAGACACCAGGGCTTCCCACATACGAAGGACGGACAGACCACATGAGGCCACAGTGAGGAGCTAAGGTCTACAAGCCAAAGAGAGCAGCCTCAGGAGAAACCAGGCCTGCCCTCACCTTGATCTTGCTCTTCCAGCCTCCAGAACTGAGAGAAAATACATGTCTGCTGTTTAAGCCCCCCTCCCCGCCACCAGTCTGAAGAACTTTTTATGGCAGACTTAGTAAACTGGTGGATTCGTGGAAATTATAATTTCCGAAATGAAGGGGACATAAAACACTTAAAGACTGGGCAGGCTTTGGACTAGAGTCGTGATTCTCAGACCTGGCTGTGTATCAGAATCCTCCACAACGTGCAGCAAAACACAGACCCAGCCCCCCACTCAACCCCCCTCGGACCTTATGCTACTCCCACAAGTTTGGGCCATTCTAGTCTGTTCCGCTCCCGATGACTCTGAGACACACCACGAAGAGATCCATTTGACTAGAGCAAGGCAACTTGGAGGACAGGATTGGCAGGTGAAGAGGGGCTGCAGCTGGGGGACAAGTCGGAGTCAGGACAAGTATGCTGTGTGTGGAGGGGAGTGATGGTGGCAGGAGAGCTGCACAGTTGGGACAGAAAGAATGATGGTAATTTCATGTCAACACAACTAGCCAGGCCCAGATAATTGGTCAAATCTTACTCTAGGTGTTTCTGTGAAGGTATTTTTTAGATGAGGATTAACAGTTAAGTTGGTGGACTTTGAGAAAAGTTGATAATGTAGGTGGGCCTCATCCAGCTGGCTGAAGGCCTGAGTAGAACAAAAGCTGATCTCCCTTGAGCAAGGACTTGGAAACAGGATGGCCACTCTGCCCTGCGTCCCCAGCCTGCTGGCCTAACCTGCAGATTTGAACTTAAGAACTCCCACAATTGCATGAGCCAATTATTTAAGAAAAATAGAGATAGGCAGACAGATGATAGATTGGTAGATGATAGGTGATAAATGGATAGATAGGTAGATAGATAGATAGATAGATAGATAGATAGATAGATAGATAGATAGAAGATACATACATACATACATACATACATACATACATACATACATAGATGATATACAGATGATAGATAGATAGATAGATAGATAGATAGATAGATAGATAGATAACAGTAGATAGGTAGATAATAGTAAATAGATAGATAGAAGATAAATACATACATACATAGATGATATACAGATGATGATGATAGATAGATAGATAGATAGATAGATAGATAGATAGATAGATAGATAATAGTAGGTAGACAGACGATAGATACATAGATGCACACATCCACACACCCTGGTGGCTCTGTTTCTCTGGAAAACCTTGACCAATATGGAAAGAGCAGTTGGAAAGATGAGGATACATTGAAGGAAGGCCTGGGTGGGCAAGCTCAGGGTTTGGGTCTGTATCCGGGTGGGAGCCAGGGAGCCTTCAGAGTTCAGTTTCCCTTCAGCACTCATCGAAACAGCCAACAGCAATGGAGAGCATGGGTTAATCCCTTCCTTTTAAACTGATTCCAGAGAAAGAGTTGCAGCTACTCAGAGACAAGGAACTTGTTAGAGCAGGCTCAAGAAGCTTGCCAAACTGTGAACGTTCCCTTGTGAGGCCAGAGATCAGCGAGCTGTCAGGGAGATCAAAGGGGAGAAGCGGTGCCTAAGACATGTACTGCCAGGCTGTGGAGTTCAAATCCTTCAGGCAGGTACCACGTCAGCCCCTGGTCTGCGCCATCCTTGGAGATGCCGAATCTGTGCTCTTTTGATGTAGTCACCCTGAAAACCAGCCCAGACTTTTAAGAAGCAAAACAAATTGAAGGATTTCAAAGGAAGAACACTCAGAATTTTATAACTTACAATTCTAACTTCGTTTTCAAAGACTCCCGTTTACACGTTTTGTGTCCCCAAGGCCATTGGAAGGAGGGGGCGGGGGCAGGCAGGGGGTAGAAATGCTGCATGTATTTGTTTTTAAAACGTGGTCAGAATGACCTGTGGTTGTCATATCCTGGTCGTGGCTGGGCAGTTCAGTCTTCTCAGCCCTGTCCTCCTCTCCAGGACCCACCCTGGGCTATGCTGAGATGCACTTAGTTTGCATATTCATCCATTCAGCATGCATTAAGTGAACATGGATGAGCACCTGCCCTAAGCTCTACACCGCAGTCCATGTTTGGAAGACAGTGTTCAACAAGCACAAAGACACTATCTTATTCTTGTTACAATCCTTTGATAAAACTATTTTTTAAAATAAAAATAAAAAGGAGACATGTCCCAACGGATAACTGACTGGCCTGGACGCCTGAGGAGACTGCGTGGCTTAGCGAACGTGTCTGGGTTTGCTTTGTGTGTGCTTTGTTTCTAGAAACTTCATGGAGAGAGTTAACAATATAACACTTGACGATGGAAACCTAGTTTTAAATTGAAAATTTTATTCAGTGACTAATAAAACCTCCATGGAAAGAATCTAGTGGCATAGGGTAATTCTCTATCTTTTAATAATTTTTTTAAAAGTCTTTAATATGTTTAAGGAGATTTATCATCATTTTATTTTGTATTTCTATAAGTATTTTTTAGTACTTAAAATATCAATTCAAGTCTGGCCGGTTGAGCATCGTTTGTAAGGCATGTGCAGGAGGCAGCCAATCAATGTTTCTCTCTCATCATTGATGATTCTTTCTCTACCTTCCTCTCTGAAATCAATAAAAATATGTTTTTTAAAAATCAATTCAATAAAAGCAACATCCTATAGTCCAGTGGTCGGCAAACTCATCAGTCAACAGAGCCAAATATCAAGAGTACAACGATTGAAATTTCTTTTGAGAGCCAAACTTTCTAAACTTAAACTATATAGGTAGGTACACTGTTATGCACTTAATTAGAGTACTCCTAAGGCTTAGGAAGAGCCACACTCAAGGGGCCTCATGTGGCTCGCGAGCCACAGTTTGCCGATCACGGTCCTATACCATAGTTAAAATAAGGAATTCTATTAAATTCCAGATTAGAATACATGTTAAAGTGTATTCTTAATAGAAATTTTTAATAAGAGGAACTGGAGTAATTTTTAATAAGAGGAACTGGAGTAAAAGAAAAGTGACTCAGGAAAATAATTTCACCCCTGGAGACACTAAAGAAAGTCAGCTGGAGCGATAAAAGATTCTAGATGTTCTTTATTTTTTAAGATTTTAAAAACTTGATGTTTAAAAAAAAGAAAGGGGAGAGGGAGAGAGAGAAATATCTATGTGAGAGTGAAACGTCAGTTGGCTGCCTCCTGCCTGCCCCCTACTGGGGATTGAGCCCACAACCTGGGCACGTGCCCTGACCGGGAATCGAACTGGCAACTTTTCAGTGCACAGGAGGACGCCTTACCAACTGAGCCACACGGGCCAGGGCTAATTTTTTTAAGTAAATTTAGATTGTGGAACACTGTTACAATAAATTTTTGAATACTGTTCGTGAGCATATAGGCAGTGAAGTGGTGCTCTCTAAAAAATCAAAGTATCTTAATAACAAATCATACTTTTTAAAAATATGTTTTTATTGATTTCAGAGAGGAAGGGCAAGGGAGAGATAGAAACATCAATGATGAGAATCATTGACCGCTGCCTCCCGCACGCCCCCTACTGGGGACCAAGCCTGCAACCCCGGCACGTGCCCTTCTGGGAATCAAACCCGGGACCCTCAGTCCACAGGCTGACGAGGCTCTACCCACTGAGCCACACCAGCTAGGGCACAAATCATACTTTTGTAATGAGCAGAACAAAGCCTGCTGCAAACACAGTGCCTTGGTGCTCGTAAGCCAGTTCTAACGTCTTTCACAGCATCTGAGCTGGGCGTGTAAGCCCGCATGTGGGATGCCGCAGTGAGCCCGTCCGCTCCCGGCACCCGCATGGCCTGGTGGCGTGATGGAAAGTTGGCAGGAACACCTTGTATCTACTCCTGTCCTGTGAACACTTCCTCCACGGATCGCAATGAAGATACGGAAGGCACATGGCTCCAGGGGCCGCTGCACACAGTTCCGGATGAGAGCTAATGTGCCTGAGAAGAAAGGTGAGAGTGAGACATCTTGACTGACTGGACCCATTGGAAAGGGCCGGCCTGTCGGCCACCGCGACAGGAAACGTTAGCATGGTTAGCATGGCTGCCTCCTCGGGGGCTGAGCCCAGAGCCCAGAACGGATGGACAGCTTTTCACTACAGCACAGTTCATCAGCTCCGGAGGAAGTCGCTGTCGCGAAAGCAGTAGTTACAACGGTGAACGATAACTAGGTTTGCTGCGATTATTTTCTTCAAGTGAATGAAAGTGTCACCTTTTCGAATAGGAGAAATCCTATAGAAATAACAATTTCACGTTCCTGTGCAGATTCTAGGACATCCTACATGAGCCCAGATATGTGGCTATCAGGCCTTTTGTTGAGTTTTTCCTGGCTACATTCCAGTGTTAGGACAATACCTGGAACTCAGCACAACAAATATTTGCAGATTGAACGACTTTAGGGAAAGGAAGCTTTCTTTGGCACTGAATTGTGTTTCTAGAAGATACCAGTAGGATGATTTTCCTTATACTGCATCAAACTCATTTTTCTACATCTGCTAGTTATTAGATATAATTATGTGTCCCTGATACAAACAAAATAAACCTAGCTGTCCTCCAAATATTTTAAGACAGCTAACATTTTCCTTTCAGGTATGTGGTATTTTTTTTCCTGGAAGAAGGTAATAAATTCCTGAACCTTCTCTACATAACATCGTTTCCTACCCCTTAACCATTCCCCTCATTTTTCTCTTATGTGCCTACCTTTTCAGATTTGTTTATGAGGTGGTGCCCTGAATGAAACAGTCTGCAGAGGGAAGTCCAGCTGACCCTCACGCGGTGTGATTGTAAGATTGGACCGGCTGTGGGAAAGCGCGCCAGAAGAGTAGCCATGATTCCAGTTTGGTCTGAAACCAATTAAAATCTTGAACTGTTTTCTCAAACTACAAGGAGGTCCTAGCTGACATCTGGGTTAAATGTGGTGATTTTTTCCCCAAAAAAATAAGATTTTATTTTCCATTTGTTTTCTACAGCAAGTCTTTTATCAGCCAAAGAAGAAAAATAAGACATGTCCTTTGACAAAAAGGGTTGATTCTAAGCTTCATTTAAATTTGGTTTGAAAATCTCAGAGGCTGAACAGAGGAGCACAGATTGCCCCCTGCACGCAGTCCTGAGGCCCACAGGCGACGCCCTGGTCCCCGTGGCCTAGAGCCTCCGTGGGCAGGAAGCCGGGGAGGCTCTGGGTCAGCACGGGGCTCGCTGGGGACAGTCCAAGAGGCCAGTTCGGGGAGAGGCCACTGGGACACAGCGGACCACGGTTGCCCAAGGCCTCTCTGGGCCGAACGGACAGGAGGATTGCATCAACATGAATGGCCCACGGAGAGCCGGCCCCTGGGCAGGCGCCTGCTCCTGCAGCCTGTGCTCTGCACAGAGGAGCAAGGAGACATCCAGCCGAGGAGGGAGAGGAGGAGAAAGGCCGCCAGGCCTGCGGACACAGCGCTCCTCACACACGGGAGGGGTGGAAAGCAGGTCAGAGGGGAGTCTGCCCTGCGTACCCCGAGGAGCTGCAGTGGTTCGAATACGGACTCTGCCCATCCCGCTCAGGGGCTGGGATGTGGAGCCGTAGCGGCTCTGGGAGGGAGCCGTGAAGCGGGGCAGCCCCGTCTTTCCTTTTCTGCACCACAGTGAGCGGGTGGGCCACCCACACCCCCTCCAGGCTGCCCGGCCCTGAGTCTGTGCACATGAAGGCGACCACAGCTGACCAGGACTTGTCACCCTTGGGACTCACATGGCCAAGGTACTCTGGCCATTTCAGTGGGTGGAGGCTGGGTGAGCTCTCCTGGGGGGGCGGGGGGGGGGGCCAGAGAAGGAGGGCCTCTGGTGGCTGGAGAGAGGCGATCATCTGGGAGCCTCTCTCAGGTCCGCACAGTTCCGCTCTGGCTGCAGACTTGCACTTCACTCAGCCGGCACAGGATCGGCTTAAACAGGCTTCTCCGCAGACCTTGCTCCCTGGGCATTTTTCTTGGAGGTCCTACCCCAACCCACCCTCCATTCCACACTCCGCAGGAGCTCCAGTGACGGGTGCTCACCATCCCGTGACATCCAGGGTGCTCTATGCCCCTCGCGAGTGGTGTCCTGGGGGTGCTCCTGGCCCACGGGCCGAACACGGGGTCAGCTGAGAGGAAGCCTCGTGCTTCCTTCTCTTCATTTCCGGCTCTGACCCCCGTCCTGTTCCTCGGTCAGGATGACAGGGTCTGGTCCCAACAGGTCCACAGTGACGGCTGAGGGGTCCTTGGTCACCTGCCTTGCGAGGCCGCTGCTGGCGCTTGCCAGGTGCCTGGCTTTCTACGGCTATGATGGAGGATGGGGCTCCCCGACCTGCCTCCCGAGCCCCCGGGAGGGAAGCCTGGCCTGCTGCAGGCTCTGCTCTGGCCCAAGCGTCAGCCCGCCTGCTCCCCGCCCTGCGGCGCCTGCAAAGGCAAGAAAAACCCTTTTGTTTATAGGCCAAAGCTTAGATTTGGGATTCCTCCCAAGAGAAAAAAAATACTTTTTAATTATTTTGGAAACTATAGCGTTTTCCACACATTTCCCCAGACATATACATTCCCTTTCCGTGCAATGAAAGCATGATGCTGATTTCCCTGTGTTCGTGTAGAATATGGTTTCACTTGTCATCCTTCGTGTCCACAGCGAGTACGATGTCTGTGGGAGTGAGGAGCATTGTGCCATGCTGGTCGATTCTCTTGACCCTCTAAGCCAGCGGTTCTCAACCTGTGGGTCGCGACCCCTTTGGGGGTCAAATGACCCTTTCACAGGGGTCGCCTAAGACCATCGGAAAACACATATATAATTACATATTGTTTTTGTGATGAATCACTATGCTTTAATTGTGTTCAATTTGTAACAATGAAAATACATCCTGCATATCAGATATTTACATTACGATTCATAACAGTAGCAACATTACAGTTATGAAGTAGCAACGAAAATAATTTTATGGTTGGGGGTCACCACAACATGAGGAACTGTATTAAAGGGTCGCGGCATTAGGAAGGTTGAGAACCGCTGCTCTAAGCCCTCACAGAGCCCTCTTTCCCGCCTCCACGGGGTCCCTGGCATCGAGCACATGTCACATACCTAACGGCCCTGAACAGGGAGGAGAGGCCTTTGTGGAGTTTTGTGGGTTACTCTCCACCAGAGGGTGGACAGGACTGTGGGGCCCCGTCTGCGCAGCACCCGCACCTCCCCAGGCGGCGGAGGAGGCGAGGTCCCGGCGCTGCTGGGATGAACCGGAGCTGTGTGGAACGTCAGCAAGCCCGCGCCCCGCCCTGGTCCTCCCTAGGGAATGTCGTGTGAAGGTCATTCCTGCCCAAACAGCCACTTTGTCGGGATTTTTATTATAAAACGTTCATTTCTGCATCTTTGTCACAACGGTGTGTCACACCACGATGTCACGTCGTGGGTACAGGACGGAGACACATGGCGGAAACGTGAGCGACACGGGAGGGGGACCAGGCTGCCAGAGCGGAGCCTGGGTCTCACCTCAGGGTCTGTCCGTGGGATCAGCTCCTCTCGGAGCTTCAGAGAATGACCGAGGGTGTCCCCCTGCTCCGCCGGCAGGCCCCTGTCTGAGACCGAACTCCCTGCACGGTGGGCGGGCTTTGTCACCGACGTGACCCCTCAGCCCAGCCTCAGGCCTCCTGGCTGTTGATCTGGCAGGACCTGCGCAGTGCTGACCACCTGGGCCTGGCCCACAAGTCCGCAGGCCCCGCGCAGTGCAGTGACCACCCAGGCCTGGCCCACGGATCTGCAGGCCCCACACGGTACTGACCACCCGGGCCTGGCCCGTGAGTCCACAGGCCCCACGCAGTGCTGACCGCCCGGGCCTGGCCCATGAGTCCACAGGCCCCACGCAGTGCTGACCGCCCGGGCCTGGCCCGTGAGTCCACAGGCCCCACGCAGTGCTGACCGCCCGGGCCTGGCCCGTGAGTCCACAGGCCCCACGCAGTGCTGACCGCCCGGGCCTGGCCCGTGAGTCCACAGGCCCCACGCAGTGCTGACCGCCCGGGCCTGGCCCGTGAGTCCACAGGCCCCACGCAGTGCTGACCGCCCGGGCCTGGCCCGTGAGTCCACAGGCCCCACGCAGTGCTGACCGCCCGGGCCTGGCCCGTGAGTCCACAGGCCCCACGCAGTGCTGACCGCCCGGGCCTGGCCCGTGAGTCCACAGGCCCCACGCAGTGCTGACCGCCCGGGCCTGGCCCGTGAGTCCACAGGCCCCGGGCAGTGCTGACCGCCCCAGATGGGCCCACGAGCAGCTGCTTCCCTGTGCTCAGCTGTCCTGCGGGTGAGCTGCCCTCCAGCGACTCGGAGAAGGGAATTGTTCACTGATGAGCATGACCGCTTCTGGGGCGACGCTCCTGAAATCCTGTGGCTACAGACCTGGCCCAGAGAAGCTCAGCGGCCCAGGGCCCAGCCCCCGAGGAAGCCACATACAGCGTAAGGAGCTTGCAGCTGGGCCCTGGGCTCCTGGGCACTCGGGGCCACAGCTGGACTCAGAGCTTTGGTTGCTGATCCAAGAGTGAGCAGTGAGCCGTGACTTCCAGGTCACCACCCAGGTGGCAGCGGGGCCAGGCCTGAGGGGTGGAAGGGCACGGAGGGTCACTCTCATCTGACAACAGCGTGACAGCTGAGGGCCCGTCTCTCCCCTGTGAAGGGGATTTGGAGGCTTAGAGAGACCAGTCAGCTGAACACTGACCGAATCACAAACCATCTATCTATAGGCATGCACAGATGTGCACACACGCACACATGCACACACGCACGCATGCCAAGGAGTGCCCAAAGCTGTGAAACCCCACAGCCCGAATCACGCCTCACCTGACAGTGCCTGTGGCACGGAGGGGACAGGCCGATCGGTTCCCGGGGAAGGGGCGCGTCGTCTCTCGGCAGCACCTGCCCTCCCAAGACTATGCTGGGCCTCCACAGCTTCGGCCGCTGGGAGCAAACCGCCCTTTCCCGGAGGGGCGGCCTCTGTCTCCCGAGCCACAGGGCCCTGAGCACACGCTTGGTGTCCCCGGGGCCACTGGCCTGCAGGTCATACCAGCAAGTGGCTTGTGCTCCAAGCTCTGAACTGCAATTCTGAACATGAAGAACTCCATGCAGCATCTATGTTCACACATGACCAATGGCACGCA
The DNA here is from genome assembly GCF_963259705.1 of Myotis daubentonii. Lineage (NCBI taxonomy): Eukaryota > Metazoa > Chordata > Mammalia > Chiroptera > Vespertilionidae > Myotis > Myotis daubentonii. The sequence continues at coordinate 5,645,077 of NC_081856.1, read as the reverse complement.
GCTCTGCCCAGGATCCCTGCTCCACGCATGCCTCTCGTCCATCGTGTCAGCGTGTGCCCAACACGGTGTGATCGTGATCGTGACCACTTATACGTTACTAACCACACCCACACATGTCAGATACAAAGACGTTTGATGCAGACTATCTGGCTCAAGCATTCAAGAAAATGTGCAAAGAAAGGAAAGTTGGCCAACTTTAATTTCCAAAACAACCACAGAATGACATTTCCAGTGATTTTCAGAGCACCGAGGTTCGAGTGCCCAAAGATTAAAAATGTGCAGACATACTCCCTGTTGGGAACAGATTTAGTTCTTTTGAAGATAATGAAATAAAAATGGTTTCCTTTAATAGTTCTTCGGAAAGACTACATGAATTACAGTTTGGTGATTTATTCTGGCTACCAGTGATTTGATCTGAGCCTTTTAAAAGAACATCTACAAAGCCAGACAGAGCGGGCCGTGGCCCCAGCGGCCTCCCCATGAGCGCTGCCTGGTGAGGCGGGTGCGCTGGCTGGGGACCGGCTGGCTCATGCGAAGGGACAGGCTCCCTCCAGTGGGGACAGATGGGAACACACCCGACTCCTTCTCTTGAGGATGACAGGATTTCCATTTCTGAGCACCAACTCTTGGTTTTTGGCTTAGATTCTCACTCCAAAAGCTGCACTCTGTGACGTCCAGTTTGCCAAGGCTCCATCCAGCAACCTATGAATCTTTTTGGCCGTTTACGTGTGTCTCCTCTGTGGTCTCTTTTTCCCCATCATGAGTCTCTTCATTGTTAAAGCCATTGAGCCAACAAGTGTTTGTCAATGCCTGCCTCGCGTCGGGCGTGGCTCCAGGCACTGGGGACACAGCACAGCGTGAACAAAATGATTCAAAACCTTGTCACAAGGAGCTTAAAACACCATCAGACACGTGGACTGCGTGCGAGGGATTGTGGTTATCATTTAACCGGATCCTCCCACCACCCTGCCAGCAACCTGAGAAGCGGAGAAACTGGCCGGATCCCACAGGTGGCCCAGGGTACACCGCCCCAGACGGCTGCCCGGACAGCCAGACCCCACAGCTCCAAAGCCGGCAGCCCTCCGTGGCGTTTTTTCACTTGCCCGTCTCCTCTGGTGACACGCGTGCACCGTGAGGCGGGGCTGTGTCTGCTTGTCCCTGCTGCACCCATACCCAGCACAGGGGTGGGCCCTGGGGACGCTCCACAGTAACTCGCCTAAATGCTCCTGAGCAGGAATCAGGGAGAGGTCACTGAAGGCAGGACTCACTGCCTCCAGCCCCTCCTCACCATGTGTCCTGCTCTCCGTGAGTTTCCAAAAACAGGAAGCGGCCCCTGCCTGGCGGTGCAGGCGGGTTCTTCTAGCGACAAGTCCTCTCCACTTTCTTACGGAGCAAGGGAAGGAATCGGAGTCTAAAATGACAAGATCTGAATCGTCAGAGGGTTCGCGATCTTTAACAGACTCATGCTTGCCACCTCTGCTGATACAGCTGGAGGAGGCGGAGGAGCAAAGCCATCTCCCCTGGCGTGTCACGTGTGGAGGAGAGCGTTACACGTGGAGGAGAGCGTCATGTATGGGGGAGAGCATCACGCGTGGGGGAGAGCGTCACGCATGGGGGAGAGCGTCATGCGTGGAGGAAAGCGGTGGGCTCCGCGAGCGGCCCCTTCCTCCCCTGCGGCGGCAGACGGAACCTAATGCCTGAGGAAAGGGCCGTTCCCACGGTGTTATCTGGTGAATTACTTTATAGCAGTTGCTCCCTCGGTGTCGCATGCCCTGTGCCACCAGCCACTCAGCCCGGCTCAGAGCCTGGCGGCCGCCACTCACACCCAAAGGCCCACATGTGTGAGCGGCGTGAGCGCCTCGGCCGGAGTCACCGGAGGATCGGTGAATACTGGAGGAGCAATCCCGCCAGGGGAAGTGCTGTCGGCTGGAGCAGTTTGCTCAGTGGCCGCGCAGCCAGGGGTCACGGGGTCACGTGGTGGGGCCAGGCCCAGGGCTGGGCGAGCAGGAAGCACCACCAGGCCCAGGAACAGCCGCAGGCCCGGGTCTGCTGCTCGCCCCGGGCGGTAAAACACACCACACGGTGAGGCGGCGTCCTTCCTCCCGGGGTGCCTGCCTCTACAGGGGCGAGCTTCCAGGGGACCCCACACCGCTCACCTCGCCCCCTCATTGTTTCTCCCGCAGCCGGGTGGCTTAGGGTTCATAACCCCATCTTACTCTGAGAGGTCGAGAGCCGGTTCCTGGTGGAGTAAACTTGCTCTTGGTCACTATTTTCCGCGGCCGAGCTCCCGGTGAACCCTCCCGGTGGACGGCCACACTGGGAAGACCTTCCCAGAGGAGCTTTATCTCCATCCGCTCCTTCCGCCTCCTGCAGTGACCCCTTCGACAATGTCCGCTGCCACTCTGGGGGGACCCTCCTGGCTGGCCAGTCCTCCCTTCCTGAAACCTAGGTGCCCTCCGGCACCTCTGCCTGGACACGGCCCCCTCACCCCCCACTCCTGCTGGGAGCTCAGCAAGTCCAAGGTGACTCCTCCCGACCTGCTCCGCTCCCCCTAACTCGGCCCAAGTCCTGAGGAGGGCGCCCTCCCCGGGCCGCTGCTCACAGCCACACGGCCCACGGGGGTGGCCGCGGTTAGGAAAAGGCTGCAGCCTCGGATTGAACGCTGAGCACGTTGCTGTGGCAAGTCCTCAGGCAATCTGGACTCAGTTCTCTAAAAGTGAGTGCGGCTCAACTTTTTCAAGTTCAGCTGAGCTCTATGTTAACTGCAGGCCCACGAAGCGCTGGCCCTGTTAGCTCTAAGCACACAGCGTCTGCTGTCTGCACCCCGGGACCAGCCAGGCCCCGCAGCGAAGCGCTGGCCCTGTTAGCTCCTTAGTGAGGGCCCAGCAGGTGTGGAGCACGCCCAGCTCACACCTGGGTCAGAGCCGATGCCAGGCTGCGTCACTCGATGGCTGACACCTGGGTCTCCCGGAGCTTCCTCCTGGGAGTGACCAGTGATCCGAGAGGGAAGTCTGGTTGCCCGGCAGACGCACAGGTGCAGCGCCGGGCTCAGCCCTTCTCAGGTGTGTTGGCTGTGGGCAGACAGACGGACAGCGAGGGCATCTTCCCTCCTTGAAACTCTCCCAGACAACCTACGGACCCCTCGCTCCCGTAATTCTAGGAATCGCTCTCCCACGCGCCCAAAAATTAATGCCTTCGTGGGGACAGCTAGCGAGGAACAGGAGCAAGGCAGGGATGGAGGAGGGAAGGTTTGGGTGGGCAGGGCAGGGCCCTCAGACATCTACATCACAGCTTCCCAGGCCAGCCCTCAGCTGGTGCCCAAGCATGAGTCTAATGAAGGGCCACGGAAAGTAGTTGCTTTTTGATAGAAAAATTTAAAAATCATTCACTGATCAACACAAGTGCTTGCATGACTGCATTCATATACTTTTATTACTTTCCTCACATCTCACCACCGCACCTCACCTTTTAACCAGCCCCCAGGAAAGGTGAGCAGGACGTCGGGAATGGCTCTGTGAACGGCTGGTTACTTGACAGGGACACTGGACTCCACTGGAGGAAAGGCGTCCTCAAGTATTACAAGGCCCACACTTGGTTGATGTTTGTGGTTAATGAACCCCGAAAGCTAGAGCTGCACGATGCTGAAGTCTAGGCCACAGGACATCAGTACCTCTGGCTTTGCTGAAGGGAAATAAGTTGACCCACAATGTGTTTCATTTTCACTTCATGAGAAAACTACCCTGGCTCTGGTGCTATATTATTAAATCGAATACTGGCCAATGAGGTTATTTGAAGGAAGAATAAAATGTTTTCAGTGATGAAAATGCTAATGTGTAAGATGATCCCTGTGTGTAGTTTGCCATCTAGTGGTCATTTGTGGAAATAAAAAGGCTGCTACAATCAGGCTCTCAGCCATCCGCAAAGGGATGACTCACAACCACATTTCAGTGTTAAGACGCCCAATCTCACCATGAAGCCCTCCGAGGCGGTGGAGGTGGCGAGGGCGAGTCGCTGAGGCGGCCATTCCTGAGAAGGCAGGAGAGTGTAGCAACCGGTGCTCACTCCTGGCCACCCGCAGAGTCCCCAGGCCCCTTACCAAAGGACAGCCGGCCAGGCCACAGCGCAGACCAAGTAAACCCGATTCCCTCAGGTGGGACCAAGCAATGCCTGTTCAAGAGCCCCAGGCAGCTCTCCTGGCAGCCAGGTGAGGACCGCTGGGCAGGGTCAGACTGTGGGCTCCGGCTGTCTCGCTCTCTACGTGAGCTTCCCCGCTCCTTACCTTGAGCAGGGAAAGCGGGCTCAGTAATACCACCCAGGTGCCTCGGAAAATGAGGACCCCAGCTCTCCTGACTATTGTGGGATTAAACAGGATCACGGTGCCAAGTGCTACACGGTGCCTGCTATAGTGCTCGACAAATGCTAAATAGTAAGGCTATTTCTTATTTTTAAAATGTATTATGAGTTATTAAAAGAAATAAAAAGATAGCTTAAACTATAAACCTTAATAAAAATTTCAATTATGTTTTATTTAAAATGTTATTCATGATTGTCTTAATTAAAATATATTTACTTGCAAGAATACAGTATGAGATGTTTTACTGCACGTGGACAACAGCACAAATGCACAATGATAACACTCAAGTCTAGTACCACACAGTTTAATGTGAGACACTCACAATAAAATAGCCCTGCCCTGAACACTTCCGTTCCCTCAAACACCAGGCTCGCATAAGCCTATAACTAAACTTAATAGTCTGTTCACATGCCAATAAACAATAAATAAATCTTTAAAAGCATCTATGAACTGAAGCAATTTTCTTTTTGAGTTTCATAAACCAAAGACCTTAAGGAATATTTAAAGGCTGAATAGAAACCGGTCGAAACGAAATGAAACAAGGAGTCTAAGAAGGACCAAGCAGCTCAACATGATCAACTCCATCTATCTGCCCCGTCCAGTCTCCGCCGCTCACCCGGGTCTCTGTGAGCACAGGGAGCCACGGCACATGGAAGGCAGGTCCCGGCGATACATTCGCTGCGGAAATGCTCACACCTGGCGGGGTGGCAATGGGAACGTGTGGAATGAAATGCTAATAGGAATGGTAATGTGAAATGTAAAGGGTGGCTAGATAATTCTCACTTCAAAACCTGAAGTGATAACACAGAATGGTGAGCTCTTCACTTACGTATCTGCTATAACCAGGGCCTGCTCCCTCCAGAAGCCTCGTGGTGGCAATGCTTTGCTTTGCACTGCTGAGTGCCTGACAGGTGCTGTGCCAGGTGCTAGCTGCGCACCGGTGCACAAGGCAAGGCCCTCTGCAAAGACAGAAGCCCGGCCCGGGCAGTACTCTCATCACACTTCTTACAAACTCAATGAAATGCGGCTTTTCAACCTAAAATTATTTTCAATATAAATTCTTTTCCAAAAGGTTGACTTTGTAATTAAGAATGTTTAGGTACATCAGTGGCAAGTCAAAATTTCAGAGGCTCATACAGACTCGGAAACTGAATGCTCACTACTTCGTCTCATCAACTGCCAAAGGTACATTCTTACACACAGAATTTTAAAACAATGAAACAACAGTTCAACTACTCGTGCCTACCTAGTCCTAGTAAAATATGGAACAAGTGGCAATTTTTAAATCTGGACATCAAGACCATTTAAGCCAATCAGATTACAGGACCGAAATGATGTCCTAAATTTTGTACACCATCAGTGTCAGCAAATCTGGGCGAGCAGCCACCGTGGCCGAGTGTGAGGCGGTGAGGCTCAGTCTTCGTCGTCTCTTTGAAAGGGCACGACCTGGATTTCTCTGGCTATTCTCTCCGCTAAGGTTTTACTGCCCGCAGCAATGATTCTCCGCGACATCAAATCGAACGGTCCCCCTGAAATCAATCAAACAAGGAAGACAGTTACGTCTCATACCAAAACCATTCCTACAGAACTCGTCTGGTGACAGGCACTAGGCCAATCGTAACATTTTAATACTTCCAGTCATCTTTTCAAAAAGCTACTCTGTCACGTGACCATACTGGTTAAGCTTTGGCAATACACAAATGAGTTTCTAGGCATCTTATTTTAATACCAGTTTGGGGGTCCTCAATCATACCGGTCTGAACCTGTCACCTTTTTCCATTCCCCCTGAGTCACTGTTATACTCTGACTGTCTCTGCAACGGCTGGGCATCCGTGGGCAGGGAATCCCCTCCCACTTCCTGACTTCTCCGTTGCCCTTCTCAGACACTGGAGAGTTTTAACCCAGGTTCGCCCAACTTTTAAAAACATCATCAACCGTTTGAAGCTGTGAACCGTTCCAGCCCAAGGCAGAAAGTGATGGAGGCGGAGGTCGATCATCAGCTGCCACTCGTCCACCACCCAAAGAGCTGCTGGCACAACCCTCAGGCCCGCGGACCCGCCAGACTTTCCCGGCCTCTCCAGAGCTCCTGCTCCTCACGTCTGAAGAGGCTTAGCCACGTAGCGTGAGCAACCCCACACTACCCTTAGCCTCTTATCCTCGCCTCTACTGCAATGTCTATCTGGAATTCGCAGACCGTTACATGGCTTGTTTTGTCTTTAAGAGCTCAAATATCAACACAGCACACACTGGAAGACCAAAGTCCAACCGATGGGGCAGGAAGATGCTTTCCCGCCGCATCCGCTACCTGTCACGTCCATCAGCACCCCGCCGGCCTCGGTGACGATGACGCCCGCTCCTGCCATGTCCCAGCAGTGGATGCCCATCTCGTAGTACGCATCCGCAGCCCCGCTGGCCACCAGGCACATGTTGACAGCCGCCGTCCCGACTCCTCGGATCCTAGCAGACAGCATTGAGAAAGGAGGTTGGAAAAGGAGTTCTTTCAAAGGAGGTCCTCCTTCGCGTCAGTTCATTTTCAGTGTCGACCGAGACCATCTGAACCCGTCTAGAGGACACATACCTAATTTTAGATTAAATAAAAATACATAAAAACCTAATTACTGTGGTGCACCATAGAAATGACCACTGTCACAAAGTAATTTAATAAGATAAACATTACAGCCATGACATCTTCAGGGGAAAAGGCTGAAGAAAATACTAAATTCCACTACATGCACAGGTGTGTATATAACCACATTTGTCGAAACCCAGTAAAGGACTGACCACCTTTGTATCACAAAGATTTGACTCTGCTCCCTGCTCAGCTGCTAATAAACCTGTTGGGACTTTTGTGGCTAATAAAGTCTCTCTCGAAAAAATCAACAATGAAATGGAAGAAAACTGAAACTGACATCAATCCATCTCAATGAAACATCTCAAAGAAGTAGTTGTAAACATAGATGTTAAATCAGAAATACAAAACCTACACACAGAAAAGGGGGAACAAAGCCCAGGAGGAAATAAAATGAGAGACCGAGCCCAGAGAAGTGGTGGGCAAACAAGACACATGACATCGAGGACGACTGCAACTCAGGGAGCCCCTAACCAAGCCGCTGCGAGTGAAAAGCGAATCAAGGCCCCAAGGAAAAGCAGGAAAAAACACGAGTAAAAGGGTCAGAGAGAAAGTGGCTGAAACGGAGGACACGGATCTCGCCTATTGGTGTCTGAAGAAAATAAAAACAGACCTGAGCTAATATTTAAAACTATAACTCAAGAAAGCTTGAAAAAAAAGACACAAATCCATACTGAAGGAGAAAACTCCCCCAGATGTGAAATTCCAAAACAGATCCTTGTAAAACAACCAGACCTCAAAAGTGAAAAGGAAAACAGAATCCCAGCGGCTCCATGTAAATCAAGAAATAGTTTAAATGCCAAGAAAATCAGGCTGGCACCAAGTTCCTCAAAAACAACATGCAAAGCACAGGTGGCTGAAGAGGCAGGACAGCCCAAGGCCACGCCCGGCCGGCGCCTGGATTCCCCATGGAGGACGGGAACACTGCAAAGGACGGATGTCATTAGATCCCCTGACCACAGCAAATGTGGACGGCAGATTAGAGAACAAGAACGTTTATAAAGTCAGCAATGCACTGTGGCTACGGGAGAGAATATCCCTGCTCTTAGGAAGTAACAAGCTGAAGTATCCTATCTAATAAAAGCCTAATATGCTAAGTGTCTGGTCATCCAGTCGGTCCTTCAACCAATCAAAGCATAATATGATAATGATATGCTAAGGCCACTCAACCACTCGCTATGACGTGCACTGACCACCAGAGGGCAGACGCTCTGACGGGTAGGTGAGCTTGCTGCTGGGGTCCAACTGATCAGGACTGAGCGAGATGGGCCGGACACACCCTGGAGCCCACCAGCGGTCCCTCCCTGGCTGGCCAACCTCTCACATCCCTCCCTGGCCCCAATCATGCACTGGTGGGGTCCCTCGGCCTGCCCTGCACCCTCTCGCAATTCGGGACCCCTCGGGGGATGTCGGAGAGCCAGTTTCGGCCTGATCCCACAGGCCAGGCCAAAGGCACCCACTGGTGCACGAATTCGTGCACCAGGCCTCTAGTTTAGGAATAAAGACCTATGCTGTAAGTAATTTACCTTAAGACTGCTCAGGGGGAAAGGTGTGTGTAAAAGGGTAAAACACATGGGGTAACATATTGATAGGTGAACTGGGCAAAGGATATACTGTTGTCTTTTTGCATTATTTTATTTCTGCAAATTTTGTTAAGTTTTAAATTATTTTCAAATAAAAGTTTTTCAAGTTGAATTAGAAAATTAGAATTATGGTACTGATCCCATGTCCAGTATGAACATTTCACAGCTACAAGGAAATCGCTGTGCTGCCCACAGCTGTGAGCACAGCCTACCTACCCGTGGATGGGGAGGCAGAGCAGCTTCTCCATGTTGGCAAGGACGGTCCGCACGGTCTCCGGCGTCCGGGAGGAGCCCAGCTCTGTCACCAGGAGTGCCTTGGTGACATCTAAAGGGAAATGACTTCAAAAATCACTCATTTAGAATTCTGATAAAAAAAAATTAACACTTGTGATTCAGAGCAAAATAGGACATTCTTAGCCCTCTTCCTAGTTGTATCAAATTTGTTTACTTCTAAGGCTTTAAATATTAAAATACGGATACATTTATTATCCCTCAGTGGTCATTTTATAAGAGTCTAGCTTCTTAGACCATCCCCCCAAAATGCAGAATATAACCAACTTACCTGCTTACATAATAGCTTTAGTGGAAAATAAGCAAATACCTTAAATATTTCATCACAAGGTTTAACTAAATACTATAGAGCAGAATTATTATAAAGAGGGGAAGAGTTACTGGTAGGAAAGCGACCACTCCTTCAATTCTGAGATGCACATTTTTCACACATTAATGTCTTGACATTCGGGTCTTAGAGTTCAATAAAAAGATAATGAAATAAATGCTCTCAAATTAAGTGTTTAAGGAGAAAACTTTTAACAGTGTGGGAGGATTCTGAACTTAGATGGTTTTGCAAGTATCTTTAAGTTCTTGATGCACTTAAAAATCTGATGTGTATACCCTAAGCGATTTGGCTCAGTGGATAGAGCGTCGGCCTGTGGACTCAAGGGTCTCAGGTTCGATTCCGGTCAAGGGCATGTACCTTGGTTGTGGGCACATCCCCAGTAGGGGGTGTGGAGGAGGCAGCTGATCTATGTTTCTCTCATCAATGCTTCTAACTCTCTATCCCTCTCCCTTCTTCTCTATACAAAAAAACAATAAAATATATTTTTAAGAAAACCTGATATGCAAACTGAAAAAAGCTGGGCGTGGCTTATGGGGGAAAGGTCCTCAAACCCTCTCAGCTGTCATGGAGAGAGAAGGCTTAACTGTCAATCATCCAGCTCTTACTAAATGTGCATGCGTCAGTTTTAGTGATTCCTAAATTTAACACACTTTCCCTGACTTACTGCCTAATAAATGGTACCAACGCTATCAGCTCAGAGCAAGTCTACAAAGAATCCGCGAGGCAGTGGCCGCAGTAGAGCGCCATAAACTCCGTCCCCAGCCCCGCAGCGCTGTCCCGAAGTGTGGTCTGCTCAATTCCACCAGCTTCCCCGCTTCCACCACCACATTCAAGCTCCAGTGCGAGCAAACAGCAGAGAAAATACACACCATTTAGGAGTCAGTTAACACTCAAAAGCACAGAACAGGAGCGGATGCTAGCGCCGCCCCCACAGTGAGCCTACCTTCCTGCCGGGAGACCTGCAGCTTCTGGCCGTTACAGAAGGCGCCCCTGCCCCTCCTGCCCGTGTACATCTTGTCCTCCACGCAGCTGTACACAACTCCAAACTCCATCTGCGGGCGGAAACCTGGGTGTTGGTGACGCTCACCCTCAGCAACAGGGAAGTCCGGCACACGGACAGGTAATGTTTGCAAATGGCCACACAGGGGACACTGAGAAGGCCGAGTTCTAGCCCAGTGATGGCGAACCTTCTGAGCTTGGCGTGTCAGCATTTGGAAACACCCTAACTTAACTCTGGTGCATGTCACGTATAGAAATTTTTTGATATTTGCAACCATAGTAAAACAAAGACTTATATGTTTGATATTTATTTTATATATTTAAATGCCATTTAACAAAGAAAAAAACAACCAAAAAAATGAGTTCGCGTGTCACCTCTGACACGCGTGTCATAGGTTCGCCATCACTGTTCTAGCTTCATGGGAGGGAAGCGGTCGCAGCATCTAGAACCCTCGCAGTCCCCACGTGGCCCCCTCCCTCTCGCCCAGAGGACAGAGCTTGCCTATCTTCCAGGGCCAATCCTTCCTCCTGTGTGGCTGCTCCCCCTCCTACTGCTCCCTGCTGCTCCCTCCTCTGGAATATCGATTCTGCTTCCTCTTCACCAAGCTCTCCCTCCCTACAAAACCTTTAAAATGTTCATTCTTTCCCCTTCCCTCCCAAAGAGCAGTCTATACTCCGCCTCTCCCCTTCCCGTCACACACTAGTTTGGCCTCTGCCCTGACCACGCATTCTGCTGAAACCCCCGCAGAGAGATGGTTATGAACTCCACGGGCCACCTGCCTTCTCTGAGACGGAGCCAGGAACCCGGAGGCTGCGCGCTTCCCCGGGACTCAGCCCCCACCTCACTCACTAACCAGTGGGCGCGTCACTTCTCTTAGGAACTTCTTCTCGCTCAACCTTTGAAAGTTGTGTGCATCAGCGTTTTCCATTCTCCGTCCCTTCTAGCTCTCCCGTCCTACAGCCCACAAATCAACTACCACTGGCACTGTGGCTCCATCCACTCCACCATCACAGGTGAGACCCTCTCCTAGGAACCGCAACCAGAGAGGCCACACTCAGCACCTGATCACACCTCCATCCTTCCCCATTCTCCTTCAAAATATGTTTTTAATCCTGAGATTTTTTTTTCTTTATAGAGTGGAAGGGGGGAAGGAAAGGAGGGGGAGGGAGAGGGGGAGGGAGGGGTAGAAAGGGGAGAGAGAGAGAGGCGATGTGACAGACACGCTGATTGGTTGTCTTCCATACATGCCCCACCTGGTACGTGCCCTGGGCCAGGAATGGAACCCCAGACCCTGCGGTGCTGGGGCCGACGCTCTACCGCTGAGAACACTGGCCAGGGCTCCTCCTCCAGATTCTGTCTTGAGAACACTTCCTGTTTTTGGCATTTCCTCAGCTATTCTCACTGCACTGTCTTCGTTCAGAATCCTGACACAGCTGCAAACACCTGTAACTCTGGACTTAGAAACCTCTCCTGACCCCCACCCCCCCCACACACACACCCCCTCCCCCAGCCAAACCTCAATGCTGTGGTACAGACAGGCCACAGCCTCACAGACCTCCACGACCAGCCTCCCTGGCCTTCCCGGCCACGCCCAGGGCTTCACACAGCCCCTCACGGCTCCCCCACACCAGGCTCTTCTCCAAGCTGTTCTTTCTGATGGAAACGCATTCCTTTTCTTCACTTTCCAAGGCCCAAACCGCTCCATCAAATGTTAAGACCCTTCTGTTAGGAAGCTCCTCAGACCCTCCTGGCAAATGCCTGGACCCACTCACACTCTCGCGGCCGGTTTTCAGCGCCCACCACAGGACCCCATCTGTCCCACGTCTAACTGGCGCCGGCTGGAGTCGAGGGCGGGACCGCACACCACGCAGGGTGAGCTCACTCGGCTCCTTCGCACGTTCCCACGGCTCACAGCCCATGGCTCATTTCGTGTGCACTACCTTGTGCTTTCCTTTCCAGCGACTCTGAACTCTCTCGTGTCCATGCTGATCAACCCATCACAAGCCCCATGAAGACAGGTCCACGGATAACAGGAACATCGCTCACTGTTTATCAATAAGCAGCCACACAGCGTGACAATGCCCGCCCGAGCTACACTCTGCTCTGCTGGGCTTGCACACAGCGGCTTCGGGTTCGACACTCTGCTCTCCCACCCAGACCTGGCCTTCTGCCGACACCCACGGACGCGTGCCAGCTGGCATCCCACCCTCCCTGTAACCACCCGACTCTCACATACGCAGCGGTGACTAAATCGGTGTGTGTATTTCTTCCTTAAAACTCCCGCTGCTCAATGGAAAAAGTACCATGATGATGTTAATCCTCCTGTAGCTTATTCCACAACAACGCAGCCGTATAAATTGAATAGAGACAAACCTGTACGTACTATGGGCAGTTACTCTTTCTCAGAAAGGACAGCAAGGCATGTTACCAGCCATAATTAAACAGCGTACCTCTTTATTGACAACAAAGCCGATGGAAACAGCCACAAAAGGAAATCTTAAAAAAAAAGAAAAATACACACACACACAAATTTACCAAGATAGGACTTATTTTCAATAAATACGTGTTTTCACAATATCGTTGCTTATAACATTTTTCACATAAAGTCCCATTCTGCTGCCCCACAGCGGTGTGTACAGTATGAACCTTTCGTGTACATGGGCTGGGGCTCGGGGACACAGATGCAGACGCACAGGGGACTCTGGGAGGAGGCACCTCCAGAGACAGGCCTGAGAAACCGGGGACAGAAACGGGAAGGCCACTTCGCTCTGCATGCCATTTCATATCTTTTAAATGTCGAATACCACAAACATAGTAATGATGTACAGTATTTTTTCAAAAAATAAAAACAAAAAAATTTTTAAGAGACTTTACACTGACCACGGCTAAAAAGTCTCTTTTCTGTGGTCACTTCTCCCCCAGCCTGGACCTGTAAACACAGGCATGACCTGCACAGAATAGACTGTTACTTGTCTCCCTCGAACCCCACCCGGAGCCTCACACCTGCAAGGTGACTGGTAGCCACATGGTTGCTATGGCTGCATAGCAGTCTGAAGACAGGGGTGGTAATTTCTGACTCTGAAGAGAATCAAGATAAAGAAAAAACACAATGGGTTCAATATAATTATCTATAATAATAAAAGCATAATATGCTAATTAGACTGGACAACCTTCAGGATGAAGCTGGGGCTGGGAGGGCCAAGCCCCTTGTACGAATTTTGTGCATCAAGGCCTTTAGTTAAAAATAAAAAATTTTGGAAATATGTAATAGCTTTTATTTTAACAAAAATGAGACCATTCTGTACACACTGCATTATAATATTCTCTCGGTTACAACATCCCAGGGGCATCCTTCCACATCCCTATCCATCACCTACAGAGTCTATGTCTTGGTTTACAATATAAACAATTCTGTGTCCCTGCAGGTATGCGCAGCCACAGGGCAACTCCCTGATCCCGCCCAGCGAGGCTGCTCATATTCGCTCACTGGGAATGGGCTCTCTCCCATGCACGCCCTGTGTGCCAGGCCCTGTGTGTGAGGCCTTTTTTGCTGCCCTGTGTGCCAGGCCTGTGTGCCAACCCTGAGTCCTGAGCCCTTTACAGCATCTTTACGTCTGTGTACCACTCATCGAGTCTCCACAGTTCCATGAGGCAGGCACCAATAATATGTTCATTTCGCAGATAAGCATCTGAGGCTTAGAAAGGTGAAGGAACTTGCCCAGGTCACAAAGCCTATGAAAAGCACCTGCTCAAGCCCAAGAGTGCTGACCCTAAAACCCATGCTTTCTAAGCTTCCTCGCCTGGACTGAAGGCAGCACCGACAGCACTGCAGTGGGACTGCAGAGCCCCCTAGCTGCCTCAGAGCAGCACGGTGCTGGCTTATATTGCACTTGCTCCCTCAGTGGGAAAAGAAGTGAGCAGGCCGCTGGGTTGCACAAGTCCCACCAGCAATATTTCATCACTGCTGCTATACGTGATGGAAAGTCTCCTAACACAGCTTACAAATTACACGATTCTCTAAAGTATGATTGTTCATGAACAGAGCACTCGAAAGGTCCCCTCAGTGCAAACACCCATTCGTACCTATGCACAAAGTTAGTTGTTCCGTCAATAGGGTCGATGATCCACGTGGGGTTGTCGGTGAGGACACTTTTCTCCCCGGCGGCCACGGATTCCTCACCGATGAAACTAAAAGCAAGAATGACTCTTTACACCAATTTCCACAAGTTCCAGGTTTAACATTCCCTTAGCTACCGTCACAGCAAACATACAAGCCTACACAGCACTCTTCCATCCCGGGCCTCCTTCCTCCAGAGGGACGGAGTGGGCAAGCTTCACTTCCCAGGCCACCCGACAAGCAGTACTGGAACCTGCAACACGGGGCCGGGTGAGCAAAGGCGTGGGCGTGCACAGGGCGCTGGTACAGGTGAGGACGTGATGGTTTTAAAAAGATACCCCCAGGTCTCTCATCCTCCTCTCTTCCAGAGGCAGGCTTAACGCTCACACCTCGAGTGTGAACGTGGGCTTAGTGACTCATTTCTAAGCAACAGAATGAAGCAGAAGTGCCAATGTGCCACCCTGAGGACCCACTCACAGCACGAACTGTGGTTCATCTTACCCACTCTACTCCGTCCCTGCCATGCCCGGGAAAGCAGGCCACCCGTGTCAGCTGCTCTGAGGGGGGCCACGTGGCAAGGAACCGAGGGGAGCTGCCCGCAGACCTCGGGAGGCAGGGAAGTACCCACAACCACCCAAGTGAATGGATCCTGCGGCCCCGACCCACGGGTTCCCAAGTGTCATGAGACCCTGCGCTCAGCTACTGCCATATTCTTGAACCTAGAAAACTCTAGAGAAAACTCTGATATAAATGTTTGTTGTCTAGAGCTGCTAATGTTTAGGGTAATTTGCTTTGCAGCAATAGATAAAACGGAACATGAGATAAGTCAGCAAGAAGGCAAGTCGCCCACCAAAAGTACCTGTCTTCCCCAAACACGCTGTGCGACAAATGTCAGGGGATTCCGGAAGTGGAGCCCGAGCTCACTGCTTTCGCTCTTCCCTACTCTCAGTTTTATCTTTTCCCTTATTCGGCAGTGAGCTCTCCTAACCATCACTTCATGATCTTCTGTCTCCTAGCTGTACAGCGCGTTTTGAGAGGAAGTGTACAGGCTTAACACGCACGACCGGGAAGAGGCAGAGAACGACAGCACTAAGACGTAAAGTGGCGGCAGTTCCTGCTCTGGCTGTGCCTGCGAGAGCCCTCTCTCCGGTGGTTTCTTTTAGGTCCCCAATGCTTCCACGCAGAAGAGTCTGCGATAGAGAACAAAACTGACCTAAATCACGCCTGTGGCAGACCTTTCTCACAACAGCTTCCCTGCACCCAAACACGCCCCTTATCCCTCCTGGCTGGTGGCCCTGCCCAGGACCTGTAATCGTAAGCGACTGGGAAATCAGAGTCAAGAGCGAGGCAACCGGTGCCTCAGCAGCCGTGGCTCCAGTGGGGGGTCCAGGTCCTCCTTCCTCCCTGGCTCCTGCCCAACCTCCCTCCCAGGGCTGCCCGCCCGCCACCCTCCGGAGGCATTCCCTTCCAGGTTAAGGGAACTACAGTCAACTTCTGTCTAGGTCGGCACTGCTGCCTCAGGTACTGACTCTAAGCAGGTCCCTTTCTATCACCTGGAGTGGCAGTGAGACGCACCTGTGTGAGGGGTACTTTTCCTTTATGAAAGAGAGAAGCATCTTTTCAACCTTCTGGTCCGTCACAGTTACCAAGTCGGCTGGAGAGCTTTTAATCATCACGTTCACTTCATTTTTCAGAGCTTCACGAACCACCTGGAAATTTGTTTGGTAAGCAAGTAGAAAAGCGTAAGTAAATTTAAATCAAGCTAAAACGAAACAGAGAAATGGTGTAAGACATTCAGTCTGTCTTAAATGATATCCTTAAAATTTTCTTATCACAGGGTTTACAAAATAAACCTTTAGTGGTTATGTCCTTCTAGGTACAAAATCATAGCATCTTACATCCCATTTTAGATCCACAACTGTCATCCCCAAAAGTTAATGACACAAAACTGGAGTATTCTTTCCATGCACAGTGTTTAGTGAAATGAAAAGCAACGCAGGTGCTTAACCCGCGGCATCGGGGACAGGGCGGCATCGGGGACATGGCGGCATCGGGGACAGGGAGGCATCGGGGACATGGCGGCATCAGGGACAGGGAGGCATCGGGGACAGGGTGGCATCGGGGACATGGCGGCATTGGTGATTGGTGGCATCAGGACGCGATGGCAGCCGTACCTCTCCAGCTCGCCTTGCCAGGGTCACGGCGTAGTCCATGCACTCCTCCCAGGGGTCAGCCATCTTTGAACAGGTCTAACGCATATCAGGACAGAGCCGTGCCGAATCTCTGAGTCTGAACCACAGAACAGATAGTTCGCAAGTGCATCTCAATTAGCAACGTCCTTTCATTCAGGATTCTCTCCCCTCCTGAATCCAGAGTTCCATTTTTTCCCAAGACTCACTGGTAGATCCAGTAAAAAAAACACAAAAAAACATTTTTACCTAAATGACTCCACTTCTATTGCAGAAACATTCTTCATAACAAAAAATACTCTACAAAAGTGTCTCCCAAAGTGCCCATATCTTGTCACATTAAAACAACCCTGGCTTGGAAAATGGAGGAGAAAGGACACAGGGACATTTTCAAAGATAGGGGTTCAGAACAAGTCTCCCCTAAATGTGCACCCTGCGCGTGGATCACTTTGAGCTGAAGGCATCAAGGCCACAGACCAGGAGCTCCCACCACCCCTCACCCGCCCGTGTTGCTTCGTTTGGAGGCCGGTCTGGTCTCTGCTAGCGCAGGGGTTGCTGAGGGAGCGCCACACGCCCAGAGCACGCGGGACGATCGCGCTTCACAAGCCAAAGAAAGAAATGACGCCCTCCAAGCAGATGACAGGTGAGCCTCGCTAGTGATCCCAGCCAGGAGGGCGGGAGGAATGGCGTCCCAACTGGGACGGAGGTGTATCTCTTATATCAGGAGGAGACCCTCGGCAGGCCCGGGGCGAAAATTCCAGGACTAAAAAGGATAATAAAGCAAAAAGGAAACTTCTCTCCGAGTTTCAGAGGAAAAACACACAACATACTTGCTGCCCAGCTGTCCACTGACGCTGCAGGGAGGCCCAGGCAGGGTGAGCCCCGCAGTCTGTCCCTGGGCGGGGAGGCCTTCAAGCTCAGGGTCAGAAACGCATCACTGACAGAGCAACCGGACTGTGCCACCTTCACAGCGGAAACAACGGCCAGAGCTTCCCCCCGAGGGCCGTGGGGACCCTGCACAGTGCTCAGGGGAGGGAAGGGCAGGCAGATCCCAGCTGCTTCTGCAGGGGCTCTCTTCCCAGAAAAGCAGTTTAAAAGTTTACAATTTTACAGTAACTGCTGAGGGGCTCCAGGAGCTGTTTGCAAACTCTTTTTCTTCCTTTCCTATTTACCGCCCTCCCTGTCCTCCAGCCACCCTCTCCCCGTGCAATGGCACTGACCATGCAGTCAGTCCTCCCGCCCCCAAATCTGCCATTTCTCCTGGGGGCCCTCCCCCGGGAAAGGACCCCCAGAAGTCATGGTTTGTTTACCACCCCCAACTACTTCTGAATACGGTATGCTGTGCCCTGCACGGCGGTTCCCACGGGCTGCCTAGTGGGGACTCAGATAGGGACCAAACCATCGGGCTACCTGCACCGTCATCAAACCGTCGCCATCGGGCTACCTGCACCGTCATGGACGAGACAAGGTGAGGAGCCATGAGAAGCAGCGAACAGGGGGCTCTGACCAGCTCCCCGTCTCGGATGGCGTTTCCCTGAGGACGTGACGAGTGAACAGGCATTACCAGTAACTAGCACAGGGCAGGGCACCGGGAAGGGACAGCTGCATCCAGCGGAAGGGAGGGCGGAGGCGGGAGAGCAGGGGCCGGCGCAGGCCTGGAGGACGGATGTGAGCACCCACCGATCCTCCTGCGGGGGGGGGGGGGGGGGGGGGTGGAGAGGGGCCGATCAGCTCCAGATCAGCTCCAGATTTACGTTTCAACCCGAGACCAGGGCCCCCGGTGGTTGGCTGACACCTTGCAGTGGTTCTCAACCTTCCTCATGCCGCGACCCTTTAATACAGTTCATGTTGTGGTGAGCCCCAACCACAAATTTCAAACTACTTCATAACTGTAATGTTGCTCCTGTTATGAATCGTAATGTAAGTATCTGATATGCAGGATGTATTTTCAGGGGTCGCGACCCACAGGTTGAGAACCAATGCAGGCTCTGGGGGTGGGGGCGTGGGGCTGAGGTGCAGGAGGCACTTGCTGGGGGCGGAGAAGCCGGGGGCACCGAGCGACAGGCTGGGCGGGGTCCGGGAGGACGGGAGGCGCTGAGGGTGCCCAGGTCTCCCCGCGGCAACTGAACGGGTGGTGCCTGGACCGCAACAGGGCGCAGCGGAAAGGAGTCCGAGTCGGGCGGGAGGCGGGGGAGGCAGGCCCTCCGGAGGCCAGGCGGACGCGCCCCCCGGGCGGACGGACGGACGCAGGGAGCCTGAGCTCGCAGAGGGGTGTGGCCGGCAGGGAGAAAAGGCCACCGGAGCAGGGGACAGGCCCGCGCCTGGACGGCCCTCCGTGCAGCTCCGCCCCAACCTCTCGCCCAGCTCCAGGCGGACCGGCCACACCGGACTCACCGCAGCCCCGCAGCCCCGCCGCCAGCCTGGCCCGCCCGGCCCCAAGCCCCGCAGGCCCGCCCGCCCCTCCCGGCGCCACCCGCCCGCCCCTCCCGGCCCCCAGCCACGCAGGCCCGCCGCCCGCCCGCCCGCCCGCCCCTCCCGGCCCGCCCGGCCCCCAGCTTCAGGGCCGCAGGGGTGCCGGTCTCACCTCAGCCGCAGGCACCCGGCTCGCTGGCTGCTAGCGGGACCGCTAGGTTCTTCCGGGGGCAAAGGGAAGGTCCGGACCGGAAGTCCCCGCCCCGCCCCGCCCCGCCCGGCCACTGGGGCGCGGCTGTCTCGGCCCCGCCCACCCCCGCCCCGCCCCGCCCCTCCCGCCGTGTCAGGGCGGGGCCTCAGGCTTCCCCTCCTGCCTGGCTCCGCTCTCATCTCTGGTTCTGATTCAGAGCGTCCTGCCTGCACTTTCTTCTGTTTTTTTTTGTTTTTGTTTTTTAATTCCTTTCCTCTTTATGCTGCACTGCCCTTCTTCCATTACTTCCCTTCCCTTCCCCATTTCTCTTTTTTACCCCTTTCTCTTATTCCAGACTACTTCTGACAAAACACAAATTGCAAGTACCTTGCAACTTGTTAAACCTATGCTAGGGAGTAAATATAAATAAATACACCAGTATATGATATGAATTATTTATACAGCATATAAATTATATGTAAACCATGTAAATTATATACACCATACAAATTACAAATATATATAGATAGGAAGACTGGTGAGTGATGGCCACACCAACTGCCCCTATTCTCAATAATTCACTTGGCCACACGCTGACCTGACAGCTCAGGGAAGGCCTGCAGGGCAGTCTTGCAAACTCAGACCTACAGTCACCACAAAGGATGGTCTGAAATTAAACTTCAACTAAAAGCAGTGATGGTGGGTAGTTACATCCTAGGCCGGTATCTTCACTGACAAGGTCAACCTTTACCTTCACTGAGCCTATTGTCTTTTTGCATCTATGATAACACACCCTTGAAATGTCAGGGTAACTTGTAACCTCCCTTTTTCAGGACCCCTTGGGGCACAACCTAATGTGCCTGGGTGCCAGGACAGATACCAAAAATTCCTTCATTATCATGTTAATTGATCCTGCACCCACCTAAGCATGTGTCTATCATTTTACTTTTTATCCAATCCCAGGGGTTCCCCCCAGCCCCTGCTTTGCTTTCTCCCGCCTCTCTAGTCTCTCACCAGTGGATTTCATGTAACCCACCTACATCCCTCCTTTGATTGCAATGTATAAAATAGATGAGAAACCGCCATTCTCTGGAGCATTATCTCAAACCGTTGAGGTTCTGCTTCCTAGCAATTGTCAACAGTTTGGCTCAAATAAACTCCCAAAAATTTTTTACAGGTTTGAATGTTTTTATGTTAACATTACCACTTAGTGAGAACTTACCATGCTTCAGACAATTGCATTTTTCTATGTATTCTTTTACTCAAACATCGCAACAGATTCAGGACAAAGATATGACTTCCATACAGATGAGGAAACGTAGGCCCAGAGAAGTCACCTGTCCTCAGGTCACACAGCAAAGGCAGAGTGGAAACACGGACCCAGAGTCCACACTCCGGGACTCCCTGGCACGGCGCTCTGTGAGACACAAGGCTAGTCTGGGATCCTCGAGGTCCTCAAATAACAGGTCTGGCCGTGCGGGACATACAGTCTCCCGTTGTAGAGGGAAATCAATGCACCGATCTGAGACACCCTAGCCACACCAGGACCAAGAAAGTACAAGCTCCTTGCTTGTGAAGAGCTTGCTTGCTTTCTTTCACCGAAAGGCAAGGTGTTGTCACCACATGCTGCAGATGCAGGAGCTCTCAGATTAGTGACCAATTCTCAAACCTCACACAGAGCCAGAACTTTGTTTTAATTCTTCTAAGAATGCCTGAAGTATCTGCATTGGATACCCCGATGTGTCTAGCAAAACATGCTTATATGTTCTTAATAAAAGAGAAGAAAACCTCAGAAATCAGCTTTTTTGGTTCTTGGTTGTCAGACACCTTAAAATAAACTTGTCAACTGCACGGTGACGAGTTGATTCATAAACCAGTAAAATGTTCCAGGCATTTGCAGAAATGTCATCAGCATCCTCTTTAAACCTCCTTTAAGCGAACGTGGTCCCGCTCATAGGTAGAAGATCAATATCTTATTCTCTCAAATTAAAATCACTTCACGCTTCCTACCTCAAATGAGCAGGAGGTCCACCCTTTTCCTAGGAGCCTCCGCTGCTGCCTCTCAGTTGTTCACAAGTCACTGCGGGTTTTCAGTCCAGAGAGGCTGTTCTGTTCCCAAAGGCCCGCCTGAAAGCAAATGAAGAGTCCTCCAGCGCACAGGGCCGTCCAGCGCGGCTCTCGCTTTGGATGTATTGCAAACTGGTTCCACAAAATCCAAGATTTTTGTCTGAGTCCAGGTGGCTGCAGGGCCCTCAGTACCTGGTGTATCGCTCCTGAGTTCAATTTTTAAACTGCATCACGCCAAGGTGGTTGGGAGACAGGGAGGGAGGGGCCAGGCTCAGCCTGAGGCACACAGGGTGAGAATGAACGCGCCCCCCCCCCCCCCCCCCCTGTGCAGCCCAGGTCACAGGCCCACATTTCACTAATGGGGAGTCCCTCAGGGGACTTCATCCCTGAGAGAGGTGCTAATGATGCTAACCTCCAAATGGAAGAGAGGAGAGATCTGAAGCCCTGGCTCCTCCCCAGACACCTGACTGTACGCGGAGAGGCTTCTGGGGGGGATGGCCTCTGTCAGCCAGAGCTTGGGTCGGGCTTCCGCAAGGGCAAAAGGGGCCCAACTGCCCTGTTTTTGCATTTGGGTATCTTGCTAAGCCTACTTACTCCCAAGAGATGACTGCTTGCAAATGGCAACTCCTCTCACTAAAAAAAAAAAAAAAAAAAAAAATCAGGTTCACATCACAAGACTTTCTTGGGTAAGAGTTGTTTAGGGGACTGATTTTTTTTAAAAAGTACATGGCGCCCTCACCGGTTTGGCTCACTAGATAGAGCGTCGGCCTGGGGACTGAAGAGTCCCAGGTTCGATTCTGGTCAAGGGCATGTACCTTGGTTGCAGGCACATCCCCAGTACGGGGTGTGCAGGAGGCAGCTGATCGATGTTTCTCTCTCATCGATGTTTCTAACTCTCTATCCCTCTCCCTTCCTCTCTGTAAAAATATAAAATATATTTTAAAAAAAGTACACGGCAATGTGCAGGCTCTTGGGGTGGAGTCTCCTGGGTAGCTGACAGCACTTACTGTTTTGACATAAAATAGTTTGGAGCTGCGGATATCGGTTAAGCCCTGATGTGCCCTGTAATGCCAACAACTTTCCCAGATCTGAGAATCCTATATAATAAAAGCCTAATATGCAAATTGCCCCCTCGACCGGGAGTTCAACCACTCACTATGACGTGCGCTGACCACCAGGGGGCGGCGCGGAACATGGCGGGAGTTGGCGATGTGGCGCTGGCAGCAGGCAGCAGTGGAGGTGCTGCCAGCACCAATGGGCCCCCGATGAGAGCAGTATCGTGGTGGGCTGGTGGAGCAGGTGAGCAGGCAGCGCCAGGCCAAGGCAGGTGCGAGCGGGGGGGCCTGATTGCCCCGCAGATGGTGACCAGCAGCGGTGGCAGCTGCCTAGCTCCCAGGTGCTAAGAAAGCCGGGCAGGGGCCCCATCACCCTGCCTATCGCTCCGCAGATGGCGACCAGTGGCGGCTCTGACACTTCCATTACAGAGAAAGGGCAAATAGCAGTATTAAAATATTTCTTTTTAATGCGCACAAATTATTTTCTTTTTAATGTGCACAAATCCGTGCACCAGGCCACTAGTATATATCATAGACATTTATGCTTGGACAATGTATCACAGAATCATCCCTCTTAAGGGATGAAACTTAAAAAAAGGAATTTCATCCCAATCCAAATTAGATAAATTTTAATATATAAATTGTTTTCCACAAAACATCTATAAGAGAAATAAAATAGATTCCAAGTCCAAGTACAGAGAGTGCATTTTCATCATGGAAGACCAATCAGATACGCCTAAGGTAACAGTACTGAGGAGTCCCCTGTGTGTTGGGCTCTGAGAACCCTGTTCCTATTAACTCATTCAATCCTCACATATACAGCATGAGGTAGGTATGATCATCACCCCCACATTCCACATGAATTTAGGCAAAGAGAGGTCAAGTAATTTGACCAACGTCATCCAGCTGACGGGTGACAGAGCTGAAATGGCAGACCCAGGCACAGTCTGGCTTGGAGCATATGACCTTGACCGTTATAGATGTTACTGATTAATTAATCCAATAAATGTTTAATGAGCATCTACTCTATCCAAGGCATTGTGTGAAACACTGTAGGCATTCAGAGAATGCAGGGTCCCTGCACTCAAGAAGCCCAATGCTGATTGCTGCCTCCACTACAGCGGTCCGGTGTGGTTACTTCCATCAGCCCGAACCTTCTCTCCGCTCATCACCCTGCTGTGCTGCTAGGTCCTGGAGTTTCATGCCCCAACCACAAACTCAGGAGTTGAGCAAAATCTTAAACCTCAGTTGATCTTTTCATTTTACAGATGTGAAAACTGAAGTACAGAGAGTGTCTTGCTAGCTCTCAAGGTACATGATAAAGTGCAACTAGGATGCAGGTCTCTCATCACCCGATCACTAGAATATGTTCATGGAAACGCATATGAGTGAAATTGGTGCAAGTTCAATTATATTTTCTACTCCTAAATGGAGGTTTCTGTTGAAAGGACTCAGCAGTAAAAGATTCCATGAGGGTAATTATATATATACATAAAAGGCTAAGTGTCCCCTCAGGAATTCAACTGGGAGAACGGGAGTTCGATTGCTTGCTATGATGTGTACTGACCACGAGGTGGCGATGTGGAACATGGTGGGCAACCAGCGGCAGTGGGATGCTGATGGAGCAAGGGAAGGAGGAGGCAGGGAGGAGGGAACCTGATCCGCCCTGATCGCTGGCCAGGCCTAGGGACCCTACCAGTGCACAAATTTCATGCATCAGGCCTCTAGTCATTTTATAAAGGGAATAATAATGAGCCACCACCAGGCTGAAGCCCATCTTTTATAAATCCTGGTATTCGTATACTGAATTTGGTAAAATTAGAAAAAAAGAACTTTGGTTATCTTATCAGCTGGCAAACTAAGTAACTAATACTATGAGACTGTAGGGAGTGCCCCTCCTGTGAAAAGTGGGATATTCTCAGAAGCACTACAGGAGGTGTTTTTAAATTGCTTTTTCCCACTTAAGAGACCGCAATGAAGTGTCATAATCAAATCCCACTCTATAAAGCATTTCCAGGCCAACACAGGCAGTGGCCTCCTCCCGAGCCCCTGTGTGAGAATGTGTGCATGATGATGGGTATATTATAACGGGTACGCCTCCCCCTAGTGCCAAGTTTTCAATCAGATCGGAAGGGGGCTGAGAGCAGCATCGCTGTAGATACCCTGACGCCCCACAGGGCCTCAGAGCGGGCGTGCCGCCGTGCTGTGATTGCTAGAGCGGGGAGGATGCTTACTTTCCTCTCCTGTCATAAGGATACACCTCTTCTTCGCCTTGTACAACAGGAGAATCAGCAGCATTTCACACCCAGAGCACAGCGCCACTGTGAAGGGAGCCACGGAAGCTGCGTCGGCCTGGGACTGGGGGAGGGCGAGCTGGATGATGGCCAGAGCCAAGAAGCTGTTCAGTGCCCCGCTTTCGATCGCCACAGTCTTGCACACAGCGGGAGGCAGCCTGCAGCTTTTAGCAGAGCAGTACCCGAACAGCAAACCCAGAGCAGGAACTAAGACACCCAACAGAAGCACCTCTGGGTTATCTGTTCTTAGAAACACCAATCCCATCCGGAACATCAAATAAATCCCCACAGACATTAAAATAAAACTCAGAGGTCTAATGATTCTCTCCAGGATGCTTGCTTTTTCAGGTGTTCTCTGCTTGATGACTATTCCAGCTGATATAGGTACAAGTATGAAGAGGAGTGTTGACATAATTTTCGAAACGGGAACATGGAATGTACCGGAGAGCCCTAAGATCCTACTGTACAGGTAGGAATTGGCAGGCATCATTACCAGGGCCAATACCGTTGATGTGCAGGTCATCAAAATGGCCAAAGTGATGTCTCCTTCTAGAAGCAGAGCGAAGAGATAGCCCCCACCCCCTCCTGGGCACGTGCAGGTCATTACAAACCCAAAAGCCAGTGCCTCGGGCAAGGCCAAAACCTGAGTCAAAAGAAATCCACAAAACGGCATCAGAAAAAACTGTGTAGCTGCCACCAAAATTACTGGCAAAGGTCTCTTCCATACTACGCGGAACACCTGCACTTCCATCTTGCAGCCAAATGCGCACTTGTTTAACAGGATCACTGGCAGCACCAGCAGAAGGATAGTCCTGTCCATGTGCGTGGATGCCTGGAAAAGGCTGTCTGGCCTCTGTTCGAGCACTTTGACTCTGACATTCGTTATTTCTTCAATGAGCCTCTCTGGCCTACCTTCGGAGTCCCACAGTTGAATGGTCAAGTTGGTCTCTCCTTCTTCCTCCGCCACTAGTTTTATGATGAAGGTTGTAGGACCGGAGGTGGCCCTGGTCACCTTCACCACCTGCAGCATTTCAGGGTCTTGGAGCCGCACAGCGAGGACGCTGGCGTTGGGCCGCTTATCTCTGTACGTGGATCGGACAAGGACGGTTTCTTCAGTCTTTGTGAAGAGCAGTATTTCAGTCCTCGCTGTACTCAGAAAACTGAGGAATGGCTCCCTTGCTTCTCCCAGCGTCACAAAAAGCAAGACAATAAAAAGTCGTCTAATCATTTTGAAAGCTTAAATCAATCATATATGCGAACGCATCAAAGACAACGAGAGAACATTCCCTGGAGAGGCGTCCCGGGCGGAGGCTGAGGCAAGAGCTGTTCTGCTGGATCAAAGTCCAGGAGGAGGGCCTGTACGTTCAAACAAAACCTGGCTGCCTCCTGAGTGACACAACCTGCCCAACCTGTAGTTACGAAAATGCCCAAGCCCGGCACTCTACAGCTCCAGCGGCTCACAGCAGAAACCCGATCTCTTCCTCATTTTCTGGTTTCTGCTAAGGAAAAAACAGCCTCCTCTTCCCTTGCATTTAAAAGCTTACACCTTTTTTAGTTTTCTTTCTTCCTAAGGAAAATCTACACTAGAAACAGTCACGACCCAAAAATATAAAATAGATATTGAGGGGGCCTGCAGGTAGGTGGGTGAGCCACGTCAAAATCAAACAAGTATTTATTGGCCACGTTTGCTGGGCGCTGGGCATGGAGCAGGGTGGAGCAGAGCAATCCAGCCAGTCACCGGCTCCACCCTCTCCCCCTGCGGCTCACCCCGGCAGCCCCTGAGCAAGACTTAGACAACCGCAGAGCCTAGAAACTAGCTGGCCGTATCCTGAGGCGGCTAATAAATTTCCTACAACTCTGGAGAGTGCATCAGTTAGGCAAAATCTGAAACTGGTTTTGGAATCCTTAAGTAGAAAAACAATTTCCTGGATGGTGACCGGGGAGCTTGGGAACCGAGGGAAAGTGGGTGGCCAGATGTATGGCCAAAGGGACAGCCTGTCCCTGCTGCTGGACACCATGGGGCACTGGGAGGCCCCGGGCACTAACTCTGTAACACCCCTGCCTCGTCACAGCTAAGGGCATGTCATCCCACTGCCCACCCGAGGTCAGAGGCCTGTGCCTTGCCCGCCGGGAAGAAGGAAAAGTAATGGGGGTTTTCTAGTGAGGACTTACACCCCACATACTCCCATAATGATGTATTCCCAAACAAGAGGGTGCTCAGATTCTAAGCAGAAAAAAGGAAAGAAAAGAACAAAAATCCACTGTGACTGTCTACTATAGGGTGTCCCCAAAAAACATACCTATACTTTAACAGCTGATAACTCACTTAATTTTCACTTCTTTTCAGGTTTAACTGATTTGAAATAATGGGTGAAACCAGGCTAAGCTTTGAACAAAGAAAACTTATCTTTAAGTTCCACTAGACTTTTTTTTTTATGGGGATACATAAAATATGAAGTTTAAGGTACAAAACTGGCAACAGTTGACGAATTGAGGGCGCACAAATATCGAACGAAATGATTCTTGATGTTTGCGATTCCATTGCTTCCAGTTATCAGCAGTGCCTGGACCAGAATGGTCATCAGTTTGAAAACAGACACTGACAAAAAAATTATTCATTTCTGTAGATTCTTTTAAATATTTTTGTATTGATTTTTAGAGAAAGAGGAAGTAAGAGGGATAGAAATAGAAACATCAATGACAGCCCTAGCCGGTATGGCTCTGTGGATAGATCCTCAGCCCTAGGACTGAAGGGTCATGGGTTCAAGTCCAGTCAAGGGCACAAACCTCAGTTGCAGGCCAGATCCCCCGCCCTGGTTGGGGAGCATGTGGAGGCAACCAATTGATGTGCCTCTCTCACATTGATGTTTCTCTCTTCTTCTCCCTTCCATTCTCTCTAAAAATCAACGGAAAAATATCCTCCAGTGAGATTAACAACAAAAAGAAACATCCATGAGAGAGAAACATTATCAGCTGCCTCCTGCCCGCCCCCTATTGGGGATTGAGCCCGCAACCCAGGTATGTGCCCTGACCAGGAATGGAACCATGACCTCTTGGTTCCTGGGTCAACACTCAACCACTGAGTCACACTGGCCAGGCATTTCTGTAGATTTTTTTTAAATTTTGAAGATGAACTGTTTGTTAATAAACACTGCCTTTATAATCATTCAAAGTGCGTATACATTTTTTTGGACATCCTGTATTAAACCTACAGACCTGGTAGTCTCTGAATCTATTCCCACTTCAGCAGATCCTTCATGAATCAAGGCAGAATCTGTGTTCAACACAAGAAGGACAGTTTGGAGTAAGTATTTTTGCACCATAATTTGCTCCTCAAAAACTGTTAAAGCAATTTTACTGGACATTTTGTAAGTTCTTAAAAATTCTACTTATGTGGATTAGTCTTTCAAACACAGTAGACTTTATACCTAAAACTAATATAATACTGAATGTCAACTGTAATTAAAAAATAAAAGTTTACACTTTTAAAAAACGCAATGGAACTTGTAGTTCATAAATTGTATTTGCATGTACCACATCAAGACATTGGCTGATGCTGAAAATGGAGAACAGAACTAATGCTTCTGATATCTCAGTTAAATTCCCAGAGAACATTCCTAGTTTAAAAAGACAAAAGTAAAACAGAAACTTCATAAAACCAAAGCGATCTGTATAGTACGTGAGCAAGTATTTTAGCTCCCAATTTTAGATGCCCAGGTCACAGGTGTGAGGAAGGGACCTTTTGTCTTCCTGATTGCTATCTGCACCCTCTCCCGTCACCAGGCCCTCTGGCCCTCCCCTTGCCGAAGATCTGTGGGGAATAAAACCAACACGTCCAGAAAAGCGTAATGATCTATCCGCCACACACCTTTACTGGCTAATGACATTTCAACTGGAGCTCATTTGTACCCTTCTGTTGTTACAGTGACAGTATTGGAATTTAAAGCTGTTTGTGTGTTTCCTACTTATAATTCTAGTCGTCTGCAAGAGGTGGACAGATACTAGGGTCGGCTGCGAAGAGTCAAAACCTAACATTTCATTGTGCACACTCCACGGAGAGCCCCACAACATCGCCCGAGAAAGCTGTCTCGTCAGTCATTTGAAGTGCGAAGCTCGAGCTTCTCTCGCCCACAACCCGTCTTTAGGGGCTCATGCTGGAGCCGTGCCTGGAGCCTCTGAGGAGGCTGGTACCTGTGCCTTCCAGAAGCTGGCCTGCTATCTGGAAACTGACCTCCCTCACCAGACTCGGGTGCCGACTAACACCAGTCCTTCCCTCCATGCCCTGGCTCTCCCTCCTGTCTGATCACTGACAGCTCTGCCTTCGCCTCCACGTGACTCAGTTCCTGCTGCCTTCCCTGCCCTCTGCTCAGCCCCACTGGGACCTTCTCTCCCATGTTTAGCCTCAGCTGAGTCATGAGCCGTGTGCTGATCCCCTGGCACATGTGAGTAATTGTGAAACATGCTAAGGTATTCGTGTGTATGAAAACTTTCTGGGAATAGATTTAAGGATTATTTCTACTTCTGGTCATACAGTTTGTGAAAAAGAGCTGTTGGAACATAGCTATACTTACTATCCATCTGTTCATTTGGTACTTGTCACACAGCTTTGCACTGTAGTTACCATGGAAACTAAAAATCAAATCCTTATCCTTAGTAGGTACTCAAATAATCACACTAATAAATGAGTATATAAGCAGCTGATGAAAGTCAGAAGCTATCTCCGTTCTTTGCATGAAAATTATACGACGAAAAATTAGAGATGAAATGAACATTCCGAATTCATTCCTTTAATTAAACCTAAAGCCACTCTGCAAGTCCATGACAATTAAAATAGAAAAGGCACAAAGAACAAACAAATAATTTCTGTTCCCTCCAGACAATAGTCCTTTGTTGAGGGTACACTGTAGTCACTCCTGGCATGCATTTTGCTTTGGTGGGCAGAAGAGACTGCCATCGAGTTGAGCTGCGCCATCTTTCTTCTCATTTGAATCCATTCCCACAAACACACGCAGGTGGTGACGCCCAGGAAGAGAGCCTTGGTCAGAGCCGTACCCCACAGCAGGCAGGTGACAGCGGGAAAAGCGCTTCTCCTCCCCAGGCCCGAGGATCCTCATCCGAAGAGTGACTGAGACAAGCCCTCAGTCCCGAGTCACACATCAGTGCATACGCCATGGTGCAGGCACACGAACATCTCCACTCCCGGCACCAGAGTGCTACGCTTGCATGTTACCTGCTCAAAGCAAAAGAGATACATGTATCCTGCAGAGCATCTTCCTCTGCCACAGAACGGCAACATCCCAAAGGGACATCGAAACACTCAGTGTGGATCCTGGAGTCCAGGTGACAGGGAGCATCGCAGTCAAACAACAGCTCACAGCCCACGAGCAACACACCCTAACAAAAGCTAATTAAACACGGTAACGTGCTAATAACTGTCAACTCATAGTTAAACTTTGAAACAAAAAATTTAAATTCAATTTATAGAAAACTGATCATGGACATTACGACATAATGAAAAAAATGTAAGAGCAACTTAAAAAAATACTTATAGTATTTGTAGTAAAAGAAACTGACTTCACAGAGACTTTTCCTCATGATTCCTGGATTGGATCCTTGAATGACTATTCCAAGTAAGAGTCGACATTCTTTAAAAACTGTTCTTCCTCACTAAGATACTCCAGGACAACATTCCCGCCGTTGTATAAGGGACAGTCCTCCCTGGCCATCCAGGCTTCCAGCGTGTGGTCCAAGGGCAACGCTTCTCCAGAAGTCATGTGACAGAGCCTTAACTTCTGCTGAGAGAGAAACGAGGCACAAGGTAGCGTAACAAACATGCGTGTGTGGCACAGCCTAAGCCCCCAGGCAGAGCTGTTACGACCCGCGGGTACCTTGGCTGTGGACTTGTTGTTGTCGTTTCTGAGGCTGGCTGAAGAAGCTGCAAAGTCGATGACCTTCCCAACGCTCCAGCGCTGGCAGAAGAACATGGGTTTGCTCTTCTCTTTGCTCCCCTGGGGTAAGAAAACCTGCAAGTAGACTCTTTCCGTCTGTAGGAACAAAACAGTTACAACAGATTACATACATGAATGAGACATATATTTTTGTCACTTCCACTCTTCTCCTGGTCAGCGAGGGACTGCACTCTGATGGTAAAACTGGTGGTGGGAGTAGCAGTCAGAGTCGCCCAGCAGCCACCTGAATGCATGGGTAGAGGGCCTGGCCGGGGTGACCTGTGCAAAGACGGGTTATGTGACCCCCAGGTAAATCAACTAAGGTCTTTCCCGGGATTTTACATTCAAACGCTGGGGTGGAAAGTGCAACTCTTTCTCCTGAGATTTTAGGGCTTATTGAATTAGACCTGGACTTGCCTACAGCTATCGCCCAGGCCCCTCAGCCATTCCTGAACCAAGGTGGAAAAAGTCCCGTGGGATGGGAAAGAATGGGCCCAATACAGAGGGAAGTCAGGACACAATGGGTTCTTTCTAATGCATCTGGGCCTTGGAACTCAGTCATCCAGGTGACCAGATCAACGCCACTCCCATCACTCCAGGGGAAAACTGTTTTAATTAAGCTAGTTGGTATCAAGTTTCTGTCGTTTGCAAATGAAAGATACCTGAAACATGAAACACATCTTCCTACATGAAAGACAATGTTTTAGAGATAGCAGGGCTTTTGAGAATAAAGAAGCGAGAAAAAAAGAAAGAAAAAATAGACAAGTTTCATAGAAGATTTGGATGGTCCCTCCAGGATTCTGTACCCGATATGTTTCCTCATATTGTATTTTCATGCTAAGTTAATAAATGCAGAGGGAAAAAAGAGTAAAAGCAAAGGTGTTCCTTGATTCCTAAAAATTGCCTTAAAAAGAGTTGGCTTTACAGACCAATTCCTGTCACAATGAAATTGTTGGCATAAGAGGAGCATCTCTAAGTCATAGAGGAAAGATTACAATTATTTTAGGAAACATTAGATTCAAGACCATTCCCAGCACCAAAGAACTTAGATTTGTTGAAGACCAGTGGAGTGTGTTATTACAGATAACAAGAATTAAAAGAAAAAATAAGAAATCATTGGAAGTTCAAACTCTATAAAATCAAAGTAATCAGAGTATAAATATGAAAAGAGAATATTAAAAAAATATAGACTCACCTAAAAAAAAGATAAATATGCTCGAAGATCACAAATGGAACAGAAATGCAGAAAGGTGAGTGGGCAGAGAGAGACCAGAAGGGAGCTCCTATTCAAGACCAACATGCACAATCTGTAAACTGAAATTTCATAGCAAACCAAGGATGAAAATAACTAAGTGTGAAAAAGACATTTAAAAAAGAGACAAATTAAGGGATAATACCCATAAAAAAAGGAACAAGAAGTTGTGAAACCAAAACAGGCAGAAATAAAATAAGAAGCTATAAATAGCTAATAAGAAATATAAACATAAAAAACAACAGTTTCTGAAATTAAAAGTTCAAACAGGATAAAATTTCTCTAACCTTCCATAAAAAGGCTTACTTGATAGGGAGATGGAGTTGAGGAAGTCATCTAGAATGTAGCACAAGGAGACAGCAAGATAGAAACTATATGTCCCCAAATAGGTCTGAAACTAACAAGAGTTTCAGAAGAGAAGTAATGATGGAGGAGCAATAGTCAGAGAAAAATGACATAATCTTCTAAAAGTGAAGACATAAGTTAAAATTTTAAATGTATCTCAAGGGCCAAGATGGGCAATTAAAATAACTCCATGCCCAGAAACATTTCACTGAAATTGAAAAATACCACAGGTAAAGTCTTAAAAGCCACAAAAAAGACAGTTACCCAGATAGCAATGAAAATCAAGAGACAGCAAATACTTCCCCTATAACAGATCAGAGGCCACTGTACGTAGATCCAGGGAAGTGAGAGTCTAATAGACACGCAGCTGAGCGAAGGTAAAAGAGGGCACCCTCAGACAAGAAAGGCTAAGAGAGTTTACCTGCACAGACTCTGAGTGAATCACCAAAGAATGGAGTTCAGAAAAATAAATGTAAGTCCTCAGGAAAGAAGAAACTAAAAAAAATGTGTAGATTTACATAGGTATTGATGACAATAATCTTTATGTGTGAACAAAGATGACGGATGGGAGACATTCGAGTGGGTAGGCATGTCAAGCTCCTCGTGCTATTTGAGAGGATGTAATACCAAGTAACTTTAAAGAGGAAAATTGGCTTTACTTTTATACATAAAAAATAAAAATATAAACATAAGCCTGTTATCACCATTACTGTAATACATTATATTGGAGATTCTAGATCAGTGGTTCTCAACCTTCTGGCCCTTTAAATACAGTTCCTCATGTTGTGACCCAACCATAAAATTATTTTCGTTGCTACTTCATAACTGTAATGTTGCTACTGTTATGAATCGTAATGTAAATATCTGATATGCAGGATGGTCTTAGGCGACCCTTGTGAAAGGGTCGTTTGACCACCAAAGGGGTCGCGACCCACAGGTTGAGAGCTGCTGTTCTAGATAATGTAGAATAAGAAAATGAAATAACTAATATAATTATCTATATATATAAAGCCTAAGCAACCATTACGACTGGTCGCTGTGACGCACACTGACCACCAGGGGACAGACGCTCAACGCAGGAGCTGCCCCTGGTGGTCAGTGCGCTCCCACAGCCAACCTCCCACAGTCCCTCCCCCCAGCCAGCCAGCCCCGATGGAGACTGGGCGAGATGGCCCCAATGGCCCCGATCACCGGCCAGGCCAATAGACCTCACCAGTGCATGAATTCGTGTACCGGGCCTCTAGTTATAAAATAAAAGCTATCCTGCTAATGGGGTGTGACTACATATCTAGGAAATCAAAGGCACTAATGGTAAAAAAGAAACTTCTAAAATTAATCATAAGAGTTTGATGATGTGGCTGAACCAGATGAATATACAGAAATCAAGACTCTTTTCTCTATATTAGCAGTAAGTACCTGAAAATAGAGGTGGACACAAATATTTTGTTCACAACAGAAATAAACCCCAAAAATAATTGGAAATGAAAATAAATAAGGAATGAGACTTAAATGAAGACAAGCATGTTACACAAGACAAGAAATAGGATCTGAATAACTGGAAGGACATATAAGGCTCCTGGATAGGAAGGCCACGTAATAAAAACATTATTTCTCTCAAAACTGGTAAATAACATGTAATGCAAATCCAGTATGAATCCTAAAGAAGTTTGATTTTTTCCTTTACACATTTCTTAATAGTTACTCTTGCTAAAAGTGTGTACTACCTTTGCAAATTTAAAAACATTAAAGGAAGATTTTTAAAAAGAAAAATACTAAGGATAATCACTAAAAGAAGAATACAATCAATGGTTTCTAAAAGAGTAGAATACAAGAAAACATAGAAAATCCAATCAATACAAAAGAAGACAGGAAAGAGAAATAAGGATGATGAGCAAAAATCATAAGATGGAAGAAATACATTCAAATGTATCAGTGATCACAATATATATAAATGGATTCAACTCACCTATAAAAGAGGAATACTATCAAACTGGATTAAGAAAACAAAGTCCAGCTATCTGCTGCTTACAAGAGACACCCTAAAACAAAACAATGCAGAAAAGTTGAACATAACATGATGAAAAAAGACATAAGAGTTAAATCTTAACCAAAAGAAAACTAGTGAAACAATCTATATATACTAGTGGTCCGGTGCACAAAAATTTGTGCACTCGAGGGGGAGGGGTCCCTCAGCCCGGCCTGTGCCCATTCACAGTCCAGGACCCCTTGGGGGATGTCCACCTGTCGACTTAGGCCCACTCCCCTGGGGATCAGGCCTAAGCTTGCAGTCAGACATCCTTCTGGAAGCCAGGGAGCCCTCGGGGGATGTCCGACTAAAGGCTTAGGTCCCCAAGGGATCAGGTCTAAACTGTTAGTTGGACTAAT
The DNA here is from genome assembly GCF_963259705.1 of Myotis daubentonii. Taxonomy (NCBI): domain Eukaryota; kingdom Metazoa; phylum Chordata; class Mammalia; order Chiroptera; family Vespertilionidae; genus Myotis; species Myotis daubentonii. The sequence continues at coordinate 5,610,638 of NC_081856.1, read as the reverse complement.
CTTAGTGCTGCCACAGAGGTGTGAGAGGCTCCTGCCACCACCTCTGCGCTGGCCAGCCATGAGCCAGCTTCTGGCTGAGTGGCACTCCCCATATGGAAGTGCACTGACCACCAGGGGGCAGTTCCTGCATTGAGCGTCTGCCCCCTTGTGGCCAGTGCACATCATAGCAACCGGTCATTCTGCCGTTCAGTCAATGTGCATATTAGCCTTTTATTATTATTATATAGGATGTCCTTATTTCCCCCCTTCTGTCCCCTCTACCCAGCTCTTACCCCCCACTTCTCTCTGGCCATCACCATACTGTTGTCTGTGTCCATGGGTAGTGCATATATTTTCTTTGGCTAATCCCTTTTTTAAATTCACTTCTTTAAATGTTTATTTTCAGATAAGTGCTTATAACTGCATTATTATATATTTTCTATTATATCATTTAGAATTAAGATATTTTTTAATTGAACCCTTGTAAATTTTAGCACAATTTAATAAATTATGCTAGAAGCAATTAGGATATTTTTTCATGTAATGCATACACATTTCAATTAATATTTTATTAATTTTTAATTTTTTAATATTTTAATATGAAATAATCTCATACATGTAAAAAAAACCCTATAAAATACTACAGCATATTATATGTACCCTTCACCCAATTTCTTAGGTGTTAATAATTTAAACATAACCATTATAGAACTAACAAAATTTGGAATATATTTTTCTTATAATCTCTTTAATGTTACTTAATCCATTTACTTTGTTTTTGTTAATCTTCACCAAGGATATTTTTCCATTGAATTTTAGAGAGTGAAGGGAAAGGGAGAGACACATTGATTGGTTGCCTCCTGCACATGCTCTGATAGGGACTGGAGATCAAGCCAGCAACTGAGGTGCATGCCCTTGACTGGAATTGAACCTGGGACCCTTCAGTCCACGGGCTAATGCTCTATCCACTGAGAAAAACAGGCTGCAGCTTAATTCATTTACTTTTAATCTATATGTGTCTTTATATTTAAAGTGGGTTTTGTTTTTGATTCACCTTCATAATCTGTCTTTTAATTGGTGCATTTATGCCACTGACTTTCAAAGTGCTTACTGATAGAGTTACTACCATATCAGGCAGCTTCTGGGTCTTCTGGGGCCGGCCTGCCTTGCCGCCCGGGACCCGCCGATCGGGTCCCCGGCAGCAAGGCAGGCCGGCTACTGGGGCTTCTGGGGCAGGCCTGCCCTGGATGGCGGCATGCTGGCGGCTTGCGCTGTCCCGCCCTGCCTACAGTATGCAAATCAGCCGCCATCTTTGTTGGTGGCTAATTTGCATATCACGCTGATTAGCCAATGGGAGGTGTAGCAAAGGTACAGTCAATTACCATGTCTGTCTATTATTAGATAGGATAAAACCCTAATATGCAAATAGACCAAACAGCGGCACAACTGAACAACCGGTCACTATGATGTGCACTGACCACCAGGGGGCACATGTGGAACGTGGTGGGCATTGGCAGCAGGTGGGAGAGCGGGGAACATGGCAGGCATTGGTCGCGGCGGGATGGTGGAGCAGGTAAGCGGGGGCGCCAGACCAAGGCGGGGCACCAGTCGCTGTCATTGGGGCAAGCCTCTGGTGGTTACTGAAAATTCTTTGCTCCCATGCACTGTGGTCCTGCCAGGAGCTCACACCTGCTGCTGGCACCAGCCCCACTAGCACCTGCAGCTGGCGGCGGAGCCTCTGCTCACACCCGCTGCCAGCACCCCGCGTCAGTCCTGATCACTCGGTGCTGTCTGTGGGTGCAAGCGGTGGCTGCTAGCCCTGATCGCCCGTGAGGTCTTCTCCACCTCCCCCTGCTCCTGAGGGGCGATCGGGGCAGCAGCCGTCGTTCGCACCCACTGATGGCACTGGCCCCAATTGCTCTGTGCCATCAGTGGATGGGAGTGGCGGCGGCGGGAGCGAGGCTTCCGGCAGACAGGGGACCATGGGCCGCGGTGGGAGGGGCCAGGCAGGGGCACGGAGGATGGGCCGAGACCCACCCCTGTGCCCGCCACAGCCTCGCATCCCACAGTTCCTTTCAAGGTGCACGAATTTGTGCACTGGGCCCCTAGTACTATTATAATTCAAAATAGCATTAAAGGCAAAATTCATAAAGGAGATATAATAATGGAGAATTCCACACATCTGATAATATGCAACTCAGCAAAACCATTAGAATTACAAGAAAAACCCTGACAAAACTACAGCTCCAGGAGATTTTAACACACCTGTCTCAGAAACTAATACATAAGCAAACCAAAAATTAGTATGCACACACATACAAACACAGGTACACATGTGTAGACATAGGTACAAAGAGAGAGACTGCAAATGATAAAGCAAGTAAGGGCAAAATGTAATAACTGGTATATTTGGGTAAAAAATATGGAAAATTTCTTTGTACTATTCTCGCTACTATTTTGTGTTTGCAACTATATCAAATTAAAGTTACCTGAAAAACACACCCAAATAAGTAGGTTGAAAACATAAGTTCACCATTGAATGAGAAAAGATGAAAAAAGAACATCAGAAAAAATATGAACAAAGAAAAAAGGACACCCAGAGTTTGGTGAAAAAGAAAGCAAAGCAACAATACAGAGGACAATAAAACCAAAATATGGTTCTTTGAAAAGACTAAAATATAAATAAATAAAATAAACACAAACATCTAAGAAGACTGGCCAAGGAGAAAACAAAGAGAGATGCAAATGAAAAAATATTAAGAATGAAATGGAATGACTAAAGACACAGTAAAGATCCTGGAATTCTCTTATTTAAGAGAATAAGTTGAACAACTTTATAATAATAAACAGGAAAATCTACACCAGGAATTTTAAGAAAAATATTATTTACCAACATTTATTTCAGAAGCAACAGATTATCCAAATAAACCAAGAACTATTTAACATTTTGAAATCATGTTAGATATTCTCCGCTTTTTCAAAAAGGCTATAATAGCCATTACCAAAGCTTCAACAACAAAGAATCCCACCTTCTACAACTATTTCAAAGAATAGAAGAGAGAAAGCTACTCAACTAATTTTATAAGTATAATCTGGCTACTAATGGCACAAAATACTACTAAGTAACATATTAGAAAATCAATGTAATAGTGCATTTTAAAAGAATTATATACCAAAGTCAAGTGGTTTATCCCAGAAAATGTGGGTGATTCAACAACAGAAAATCAATCAACATAATTTATCACACTGATAAGGAAAAAAAAAATACATCAACATGATCATCTTATTAGATGTAGGGGAAAAACCCACAGAAAAATTTAATAAGTATTCATGACATAAATTTCTAGTAAGCTAGGAATAGAAAGAAATATTGTTAACCTGATAAAGGCAACTATGAACAACCTACAATAAAGATAATATTTAATGTTGAAACTTCAGACTCATTTGGATTAAAGTCAGAACTGTGATGAAGATGCCTGCTGTCACCCATATTATTCAGTCCTGTTCTGTAGAGATCAACCCATGCATTAAGACAAATAATGATGAAAAGCAGGAGTAAGAGGAAAGAAAATTTGAGGAAAAGGAATACCAAAACACAAAACCGTCATTTGCAGAAAATATAAGTGCATGAAAACATCCCAGAAAGCCTATAAACCATGGGAACAATGAGAGGTTTCTTTGCAGGACAGAAGGACAACAAACAACAACCAGCATAACCAATTAAGGAAGCGCTAAGCTTTCAAAAGTTATTTACAATGGCAGCAAAAATTATGAAGAACCTAAGAATATAATTAAGAAAAGACATACAGATATGAATGATAAGCATTACATATGTTATTTAAAGACAGAAAAGAAGACCTAAAAAAAAAATTGGAACAATAGACCACAAACATGGATGGGTTGAGAAGAGTCAAAATTCTAAGGAGGTAAACCGTTCTAATAGAAAATTCAGTATAATTCCTATCAAGCACAATTTCATAGAACAGGACAAAGTGATCCAACAATTTTTACAAAAGAATAAAGAGCCAAGAATAGATACAACTGAAAGCAAAACGTACGGTGAAGAAACGTGTCCTACTTCTTACACAGCTATGATAATAAGCCAGTTTGATATTGATGCAAAGATGGACAGTCCCAAACTAGTCCCATGTGTACTATATGGTAGGTGACTGAGGTGTAATTACAAGGATGAACTCTCAGTACCTTATGTTATGACCATAGGTAATCCATTCAGATATGTGTATGTCTGTAAATCTTTACTTCTACTTATAATTAAATGGAATAAAGAGCTACACAAAATAAGCAAATAAAATAAAGCTTTTAAAGGAAAATGTAAGAAAATATCTTAAACAATTTATTTTGAAAAGTACAAATCTTAGAGAAATCACTAATAAATTTGAACATATTAAAATTTTAAAAGTCTGGACCACTCATAAAAAACAAAGAGAAGACAAACCACAAATTGAGAGAGGAAATGTGCAACACATGTAGTAAAAAAATGCAGAACATCTAGAGCATCGATCTCAACCTGTGGGTCGCGACCCCTTTGGGGGTCGAACGACCCTTTCACAGGGGTCACCATCGGAAAACACATATATAATTGCATTACGATTCATAACAGTAGCAAAATTACAGATATGAAGTAGCAACGAAAATAATTTTATGGTTGGGGGTCACCACAACATGAGGAGCTGTATTAAAGGGTTGCGGCATTAGGAAGGTTGAGAACCACTGATCTAGAGTAAAAAAAGTGCAACAACCCAACAGAAAAAATAGGCAAAGGATATGAACAAATAATCCACAGAAGAAAGTCAATAGCCAATAAACTCATGCAAAATAACTGAACCTTAATTGTCAAAAGGGAGATTTAACTTTAAACCTCAGGGAGACATAACTTCATATCTATCAGTTTGGTAACAGTGAATGACACCCAGTGTTGGCAAGAAACCCTGAGGCCCCCAGACGGGTAGAAGAAAAATTAGCACAACCACCGAGCACAAAGCTGACAGCATCCAGGAAACCTGAGGATAAGCAAAGCCCAGGACCCAGCTTTTCTATTTCTCCGTATCTTCCCTCGGGGAGCATTTTTCAATCTGAGGGCCTCAATCCTTCAGGGGTTATAAAATCAGTACTCTTTAAAACAAAATAGAATTAGAAAGTACCAGTGTAAGGTTAGGTGACACTGTGTTAAGGTATGTATGCATGTATGTATGTATGTACTGGGTTGCTGTAGAAAATGCAATTGACATTATGGCTTTTTAAAGGAACTGCCCTAGTGAGACATTCCCATATACACACGAGGACAGTCACTGTTGAACAGTTTATAATAGCAAAAAAACTTGGGAAAATTCTGAATATTGTTCATCACGAGAATGAATAAATGTGGTATATTCATATTATAGGATTTGCAGTTATCACATTGAACAAACTAGACTAAATGTGTCACCATGGATAAACGCTAAAAACATGATGCCAAGTGAAAAAAAAAGAGCTGAGGAAAGATACGTATGACTCCCTACCATTTCTATAAAGTGAAAATCTCACAAAACAATGTACCATTTTTTATGTAGCTACACACCTGTAACACTAGGAAAGATACACATCAGGTTCAGGTTAGTTGTTACTAGGTGGGAGGGAGGAGTAGAGAGGGGTTTCAACCACATGTAAACATTTCGTTTTTCAAAGTCTCCAAGACCAACCTGGGGCAGTGACTTATCCCCATCAGCATGCATCTTTAATTTCATCAGTGCTACCTTGGCAGCTGTTGCGCTATTTTTTGCACCCTTCCGTCGCTTATTCGCTGTCTCTCCTGTCTTGGAATCTAAGAAATAAAAATAACCATATAAACACATAATGTTTACATTATATTTTCTAGACTTTTATTAACTACTAGGGGCCCAGTGCACGAATTCGTGCACCTTGAAAGGAACTGTGGGCTGCAAGGCTGCGGTGGGCACAGGGGCGGAGGATGGTCTCGGCCCATCCTCCATGATTAATTTTTTATGGCTCTGAAACATCAAAAACGACACACAACAGAGCTCTACAGAGACAACATATTGTGTAGGTATATTTAAAATATTGACAATCTCCACATCAAAACCCTTAGTATGGTGCTTCTTTTAACTTAAGCTGATTTACGCTAATCACTAACACTTCCACAGAGAACTTTAAGATTTGTTTATAGAAGATTTTATTAAAGGCAGCGTTCTTACAAAGAATGAAAATTCTGCTGAACTAACATGTTGGCAGAGACTGGTCTAGTTTATAGATATACTAGAGGCCCAATGCACGAATTTCGTGCACGAGTAGGCCCTCCTTCTCCAGGCTGCCAGCACCAGCTTCTCTCTGGCACCCTGGACCCAGGCTTCCCTCCGGCCACTGGCAGGCACCTGGGACCCGGGCTTCCCTTGCAGACACGACGTCATCCGGAAGGTCGACCGGAAGGACGTCCGGTCTAATTAGCATGTTACGCTTTTATTATTATAGATTATTTCCTGGTATCTCAGATTGTAACAGCATTCTTAGGACAGCAGACTAGGCTTAATGTTTAGTCTTTAGAGACTACAAACCACTACTTTAGCTCCGTGAAACTATTTCTAGCTGTGATAGTTAACCAGCTGATCTGAGTGGCCAAGCAGGAAAACATCTGGCTTTGTGAGAAATACTGTTGCAAGAGTATCATCAAAATAGACTGCAAGTTTCAGCCCACTGGGGCTGTTAACAATGCCTTCCATACTGAGAAGCAGACATAAGCAGCAGGAGCTTTGGAACTAATAGGCAGACAGCAACACAGAGAGCAATGAAACCAGTTTCCTTGGTACTTGCCAATAATGTCTCTAACAAGTTTCTGAGTGGCAGCCATGCGAGGCTTAGGGAGTTCCAGTTTTTCACATTCATGATCTGACTGGTGACGGTGTCTGTGAGCAACAGAAGAGTGACACCAGTTCAAGTATTTGCATCAGATACAAGTTAAGCAGATACACAGGGTGTGGGGGATCTGAGAGATCACCTCAGACAAAAGTTCTTCTCACAGTGAGGACAGGTCACTGGTACAAGCTCTTTCTCAGCACAGCCCTTGAACGCACATGGGTAAGACGCATGTGTATCTGAGTTCAGCCTCTCCTTGACTACAGTCACCTGAAAATGTAAAAAGGAGAAATTGGTGTATTTCACATGGAGAATAAGTCAACAAATCTATTTAGGAAGGCAGCATTCATTTTACTGCTGCTTAAACTTATAAGAGCAACTTCGATGCTCCCACAAAACAGATTATAGTAAATATTTGTGTGAGAAATGATTATTGTGTTGACTGTTCTACATTTTCATAATCTTCCTACTGTGGTATATTTATCTTCTACGTCAAGTTACTGTGACTACTGAGTTACTCTTTACAATTTTAGTCTTCTACTTTGTAAACGGACCAACACAAAGATGCCCCACGCTAACAAGCTCAGGTAGTCATCTCAACATCAGCCCTCAATGACAAGTCTACCGATTTTCTACACCAATTTTAAGTAGTTAAGTATAAATAAATGAACACTTAAAATTATGTTTATCCATGATACAGAGCGTTAAAGATAGTTTTCCTAATGATATACTGTTCATGATGGTGCGTGTAGTATTGTATTTCCAGCAAATATTACATCAGAAAAAGATGAGATTTTATAAGATTAAAAAAAAATCCAGATCAACCAGGCTCTTTTGACTACAGGTGTCCCCCAGTATCCGAAAGTAGCTGAGCATTCCTGCCTATGAAACTTTTCATAAACCGAAATGGCGCAATGACCATTAATTTACATGGAAAATTTTTCCCTGTTCCCAGACCCCAAAATGGGTCTCCCAGATGCTCAGACACAGTCCAAAGCCAGGGAGCCCTAATGCCGAGATGCTGAGCATGGTTCCGGGGGAAGGAGCTTGCCAGGCTGCCCTCACAGCTCGGGGTGCGCTGCCTGTGTAGAGAATGGCTCACTGCAAAACAAGTGTTAAATGCTATTTTCCCTCCTCCCCTTTTTTTGTAAAAGTGAACATCCTTTTTGGGTTTCTTTAGGTTAGCACAAACAGGTACTAATGTGGGTCTTTCATACAAGTGAAGGGGCTTAAAGTGAACTTTCGAAAACAGAGGGGGGGTGCATTAAGTAACTACGTTTCTAGAGTTGAATGAATTTAGAGAAATAATTGCTTGAAATCCACAATCAAAGACACTCCTCCATATAAATGATAGTTGCATCTGTTGGAATTGACTTAACTATTTTTCCAAACTTGCCTACAGTCTCAAGGTAAGTGATTTTTCTTCACAATTTAATTGAGATCCAATTGAGAGACATTCTGTGAGAGACATTAAAAGAAAAGCAAGTGGTATCATAAGAAAAAGGAAAGCACAGGGCAGATTTACAAGGTGCATAAGAAACATCAGCATGTTTCTGTGACTCTAAATGAGATTTTCCTCCCAGTTAACCCTGCGTAATACCAGTAAGTTCATTAATTTTTAGTACCCTCAAATAAATCACCTAAACTTCGCAGGGCCAGACTTTGAAGCCATTTAACCTGAATTTTCTATAACCGACAGAACAGATGTAAAATCCTCGTGCTTGGCAAACAGTGGGCAGGAATAAGTGTCCCCTGCAAAGTGTGAGGCAAACGCTTCCTTCCAAACGGAGAGAATCCAGTTTAACTTCCCGCCTCTCCGGACCCGAGGGAGGCAGGGCCACTTGTCTGCCTGTCAGATGTGAGACAGTGGGCCCAGCTTTCTCTTTTTCCTCTCGGAACTGAACCTGGGTGTCAGGGAGGAGGCCTGGCGGGTCCCGCACGGCTGGGACGGGCAGGCAGTGTGCCCAGCCCTGGCGTTCTCTGCAGACCTACTGGGCTCTCCTCGCTGAGCCTTACCATCTCCTTATCCTTTATCAGTAACACAGACGACAGTTTGGTTTCTGTCCGCCGGCCGCTTTTTAAGCTCTCCATGTGGTCAGAATTAGAATGGGACTTTGTGCGACCACAGGTTTGTTCCGGGTGGGCTAAGGCTGACTGAGGCAGAACCATACATTGTCACCAAATCCTAACACCAGGCTCCGTGCAAACAAACCAGCGGAGGAAACTGGCAGGGGCGCATGAGGGCGGCAATCCCGTTTCAGATCTGCAAACAGCGAGCCGAGAGCTGCAAGCGGCCACCCAAACAGAACTGGAGTGTAAAGAACTAAGAAGTATGAGGCTAAAAAAGTAAAAATACCAAGTAGACCAATTTTTTAAAAAACAAACTGAGAAAAATAATATAAATAAAGCAAAAACAATAATTTGCATAATTAGCTTAGTATGCCAAATGTTAATCTGCTGGACACTGGCTGGTTTGAAACCTCTTCAAAATTGGAAGAAAGCCCAGCTGGCATGGCTCAGTGGTTGAGTGTTGATCTATGAACCAGGAGATCACAGTTCAATTCCCCGGTCAGGGCACATGCCAGGGTTGAGGGCTCTATCCTCAGTAGGGGACCTGCAGGAGGCAGCCAATCAATGATTCTCTCTCATCATTAATGTTTCTATCTCTCTCCCTTTCCCTTCCCCTCTGAAATCAATAAAAATACATTTTTAAAAATTGGAAGAAAAGTACATAAATACAAATGTGAGTTATTACAGAGGAGAACTATTAACATACCTCAGGACAGCTGTGCGACTCTCTGCTTCTGTGCTCAAGGCTTAAATAATTAAAAAAAAATAGTGTTTATTTAAATGCAATCAAATAATGTAAGGATAACATAATCTGAGATATTTCAGTTGTTAGCATCCTTAAGATTAATTACATTTATGCTACATAAGAACTCTACAAATAAAGATAAGCTGAAATACCTTATCATGTAAAAATAGAGCATCTATTGCCTCAAACACAATTGTTCAACTTCCATATGAGAAAAAAAACAAACTCACCACTCTAAATTACCTCCTTTACTCTGAGTGCGTTCAGGTGTGTGAAAAGACCAAAACATGGCGGGGGGGGGGGGGGGGGGCGGGGGGGGTGGAGAAGGGGGGTCTGCCACTGCTAGGGCCGGGCCGGAGGCTCAGGCAGCCCCGGCGGCTGGCAGTGGCAGCAGCAGCTGCATCGCCTTCCCGGGATCGGCCCAGCTGCCTCCTGCAGAGGAAGGCCGGCGGCAGCAGCAGCAGCGAGGGGGTGACGGGGGCAGTGCCTTCCTGATTGGCCAGTCGCCTCCCGCAGAGGGAGGCCAGACTGCGGCTTAGGCCGGCTCCCCGCGGGGAACGGGCCTAAGCCCTCAGTAGGAAATCCCCAAGGGCTCCTGGACTGTGAGAGGAGACAGGCCAGGCTGAGGGACTCCCCCCCTTCCCCATGCATGAATTTTCGTGCACCGGGCCTCTAGTCAATAATAAAAGGTCAAAAATGTGCTCTAGCTCTGATGTTAAAATATGCATTACTTTCATTTTATTAATTAAAATAAAGAGTATAATCATTAACTGGATTTTTCCCATATTCTTTATATTGTGGACATGTTCTCTCCTTGTGATTAAAAGCCACAAATACAACTTTTACATACAAAATCACACACAGCCCAGCCAGTGTGGCTCAGTGGTTGAGTGTCGATGTATAAACCAGGAGGTCCCAGTTTGATTCTGGTCCTGGCACATGCCAAGGTTTAGGCTCAATCCCTTGGGGGGTAGGGGTGGGGGGTGCAGGAGGCAGCCAGTCAATGATTCTCTCTCATCATTGATATTTCTATCTCTCTCCCTCTCCCTTCCTTTCTGAAATCAATAAAAATATATATTTTAAAAAAGAAAAATCACACAGATAATGCCATCTATGAAATTTAAAGATTAGCTAAATATATGCACAAGTAATCAGAGCCTATGACTAACCTATTTTTTTCAAGTGTTCATTTTACTATAATGAACATTAAATATCAATGGCTAAAGTAAGAGCTATTTTACATCATTTTGCTGTTCAGAAGTAAACCTCATATTACAAACACCAAAGTTACTTTCAAATCCTATACAAACAAATAACTTACCAAAATATTCCTGAACAACCATCACATACAAATGGAAGAAAATCTAAAATTGAAGGAAAATGTTATATGTACTGGTCAGTATTTGATTTTGATTCAGTTTTTTTAAGAATAAAGAATCTGCAAGTACTGAGCCACCTCTCCTATTGGTCAAGAACTTTCCTTTTTTGACCAATATCCTAATGTAGCAAGTAAACAAAAGCCATCACAACCTCAAGTCCTCTGGGAGAAAGTTAGGACACAAATGTTACTTAGAGTAGTATGTTAAATCAAAAAAAATGTTGTTTTTGTTTCCCAGAGTTAGTAGGTGTTGTTTTCGAAGACTGCATTTTGCAAATTTCCTGCATTTTAAGTGAAAAACCTGGATTCAATTCTGATTCCACTATTTACTAATTTAGCAATGCTAAGCAAGTTACTTAACAGTAGAGCTTTGTAGATTTTATATATAAATATATTTTATAGTATATATACACAAAACCAGAGCTATTATTAAGTATGTATATAGGTCTGTATGTATATGTGTGTGTATATATATCTATACCATATGCTATATCTACTTCACAGGGTAATTATAAAAACCAAATGATATACATAAAAGGTATGAATAGTTAGAAAGCAACTATAATTCCTAAGATAATTACAACAATTAATTTGTCTTGAATATGCTCTGAGAAAAATACTGTGATGACTAGGTGGAGATATTTTTAAAGAAAGTCCAGAAATTCAATAGATTGGTGGATTGATACTGCAAAATGTAATCCTGAATTGTGTTTTTCCTTGCTGTTGAGGAACAACTAAGTTAGTATTAACTAACTAACTAACTAACTAACTAAATAGACAAATAACTACATTAGGAACAGAATTTTTGCAAAGCATATGGAAGTATCCATTCCCAGATGTGACAACTATTAACCACCGACACAATCAGTTACTCTCTAGAATGTTTTCAATGTACCTCATATTAAATCACAGCTAACGTAAGGCTGGCTATATCTAATCACGCCACTTTTACAAAGTGAAAACATAAGATACTGCCCTTTAGAGAAAGCTACAATTTCCCCCCAAAGATCTCATCCTGCAGGCTATCTAAACTTGAAGCAGAAAGGATCTTATAGCCGAAAGGGACCCTGGGTAATTCTGCTGTGGGCCGAGAGGACCCGGTTGGTTCTTCCTTCCCCTGAGAACAGTCCCTGTGGTTCTGGCTGCACCATTCCAGAGCGTTTCATACCAAGAAAGTGCGCATACATTTGTCAATGCGACAGAAACAGAAACTTCTGATGTCTTTCTCAACTTGGAAGAACTGTACCTGTTTGCTATTTTGAGACTTTTAGTGACCACGTAAACATTAGATACAAACCAAGAGGACTCGGGGAAGAGTGAAATCGGGGTAATTTCCTGGTACCGGACACCATCTTTCTATCCATCGGGAAGCTAACAAGTTTTAGGATCCGCACACTCCAAATTTAACTGCTGTCCTCTAGTCCAAGAGCTAGACCTCGGCCTCGTTTCAGACGTTTGCACTTTATAAGACACCGGGAGTGGGCAAGGAAGCCGATCATCTCACACATGGCAGGTGAGGTGGACTTACAGGGTGAGCCGGGCACAGCAGCGATACAGACTCACCCGCAAAGCCCGGCCAGGCTTCCCATGCAAGACGTGCGAGGGGGCTGCGAGGGGCCGGCGGCGCAGCAGAGGGACACAGAGCGCGTCAGCAGCAAGGACCCGGCGGGAGCTGTCCTCCGCCCACGGCCCACCGGGGCACACTAATCAGGGGTGGCACTCCCACTAATCGGGCCGACCCTCAGTCCTCTCCACAGTGACTCGGGTACCTGCACCAGTGCCTGGAGCCGCCACGAGCGATGCAACCTACTTGCCACCCTCCCGCAGTGGGAGCCCCAGGCGATGGCGCACGGGTGAAACCCCGGCCCGGGACCGCCTGCTGTGCTGCCCGCTTCAGGAACGCCTGCCGGGGACCGGAAACCCTAACGCCGGCCGCACTGCCCGCGCTGCTGCCGGACGGGCTGTGCGGTCAGGGTCTCCCGGCTCAGGGGGAGGGCTCACACTGTTGTTAATGCTCTAAAATGCCGCTAACGAGTCTGGACGCTGTCCTAGCTCCCGACTGCCTGGTAGGTGTTGGTTGCCTGGCGACAATCGGAGTCCCAGCGAGACTGAGCTGCGAGCGCACCCCCGGCGGAGCAGCCTGGGGGTCAGACCCACCGAGGAGCTGGTAATGCCAAGGGCCTCCGCCTAGAGCTCTCTCGGGAGGGGCCCGGAACCCAGGTTAGCACTGATCTCTCGCTGCCTTCACCGACAGTAGCAGCTTAAACTGAAGTTAGGGGAAGAGAAGCGGCGGCCCCGAGGGCGCAGTGCCAGGGCCAGAGCGGAGCTGCAGTGCTCCCGGGGCGCGACTTCACGGCGAGCGCCCCTGAACACCCAGGTGCACGCCAGGTGTTTCCAGCAGCTCCCGGGCTCCATGCCACGGAGGCTACGCGTTTCCCTCCCGCAGAGAAGCTCCGCCCAGGCCCCCCTCCCGCCGCCACTGTTCGTGGGGCAGAGCTGGGCCGACTCCGCCATCACCTCGTTGCCGGCAGTGCTCCACCTGGCAGTGCTGCCCCACGTCCAGCTCCGCCATCTCTCCCCGCCGCTGGGGCGGGGTGGGGCCACGGCGCGCGGCGCCTGCTGGGAACGTGGGGAACCCATGGGCGGAGCCTGCAGCTGGGGCGTGGCCAGGGCCGGAGGGGCGGGGCCACGGCGCTCGCGGCGCCTGCTGGGAGGTGGCGAGCCCAGGGGCGGAGCCTGCAGCTGGGGCGGGGCCAGGGCCGGAGGGGCGGGGCCACGGCGCTTGCGGCGCCTGCTGGGGAGGTGGCAAACCCAGGGGCGGAACCTGCAGCTGGGGCGGGGCCAGGGCCGGAGGGGCGGGGCCACGGCGCTCGCGGCGCCTGCTGGGAGGTGGTGAACCCAGGGGCGGAGCCTGCAGCTGGGGCGGGGCCAGGGCCGGAAGCGGCGAAGCTGCTGCGTTGAGGGTGTCCTGAGGTTTGCGGTTTGTTAGTCTTTCTCCAGGCCTGGAGTCGTCACGACGGTCAGTAAGGAAGCGCTCAGCTTCCGCGCTGAGGGTTCGCGCTGCCGCCGGCGCCGCGGAAGGTCTCACTAGGGTTGTGTTGTGATCAGCGTAACGGGACTAGCACGGTGCCTGGCACAGGGATTTGCCAGAGTCCAGTGAAGGAGACGACGTGGCTTGTGCAATTCCTCGTTTGTCCTACACCCGTGCTACTTGATTATGTAGTTTAAAGTAAATGCCCTTTGTAAGGAAGACATTAGGCTCTTTTATAAATAAAGGTTTCTTTTTTCCTTTTTCTTGCCTTTTTAAAAATCCTGGTAGAAAAAAGTCTCTGGCTCCCGAGTGCGTAGGGAACCGTAAAGGCCCTCATTAGAGAGCCCAGACGCACTGCAGACGGGGTTCCTTTGAGCCTTTGGGGTGCGGGAGTCAGCGTGCCTGGTGAGCCACTTCACAGGTTCAGAGGAAGGAGCGGTTGGCTGGGCGAGGCACAAACGGATGCCATTCCCAGTGACCCAGTGACGTGACACACCCGGCTCCAGCCAGAGCGCATAAATGACAAATCAGACTACTCATGATGGGGACTGGAAAGGTAGCCAGCGCCCTATTCATGACCTTGGCATCCCAGTGCCCGCTCTGTGACCTTGGACTGTCCCTAGTCAGTCCTCACTGAGGAAGGGGGAAGGGTAGGCTTAGGAAATAGGTACCATTATTTCAGGATTTGCTCTTGAATAACTCTATTTAGTAAATCCATCTCTGAGTTTCTTGGATCTCCAGAAACACTTTAGATTAGAGCTGGAAGCAAGCTAAGATATCATCTGGCTATATCCCAGCCTCCTTACCTGGACTTGGTATGTTTATTTTAGCTGATTGGGTCAATCAATCAATAGGTTTTCTAAAATTTTACTGTTCACTCGAATTTACTAAGTAAATTCTAATTTACTAGAATGTTCTAGATAGGTGGCAAATATATATGTTATCTGTCCTATCATAATGAAAATATTTTTTATTTTTTCAGGTCACTGAGCCTGGGGGTATAGGTATTAAATAATTAGAACAGCCAAGATTGCAGTTGCTAGCTTTTCCATCTCTACTTAGTCTCCTTTACTGACTGCTCTAGGTACTACTTAAACATGCCTGTTTCCCCACAGTTTTGTCCTTGGTCCATTTATCAGCTTGCATCCTCATATGAGGAAAGTTCCCATGCTTCTGTGGTAGGCAGTTAGAGAGACAGGAGCAGAGCCAGGGTGACGGGCCCGGTAGAAGGTCACTGGGTGGAAAGCCCCTGGCACCTAGCAATGGGTGAAACTGGGAAACAAGGACCTCGCCCCCAACATAACCTTTCCTCCCCTGAGCATATTGCTGGTCACGCGATTCGGACCCTCGCCTCACCTTTCCTGCCCTGGCATGCTGCTGGTCATGTGGGTTAGAACCCCCCTTAGAGGGGGAATGACAAAGGGATCCAAAGAGTAGCCCTTACGCATTAAGCCCCAGGACAATGAGGTTCTGACCCGCATCGATGCATCTAGGCCTCAGTTGTGTTTCAGCTCAGGGCCCAGAAAAGCAGCAAAACCAGACAAGCCTGACCAAGGACCAGCTGCATTGACTAAGGACCCCTGCCCTGGTGCTGACCAATCAGCGGAGACCGAGATCCTGAAAGGACACACCTGGAAAGCTGAGACATAGTCTATGGCAGGGGTTCTCAACCTTCTGGCCCTTTAATACAGTTCCTCATGTTGTGGTGACCCCCAACCATAAAATTATTTTTGTTGCTACTTCATAACTGTAATGTTGCTACTGTTATGAATCGTAATGTAAATATCTGATATGCAGGATGGTCTTAGGCGACCCCTGTGAAAGGGTCGTTTGACCCCCAAAAGGGTTGCGACCCCCAGGTTGAGAACCGCTGGTCTATGGAGATGCTCCCCGGGGACCTCTCCTAAAATATCCACCTTGAAACCGTTAGGATGGAGGACCCAGCGCTCTCCCTCCCAGGAGCACACCCACCCATGCCTTTCCCATTCCTCTCTCCTTCCCCTTCCTCTCCTCCCCTTTCCCCCACCCCCTGCCCAGGCCTATTACCATGACCTTCCTCTCTCCTAAGCTCCAAGGCCTCTTCCTTTGCCTCTGTAACTTGTTTCCTGAGCCCATTTCTCCTACCACTCACGTCTACCTCTGCGACTTTCTAAATAAACTTTCTCTTATAGTTTAGTTTGAGTCTTGGCTCTGAATTCTTTTCTAGCCAGAACTCAAGTACCAAGGTTGCCGAACCCAGCCCGGTCTGACCCCACAAGCCTAACACCGGGTGCCCTTCTCCCTGTTGCCAACAGTTCCAGTGACTCCCATGCCCATATTCCCAGCCCCAATAACCTTCTCCCAACCTGGAGGTCTGTGTTTCCATTCCTGGGAGAGGTTGGGCTAAGTGAGGTGCGTGGTGTCACTTGTCATGTAAAACTCCAGTGGGAAAAGGAATGCCTCCCTGCCCTATGACCCTCCCTGAGGAGAGCAGTCTCCACTCTCCTTTCTTACTTCTCCCGGGGAAGCACCTGCTGAACTGTCAGTCTCTCGCGCCTGCACGCTTCGATTCTCCCGTTATTTCCCCCAAAGAGCTCACTTCCTCCCTCCACTGGTTCCCATTACTCATCGGATTCCTTAGCTTGGTGGGGACCTGCTTTAGTGGTAACACTCCTCACAGGCTCCAGCACTCACTTCCCACCTCCAACTACTTCCTGAACCTACCTTCCAGCTCTTTCGTTTGTCCATTGAGTGTTCTCTTTACCATAATTTCCCAAACTTCTTGAGCATGACAGTCAGGTGGAGTGTTTGTTGATACAGCTGCCTATGCCCGACTCCGGGTCTGATGTAGAGGGTCTGCGATGGGTCCTGGCAAGCTAAATTTAAAAATTCAACTTTAAATTCATTCTTATCATCATATCAGTTTGGAACCAGATTTTCCTCTTGTCCCTCCTTCAGAGTGTGATTTTGTTATCCTTTCATCTGGAAAGTCCTGATGCATCAGCAAAATAGCAGGCACCGGCTCTGGTAGCACTCCCAACGTCCTTTTCTTGCCAGCACTACCCAGAGAGTACAGTTGACCTGACCAAAAGCCTCCAGTGGCTTCCATTAGCCGTATGATAACATCTGCGCTGGCGCCAATGCAGCCAGTGTTCGGGCATCTGTTGCATATCAGGTAGTACTCTAGGCCTGATACAGAAGACATGACCCCCAACCTCAAGGAGCTCTCATAGTCTCCAGAGCAATGTCTCTACTTGGCATTTACAGTCTTTCAAATCTTGGCCCAGCCTACCTTTCTTTCACTCATTCTCTCTCACATGCCTCCTCTATGCTGTGCTCCCCATGGCCACAGGCCCTTTACACCTGCTGTTCCTTCTACCTGGAATGCTCTTCCCCCGTTCACTCTAGTTTGTTTCTGCTTTCCCTTAGCTGCCACCTCAAGTATCTTTTCCTTAGCAAAGTCTTTGTTCTCCCTTTACTTGCACAGTCTGCTGTTACTTGTTCACTTCGTATCTCCTTCAAGCATTTCTCCCAGACTGGACTTGGTATTTGTTTGTATGATTTTTTTAAGTTTGTTTCCCCCTCTAAGATGTAAGCTCCATGAGGACAGGGACCATGTCTGCTTTTGCTGTCAATTGTAGTATAATTGGCCCGAGTCTACTTGTTAGATATCCAACTTTTATTGGATAAATAAATGACTTTTCTTAATTCTTCTATGCATGAGCCAAGTTGAATCATTACAGGTTTACTATACATGCCCTTGGCTTTCCCACCTTTGGGTCTTGTGCTGCCTCCCCAGCCATGGAATGTCCTTCCTTCCATCTACTAGTACACAAATCAAATTCCTACCCAAGCTGAGGGCCAAATTCAAACTTCACCTCCTCTCCAAGGCTTTCCCTTACTCCTCCCACTGTGAAGTAGTCACTCCTTCTTTTGGACTCTCCTGATGGTTTATCAGTACTTGTCTGTTAAGCCTAGTAATTTCTAAATTTTATTATAATTGTTATTATGCATTTCTTCTCCCTTACTGGCTATAGCACTTTGGTGGCTAGAACAACGTTTCATTCATCATCGTAATTCTTCCAATCTATAGTGACGCCATTCAGCCTGGTCCCAGAACGAACACAGGTGGAATAGACCTAAACCCCACCCAAACATGGAGCCAAGCTCAGTCAAACCACGGTCCGAAGAAGAGCTACCCAGGCAAGCCTTTCCTAGCCCAGCCGATTTCAATAAGCTCGCCGGTCTGTGAGCTTAAGTATAAACGCTTATGGCTGTAAGTCCTGGAGATTTGGGGTGTTTTATAACACAGTAGCTATTAGGTCTGATCAAATAATTGAGTAGATACCCCCTCTCCTGGGAAACTGACTAGATCATTTCACAACTGACATTCCCTTTCACTTAGACCAGTGGTCGGCAAACTGTGGCTTGTGAGCCACGTGCGGCTCTTTGGCTCCTTGAGTGTGGCCACGAAGTTTCAATCGCACTGTACGCGCACAACCGCACGTGGTATTTTGTGGGAGAGCCACACTCAAGGGGCCGCAGTTTGCTGACCACTGGCTTAGACCATTTGCTATCATCTATCCATTTGCACACTCCATTTGCTAAGACCACTACCTTTCCCCTCTGGACCCACCCAGAGAACTCTCCACCCAGGAAAAGCCCACCTAAAGGCCTTTAAAATCTCTGCCTCCCCGTCGCTGGATGCTGGCACCGTTTGGGGGCTCATCCCATCTGGTTTCCAGATGACCTAATAAATTCATAATCCCTTACCACTTTGGCCTTGTGCGTTCCTCCTTTGGCAACAGCCTCCCCATGGCAATAGCTCACTAATGCACAGAGAATAAATAAAACAAAGGTAAGATAATCCACAATTCACATGACAAATAAAAGTTTCCCCTCGCTGAGTATCAGTTTATCGTGCATCCCCCGTCCTAACTCCAAGCTTCCCCAGGAGTGAGCAGAACAGTGTCTGGGTCGGGCTTCCAGGCAGCAGAGCAGCCAGTGCAGAGGCTCTGCAGTGAGAACGTGCCTGGTGAGGTCCAGCCCAGGCGGTGTGAGGCCAGGGCAGCTGGAGCAGAGTGGACCAGTGGGGGTTGGTCAGGGAGGGACTGGTGATGTTGTAACTGGACAACCAAGGGGTCTGGGCCGCCTGTCATTACCCCAGCCAATCAAGCAGAGGCAGGGTTGGATCATATATGAGCGTTTATTCCAATAATAGCCTCAGTATGGAGAGCAGCAGGTCATCCACACAAATCTGCTCTGCCCTCCCCATAAGCCAGCTGTTTAAATTGGGCAGAAGGACAAAGATTACGTGGGAAAGTAAGAATTACAGGCCTGGGAAAGTAGACACAGGATAATCATCATGCAAGCTTGCAGGGGGGTGGGGAGGTGGCGGGGGAGGGAGGAGTTTGCAGGAGGGTGGTCACCTCTGGGCACCCCAGGACCAGACTATAGGTAATAGGGGTTTGGGATTGTAAAGAGCAGGTGCCTCCTGGACTTGATTGTTTCAGCCATGAGGCTGTAAATCTTTCCATGATGATAGGCAGTTCTCAGAAGGAGGACGGACTGCATTGCGATGTTAGTTCCCATGTCCCAGGGTGTACAACTCTCAGCGAGGTTAGAATATGCTTTCTGTAATCAGAACAATCATGGTTAACAGGGCAGGATTAATACTTCTTATAATTGTAGTTAGTTTCCAATATTCTGTTTCTACCCCTAACATTCACTCCTGCTTTTCCTATCATCTCATAGGTATTAGATTAGTTTTAGATGAAAAATCTCATCCTGCTGGACTGCGTTTGCTTTTTGCCTTGAAAGCAGTTCCCAGGGATGGAACACAGCGAATGCAGGATCTTGGGAGATGGTTTCCCTAATTTGTTGAATGTTGTTTTCTATCAATTGAGAATTGTCAGAAAGATTAAAACAGCACATTCCTTTAAATTCCTCACAGCTGTGGTTATGCTGCAACAATAAATAATCTGCTGCCTGATTCTCTAGAACTGCCTCCCTGACCTGGCTCAGCTCTTGATTTACCCCTGTCTGGCCCTGGAAGGGGCATTCAGGGCTTTCACCACGCTACAAGCCAGCCAGGTCACTTCTACATGAAGGGAGCCAGCCTGCTATTATCAGCAGAACAAATGGTTAAAGCAGTATGTTCAGCAGGGCTCCACAGGAGGACATTGTCATTGCAGGCCAGTGCCACGGCCCTGAGGAGGTCTCTTTTGGTTCAGACCGTGGGATGTTTCTGAGAGATAAAGACAGTCAGTTGTCCTAAGGAACAGTTCCCCACACCCTGGTGCTGTTAGCGGGGATATATGAATAAACACTTACCCCACATATCAGAAACCCACCAGCCAACAGCTTAGTATTCCATTACTAGGGGGGAGGGGGTGAAATTATCAGAACAGTTCATATTGTAGTTATTAGGTATTGAAAGACAATAACTATAACACCCAGTAAAAGTCAGACATTTGCCCCAGGGAACTACTGCAGCAACCTTTAGAGAAAACATCCCTGCATCCTTTTTCCCAGACAGTGGGTCCCAGTATGTGACTTTCTTCCCAAAACGAATGGAATAATCTGCATATATAAAAGGCTAAGTGACTGACCATATGTAAGTCTGACCATCCGACCACCCAACCAGCCAGTACATATGACACACACTGGCAATTTAAAAATAAACGTTGACTCGTGCATGCACGATACATATAAAGCTCTCGCTGGCACCAATTGCATGCGTGTGTTTTGATCTGTCATTGTTGATCGTGAATTTGGTTGACACTCTATTACAGAGGACGAATAGTGATATTATGATATTTCTTCTAATTAATTTCCTTTCAATGTGCACGAATCCGTGCACCGGGTCACTAGTTCTCTATGTTAGCAGTAAGTGTCCCAACTCCTACTCAGCAAAATGTAGAGGTCCGCTCTGCATAGGTTCCTCCACTGCAGGTTTCAGAGCAGTTGAGTGGTGAGAAGCATGTCTCAGGGTCCCGTCCATTTCTCCTCTGGTTGGCCATCGTCCTTGCTCTGCTCAGGTCTGTCTAACTGCCCACCACACCCCCTCAAGGAGCTTGGCTCTGAATTCTCTCAGAGAAAAGGGGTGCAGTGTCACTTCTGTAACTGCTTCAAGCTGAGGAGGGATGGAGGTTCTCTCTCGGAGCCAAGAGATCCTTGCTCTCTGTCAGAGGGACGATGAGGCCTGGGCACAGAAGGAGGTGGCAATGGTGTCTAGAAGCGGTATTCTCTGAGTATGCGTAGGGTTTCTAACCTAGTGGAGACAAACTTTGTTATAAATGTTAGTATTATTAGGGTAAAAGCTAGAGATAAATTCAGGATCCAGTTCAATTCACAGGTGAAAAAAATAAAGTTTTGAGTTTAATATTCACAACTGTGTGTTATAGAGTCTACCGAAACACAGTTTTCCCCTTATAATCACCCTTATTTTTATTAAGGAGTCAAATTAAGACCAATTTATATTCTGTATTAAGTCTAGTTTTAATTTGGCCTGATTGTTTGCATGAACACAATAAGAATAGCAACTGATCATATAGGCTTTTTTTTTGTTTTAAATGAGCTTTGCTGGAATCTCATGATTGAGCTTTAATTGGCTCCCCAGGGCAAAGAAGCTGAGCCATCTAATTGCCATTAGGTTTTCCTGAAATACCTGTAGACTTAGGCCAGTTCCTCACATTCTTGAGGTTCCCAAAATGTCTTGGGGTTCTTTCCTTGCCATCTCTTAGGAAAGCAACCTTCATTCCTTTCCTGGAAAGACTGCCATGAACCATTGACCAAGTACGATACCAGGCTATTTCTCCAAGGTGCTCTTATCGGCCTCAAAGTCAGTCTTCATTCCTTAAAGCTTTCTGGTAACATCCAGAGTCAGGGCATGTCTCTTTCAGACGTGACATTCCAGTCATCGTCTTGGTTAATAAAACTACAATTGGAAACTGGTCTTATTGAACTCATACAAAGAAAGTATTGCCATGACTCACTTATTAAGAATTGCCAAAGTCTGGAGGGGTAGGGTAGGGAGAAAAATAGATAATTTACCAAACTGCTTTAAGAAAATAAGCAAGTTTCCTTATGTTTGAAAAACAAAAATTAAGAATCAGCAATACTTTCAACAAAAGTACAAAAACTATATAATTATTATTAGTTCATTCAGTCCCATAATCATTTTTTTGTTTCTCCTGATTTTTCCTGCTAGTACTTCTATAGACCCAGATACTCTATAGCGTTCTAA
This sequence comes from Myotis daubentonii, assembly GCF_963259705.1. Classification (NCBI taxonomy): domain Eukaryota; kingdom Metazoa; phylum Chordata; class Mammalia; order Chiroptera; family Vespertilionidae; genus Myotis; species Myotis daubentonii. The sequence goes on along the minus strand of NC_081856.1, from coordinate 5,588,341 downwards.
TAATTTTCATCCAGGTCAAAGGGGATGATCTGAAAATTTCAGAGTCCTTTCCATGGATCCCTCAGAAGATGTAACATTTTCCCAAATGCATTATAACAAAACAGTGAATATCTCTAAATAAGAAGAAGAAATTTAAAAGTACACAGTGATGGATTTTATTAAAATGCAAATTACATGGAATCTTGTCCTTTCTTCAAAACACAATATTCCAGAATAACAATTAGAGCATATCAGAATCTATTTTAATAATGTGCATATAAGTAGAATATAGTTATTATTTATTTATTTAATAAATGACAAAGTTTCCCATGTACCTTAAGGAGAAAATTTTCTTCATAAAGAGAGAAAACAAATTCTTGAGGCATTCCAGGGCCTATTTAATGGCCTAAAGCCAACTCTATGTCAAAAAAAAAAGTTTCTTTAAATTCAAATCCTGGGGCCGAAACCGGTTTGGCTCAGTGGATAGAGCATCGGCCTGCGGACTGAAGGGTCCCAGGTTCGATTCCGGTCAAGGGCATGTACCTGGGTTAAGGGCATATCCCCGGTGGGAGATGTGCAGGAGGCAGCTGATCGATGTTTCTCTCTCATCGATGTTTCTAACTCTCTATCTCTCTCCCTTCCTCTCTGTAAAAAATCAATAAAATATATTTAAAAAAAAAAAATTCAAATCCTGGGAAGGTTGTCAAACTTTTTTGACCAAAAGATTATATATAATCATTGTTATTATGAAACAATATTAGACTATTTATTCAGTCAAAGTAACAAAACGGTATTAAACACAAACATAGGCTAGCAAAACTTCAGTTCCCACAATTAAGAAGATCACTTTTTATAACTAATTAAGTACTTGATTAATATAACAAACTATATGTCAATTTCAATAATTTATAGAACTTTTGCTTCCTGCGCAAAATCTGGAAAGACTTTTTTTCCTTTTAATAGACTAGAAAAGACTAAACAAATTCGCACAATTCACCATAGCTAAGATCTGGAAACAGCCTAAGTGCCCATCAGTAGATGAATGGATTAGAAAACTGTGGTATATCTACATGATGGAATACTATGCTGCTCTAAAAAGGAAGGAACTCTTACCATTTGCAACGGCATGGATGGAACTGGAGAGCATTATGCTAAGTGAAATAAACCAGTCAATGAAGGAAAAATACCCCATGATCTCACTCATTTCTGGATAATAAAGATCATTATAAACTTTTGAACAATAATAGATACAGAGGCAGAGCTGCCTCAAACAGATTGTCAAACTGCAGCGGGAAGGCCGGGGAGGGTGGGGGTGCAGGAGGTAGGGGGGTAAGAGATCAACCAAAGGACTTGTATGCATACATATAAGCATAACCAATGGACATAAGACACCGGGGGATAGGGGAGGCTAGGGGACTGTCTAGGGCGGGGGGGAAAAATGGACACATATGTAATACCCTTTGTAATACTTTAAGCAATAAAAAAATATATATATATATATGGCACGAATGCCTACATTAAAAAAAAAAGACTAAACAAATTCTGCATTAGCTTAGTTTAGATTCATTTATCTAATTAAATTTATTATTCAGATTACCTATAATTTCCTTTTAAAATTTATCTTCACAACCCTTCCATAACGTTCACAAAGCTTCTTACAATGTTCACAAACCTTCTTACCCATTCAGATCTAACCAGCTTTAGAACTCAGTTTCTTTTTCCTTCCAAATGCATTTCCGTGCCTTATGCTTTCTATTACCAAAACTACACAATTTCTTTCCAATTGGTTAGATTCTTAACTCTTAGAAACCTTAACTTTTAGGTGACCACCAAAAATTAAGCAGTTATCATTCTTTAAGATTGGCAAATACATTACACATTTGAGAGACATATTTTGATTAGAAAACATTCACTAAGTTCAAGTGTATTTTCTAGTTCTTCTGTAATAGAATGTCAAAAGTGGGCAAACTCAGATTAATATCTCAGTATTCATTTACTTAAAAATACCTAGATATTTAATAATTTCTACAGCAGGACTCCAAAGTTTTAGTTACCAAGGACTTTATTATTTTTTTTCTTTACAACTTGGGCGTGGCCCCTGCCTCATGGCACTTCTGCAGCTCAGGCCCTTCTAGGAGAAAAACTTGTGTGTGGGGGTGAATTAGAAGGTTTATTTTTCATACTCTTCTTTCTGAATAGACTGTAACAACATGAAATCTTGCATATAAGAAGAAATATTATCCTATTTAAAAACAGAAACAAAACACCCCCTACAGTAAATCAATGAGTGCTCCCAAAAGGAGGGACTGGGACCTTAGCCTTAGAATCTTACTTTACACTAACCCAGCCCAGCAAATGACCTTTGCTTCTGAGTGGCACAAAGTCCAAACAGCAGAGGCAGAGGATTCCCTGTGTTCATAAACTAAGTCCCCAAAAGATAAGAAAGCAAGCAAAGAACATCTTTAACCAAAGTTACATTACAGACAGACCAAACTCTCTCTAGCCAAGCATTTCAGGCATCTGATGCCTTGAGAAGGAGAGTGGGGAGAGTCCCCAAGATTAGGAACTCTTGGCAGCTGCTGGGAAGTTCCTGTAGTCAATGCTATGGGGTCAGCCTGCTACAAGCAGCAGCCCCTCTCCCCTGCACCCCCTGCGGCCCCCTGCAACCCCCCCGCCCCCCGCAGAGTGGGATATGCCCCATCTTTAAACAATTAAACCAAACAACAAAGAGACACAAAACAATCATTAGGCAATCTTATATATGATATTTATAGGCTCGCACAACCCACAGACAACCCACACCATGCGTTCCCAAACACTAACCTCTTGTTCCCAGTTAAGAGGATATTTAAGAGTGAGGCCAAGCACTATTGCAGTAAAACACCCTTTTCCTTTCTTTTTCCCCCCCAATTGGTGGATAAGCGTAAGTAGCCCAATTCCCAAGATCCATCCCAATGGAGTAACTTTTGGGACCAGGCCGCCAGCACCCATCATTGAACAATTTAAGCGAGCTTACAGGCAAAGTTGCACCAGGAAAATAGCACCCTCATATACAATGTTTACAGCGTGCAAAACCCGCAGACAAGAGCTTCACGCCATGCTCCTTGTCTGTCCGGCCACAGAAACCTCCGAATGCCCTGCGTTTAAAAAACCACCAAAGCAGAGCAATGTCTCTCATCCCAGAGTGGATCAGACCAAGGGCGAGGAGACCAGGCAAGGACCGCTGGAGGTCTGTTGTAACCAGTTCTTGATCAGGCTCACGCAGTAAATGCATGCCTTCAGCCCAGACTAGAAGGCAGCAAATGCTTCTCGTGCCATACGAACACACTTGATTCCTCCTCCTGCGCCCGGGACCAGGTTACAGGCAATAGCGGTTGGGGTTGTAAAGAACAGGCGCCTCCTGGACTAGATTGCTTTGGCCCCGAGGTTGTAAGTCTTTCCATAATGATAGGCAGTTCTCCGAGGGAGGATGGACTGCATTCTGATGTGAGCTCCCAGGTCCCAGGAAGTACAACTCACAGCGAGGTTAGAATGTGCTTTCTCTAATCAGAACAGAACCATCATGGTTAACAGATGATTAATATTTATGATAATTATAGTGAGTTTCCAATATTCTACTTCTGCCCCTAACAATGTGAGGATGGGTGGGGCTCGGTAGCACTTCATGAAGGGGCTTGAAAAGTTGGGGGGCGGGGTTTGACCCTAGCTCACTCTGCAGAGAGACAGCAGCAAGTTCAAGGCGATCCTGGGAGGTGGTTGGAAGTCGACTGTGATATCTAGCAGAGCAGAGAGGGTGGGAGCAGGATGCGAGCACTGGCGGTGGCGGCCAGGGCTCAGGTTTTGTAGTAGTGAGAGCCATGGGCTTGCTGATGGGTTGGATGTGGAGTATGAGAGGAAGACTCCTAGGTCTCTGGCAAAATGAAAGCTATAATCATTAACTGAGAGATAAATTGTGTGTTCCTTAATTAAGCCCAAAATCGTATGGGATTGCATTCAGGTATAATGAAACTCTAGAGCAGTGGTTCTCAACCTTCTGGCCCTTTGAATACAGTTCCTCATGGTGTGACCCAACCATAAAATTATTTTCGTTGCTACTTCATAACTGTCATGTTGCTACTGTTATGAATCGTAATGTAGATATCTGATATGCAGGATGGTCTTAGGCGACCCCTGTGAAAGGGTCGTTCAACCGCCAAAGGGGTCGCGACCCACAGGTTGAGAACTGCTGCTCTAGAGGGAAAGGATGGTGTAAGAATCAGCTTTGGGTAGGTTATGCCCAATACAGGTGATATTACGGTAAAGCTGCATCTCACTTTATATCCTTTAAGTGTTTAGTATAGAAAACATTTTACAGCCAAATCTGATAATCCTTAGATTCTGTCCCCTTTTTTAAACCAGTTTAATTTTCTTTTTTTTTCAGTCTTTATTGTTGAGAGTATTACAGATGTCCCTCCTTTTTACCCCCTGCTCCCCTACCCCACCCCCTAGTTCCTGCCCTGCCCCAGGCCTTCACTACCCAATTGTCTGTGTCCTTGGGTTATGCATATATGCATGCAAAGCCTGTGGTTAATCTCTCCCTGCCCCTTCCCTCTGAGATTCACCAGTCCGTTCTATGTTTCCATGCCTCTGGTCCTATTTTATTCATCGTTTTATTGTGTTCATTAGATTCTGTCCCTTTTTGTCTGGTCAGGGATAGACAGAGATAGGAAACACCATGAAGAGCTATGCAGGCAACACTCAGTCACAGGCACCGTATATCTTCATTATCGATCAGGGCAACACATCTTTTATTTTTGAAAAAATTATTATTTTTCATAATAACTACTTTTGTACTCATTATCGTGATTCAGTACTATATACGATGAATATTTGGTTCTAAGAAACAGAACGGCTGATGAAAAGAATGTGGGCGTTCTTGAGCTGCTTACTGAATAACTATTGGACGATCATTCTGCAGTGTGTTTAAGGGGCAATTCTTCGGTTGCCCTAGAGAGTCATTTGGCATCCTAAAAATGGGTGTGATTATAAGGGGTGGCCAAAATGTATCAATTAGCCTGACACGATGGTCTTTTTAACCGATCTATAAATTCCCAATTTCCTTCGCCATCTTAACCGCGGTAAATCACCCTGAACAAGACCATTCTTTTGCACAACAGCCTCCTTATTAGCTGAGATCAATTGAGACTAGAAAATGAAAAATATACCAGAAGCTGAGAACTCTTTATGAAATCACATTTCTGGGATGAGTATTGAATGAAGATTAATGTGTTATTTTTCAGCTTCTGCATCATTGATTTAAAAATTTATTCTCTATACCTTATTGCTGGATTAAGCACTGATACATATTTGGAGGGTTTGCTTGCATGCAAATATTATCTTTTCCCTACTGAAGTTATGTATTAATGGAGGGAATGATTTCTAATTCAAATGTATCTTGTTTTGCATACCACATGCATTTCTGAAAGTACTAAAAATTAAATCCAGTAAAACTGATTCCTTTTTCTGTTGAATTATAAATTAATGATTAAACCACTTGTCTCAATTTCTGATTGATTTTCATTTGCTCTACAGATAAAATACAAGATCCTTATCAGCACATTGTGTGGACCCTGGACTCCGTCTGCCTTTGGAGACAGTCTCACACTACTCTCCTCTGCCTCCAGGCCCAGCTGGCCTGGCCTTCCTTTGAACCATAAGACTTCAGACTCAAGATTTTGGTACATGTTGTCTAAAATTTAACCCTTTCAGTGCCAACCAATACCCTAGGAACTAAGCTAAAATTGCCAAGGCATTTTGAATTAAGGTTTTTAATTTTTTTCCCGCATAAAGAGTGAACCACTAGCATCTAATAGTGACACTGCAGGAGGAGCGCGCGCTCCCGGCACAGGGGTTAAATTCGCTAACACCCCATGCTTTATTCCCCCTCCCCCCAGATAACACATATAATACATTACTTCCTTAATTCACTGTCTGTCTTCCACCAACTAGAAAGTAGGCTCCCCAAAACTGCATGGGTTGCCCTGGCCGGGTGGCTCGGTTGGTTGGAGCTTTGTCCCATACATCAAAAGGTTGCAGGTGAGCACAGAAGGCAGCCAATCAATATTTCTCTCTCTCTCCCTTCCTCTTTCTCTACAATCAATAAAAACATATCCTCAGGTGAAGATTAAAAATAAAAAAGAATGCATGGGTTTCAGTCTTTCTTTTTTCTCTGTGAATCTCTAGCATCTGGGACGGTGTGGGGCGTATCGCACGCACCCAGGAAAAAGGATGTTACTGCTATTGGCACAGGCCAGTGAGCAGGACAAGGGGAGCAGGGCAGCAGACCCACAGCTGAGCACACTGACGGCAATTTACCGCAGCTACACGTCACCTCCTAGAGATAACATCTCAGCCTCAGTTGTGTTTCAGTTCCAGACCCAGAAAGGCAGCAGAATCAGGTGGACGACACCAGGACCAGCTGCAGTGACTGAAGACCCCCAGCCCTGGCACTGACCAGTCGGTGGAGACCACTCCCTGGAGGAGCACACCTGGAAAACTGGTGAATATTCTGCCGAAACCCTCCCCTGAGGCCCCCCCAAGATTCCTGCCTGCAAGAGAGAAATAAAAGCCTCGAGACAAAGGACCCAGGAGCTCTCTCCCTCTGGGGAGCAGCTCCCACCATTCCCTCCCCCCTCTTCTGCCCCCACAGGCATGCCTCTCCTAAACAGTAAAGGACCCCAGAGGCTTGCAACCTGGGGAGCACTGGGCTGGCCAGGTCATCGCAGGCTAGTGCCCTGAACCTGTTCCCAAGGCCCCCTTTTCTCTGACTTCCCAGAGAGCTAGGGCAGCCCAGCCTGGCTCTGCTGTTGCTTCTTCTAGACCAGCGGTTCTCAACCTTCCTCATGCCGTGACCCTTTAATACAGTTCCTCATGTTGTGGTGACCCCCAACCATAAAATTATTTTCGTTGCTACTTCATAACTGTAATGTTGCTACTGTTATGAATCGTAATGTAAATATCTGATATGCAGGATGTATTTTCATTGTTACATATTGAACATAATTAAAGCATAGTGATTAATCACAAAAACAATATGTAATTATATATGTGTTTTCCGATGGTCTTAGGCGACCCCCGTGAAAGGGTCGTTCGACCAAAGGGGTCTCGACTCACAGGTTGAGAACCGCTGATCTAGACTAAGCCCTTTTGTGTGTTACATCCCCAGCTTTAATAACTGTTTCTTCATAGCCACCTGGACTCTTGTGAAACTTTTCCTGCATGAAGTCAAGAAACCCACACTATAGGCAGCCCTAGGCAGAACCCTCGGGCCCAGGTCCCCTGTCCTGTGGCACTATCCCTGGAAGGCAGCTGTTTCGGGGCAGACTACCCTTGTATTGCCAGCACCTTATATAGAGATACACTCAGTAAAGGCGTTAAACTAACCAGCAGTGGGAGCCTGAGCAGAAAATGTGCTACTTCTCAACTCTCTAGGGCCTACAGTCTAACAGAGAAAATATGCTCCAAAACAGTCACAAAACATTCAGTCATAAACTACAATCCTTACTCCAGTTTACAAGAAGATTAGCGGAAAATATGTGCTCCAGGTCACAGGTGCTTCGGCTGGCCGGGGAGGCGGTGAGGAGTGGCTGGCTGTGGTGGCTGGGGAATGAGGAGCGTCCGTGTCTGTGTGTGGAAGAGAGAAACCAACGAGCCTCCTATGAAAACGCCTGATTTCTTTGGCAAAATTCGACACTGGCTCTTCCAGTGTTGGATCAAGCGGACCGACCTGCTGCTTGTGTTAGTAGGATGGCAGACGAATTGGGTTATTGATCTTGAGTATCAAGGTGTATTTGTCATAGCAATGGATGCTTTTTTCCCTGAGACAATCAGTGCTTAGCTAAGGATCGCAAACAGGTCCCGATGACGTGGGGTGATGTTGCTCAAACAGGCCGTGTTGTGTGGGGTACATACAGCCCTTGAAAACCAGAGTCAAGTCCACGTGCACTTCTCCATGGCGTGCTCGCGCCGGCCGCAGTCACTGTACTTACTGGTGTCCTTCCAGCTTGCCACACTGTCGGGGGCCACCGAGATGGGACCGAGAGAGCGAGCATGAGCAAAAGAACATTTCTTTTCTCTGGGGCTTTTCTCTTTTTGTTACTGAGGTGTCTCTGTAAAGGCATTTGACACACTGGCAGCCTCACACAGGACAGCGCTACACTAACCTCAGGCTGAGGGCTCAGCTGCAGGACAGAGCTGAACGCAACCACCAAACTCACTGGGAAGTCCTGGTGTTGGGACGGAGAGACCACCACCCTCCAGGCCCTTCCAGCTCCATAAGGGTGAGGTAAGGGTGAGGTAAGGGTGACGTGGGAATGACCCATGCCGAGGGCAGAGCACACAGGCACCTGCCCACATTCCTTCTCTGCAGAGACAAGCCCGGTCAGACCTGCTGCTCCCAGAGCAAGCGGCTCCTCACTCCTGCATCACAGCGCAGGTCCCTGTGCCTCCACACTCACACCCACGGGACACACACCGAGATCCACATACCTGATGTTCTTATTCACAAGGGTGTGAAGGGATACGGTGCACACACTCAGACACACGCACACACTCACACTCACAAGCACATGCGTGGAGGAAGCGTTTTGTTTATCTGGGTGTCCCAGCACACACACGCGCGCGCTCAGGCCCCCACAAGACCCTGGAACATGGGTGTGCTGACCTCCACCCCATGCACCCCAGCACGGACAAAGCCGCAACTCCCTGGCGGTCCCCCGGAGTTTTGTCCTCCTTCCCAGCCGTCCCCAACTCCCCAGGCCTGCGGCGCCCGCGGCCATGTCCCACGGAGGCGTCCCCAACCCCCCTCCCCGCCCCCTGGCCGCCGAGGGCGGGGCGGCGCCAGGAAATGCCCAGGGGTGTGTGTCACCTGCCCCGACGGCTTGTTGATCCCCGAGCGCCGCCTCGGAGGTCGGAGCGCAGACCCAGGACGCGGCCCGGCGCAGCATGAGCAAGTTGGGCAAGTTCTTTAAACGGGGCTCTTCCCGGAGCCGCGCGGCGCCCAGCCCGCAGGAGGCCCTGGCGCGGCTGCGGGAGACGGAGGAGATGCTGGGCAAGAAGCAGGAGTACCTGGAGAGCCGCATCCACCGGGAGCTCAGCCTGGCGCGCAGGCACGGCACGCGCAACAAGCCAGGTAGGCTGGCCGGCGCCGGCGCGCCCTCTGCCCCGCGGGCACCTGCTGGGGGCCCCACAGGCGGCGGCTGCGCTCCCCCAGCCCGTCTAGGCGCTGGCCCCGGGCTGCGACTGCAGGGTGCTGGGCCCGCCGCTCTAGGAGGGCAGGGTGATGGAGATGAGCAGCACTATAGGCAATATTTAAAACACTCAGAATGAATGCAAAAAAATTCACGATGAACAAAATATCAGAAATTTACATAAAACAGGATCGGTATTATTGACCCCCCCCCCCCCCCATGCTGGCTCTTTTGTTTTGTGCCCGGTGCTTCTTTATTTAAGATTCTTTTAAAAAATATATCTGCTTTGTTCAACATGGATTTTTTATTCATTTATTTTGAGTTTTAACTCTATGGCACGGAAATGTTATTTATCTCGACTACTGCAGTTTTTGGAGGCCCCTTACATTTTGCTCCTGGCTGGCCTCACCCAGTCCAGCCCTGCTGACCTCAGCACTAAATATCAGGCTTTCTCCCGTGCTCTTGCCTATGGAATCACACACTTCAACTTGCACCTAAACCTCCACTGAAGTACATTCTAGTACGTTCCGGTGTACCGGGTGTCTCCGCTGCTGAAGACTTTAATCGGCTGTTGTGCAGCTGAGACATGATAACAACCACAAAAGCAAAAGTCAGGGAATTAATTATTAAATTTCTTATCACTGGTTTTTGCCACTCAAGGGACTTTGGGTCGGTAACAATACCTAGTGTTTCTGTTGCACCTTGAATCCTTTATTCTTGGCCAGAGTTCCTTGATTTTTCATGGTACAGCCCTCTATACAGAGGAGCGATCTAAACAGCACCTGTGGAACATAGAAAACCCAGCGAGGAGATGAAGGGATTTGTTCCTGTAACTCGAGGGCAATGGCAGACCCAGGACAGAGGTGGCCGCACAGGACTCTGCTCGCCACCAAACCCTGGACTTGCCTCCTTAAGTCATAGAGAACCTTGGGAGATGGACTCCCTCCCCCAAGCGATGCTGCCATCGTTAAACCCAGGACAGGAACACTGTCTCCTGGGTGGACCTTGAAACCCTGCTGCTCCCGTAAAAATGCCTCCTGATACATTTGTGCCCATTATTACCAACAATAAGAAGGTCAAGTTTCGTTTTTCTCTGCTAACTATCTCACTTTTCCCCATATTATAGTCTGTTTTCCAGTGAAGTGCTGGTTTCTATTTTTATTTTATGCCTGAAAATATTTGGGGACGTTATTAAATGCGGTTTCTCCGTGAGACTAGGCCCCTGGGGCTTGCAGAAAACTCACTGCCTTTCTGTTCCCTGGCCTTCTCTCCCGTGTGGCATGTACCTGCCTTTTCCTTAGTGTCAGTCAGGGGTTTTCTTTTCTTTTTTCTTTTGTCATCCATTTGGATCTGTAGAAAGCTTATTTACAGTAGTTGCTCAGGAAATACTGGTTTTAAAAATCTGAAAAAAAAAAAAAGAATATCTGCTTCTCAGAAGTGGTAAAAATATAGATTTGCTTTCAGAAGACAAAAATGTAAAATAAACATGAAAATGTTCTCCAAGTGGCAATTCACTAAAGGGCATATGACTAGAGGTGACAAAGACACCAAAATATTAAAGACAGCACTAAGCACATCAGCCCAGCTTCCTTAAGTCAGAGGTGTTTCAGACGGATGCCAGGGCCAAGTGCAAATTAGCAGCTGGCGTCAGCAGGCCGTTTCCTCTCCGTCCTGCCTCTTGGGGACTTCTTTGGTGCTGCCCAGCCTGCCGGGGCCTTGGGAACAGGAAGAGCTGGTTAGCATGAGGTTATCTGTAATCTGAACTATGGAAAGAATTCAGTCAGACCCAGCTTTGGAAGCACTGTCCATAGCCTCATCACCAAATAACCCAGGTCCTTTCACATGCACATAGTTACGGACTTCCATTAGCCACCAGGGAATATTGCCACACACATAGTAAGACCCAATATACTTGGTACTAAATGGACTTTGCTCGCTCAGTGTTGGTCCTAGAATGGCCATAATTTACATGACAACCAGAGTGACTTCACGCATGTGCAGTTAAGCTTTTACTTCTAGAGGTGGTTGGCCAGCTAACATGCTGTCAAGAACACTAGTTGAGTAGCCAACTAGTATCGTATGAGGAGGGACCACACTCCTGGCCGGTACAAATTCTTCAGCGATCTATTTCTCTACAACAACAGAAGTCTTGAGAGCATTCATCTGAATGTCAAAAATAGTTTTCTTGGTAAAATGAGTAACTGACATTAGCATAAGAAATGCGAGAAATGGAAAAAAATAGAAAAGAAGCCAGATGAATTGAATAGGAAAACATGTGAGAAGTGGGGTCTCACTGGTGAAGTTGTGGGCACGCGAAGTATGTGGACTGGAGAAAATAGTCAGAAAGCCTTTGTTGTTCCCCATGGGAGAACAGGTGATAAGAATGTGCTGGGTGTATAACTAACCTAACATTAGGGTGGTACCTGAGGCTCCACCTCAACTCAGTGCCGCGTGGCATCCTGGTTCGGGTGGGTCTCTGGCCTCCCGCAGGGCACAGCACCTGCCAGGGCACAGCACCTGCCAGGGGACGGGGCTGCGTCTTCAGTGAGCCTTGCATTCTCGGTGTATTGAACCTAAAGAGACATAGAGTTGGGACTTCACTGAGCTCATGGAACAGGCTGACAAACTGCGTTTTGCCTGCTTGGCCAACGTATGTTTGTTTAATGCGTGTGCCTGTAGAACTTAGTCTGAGACATACCTTCACCGTAACGTGTAGCAAGGCTGTGCAGTGGTGGCGAAGTCTCACTGCAGGCTTCTTGGGCAGGTACTGTAATCCACCAGACAGACCCCCAGTCTGCATCACCAAACTGGCTTGGCAACAGTCATGATGCTCCCGGCCCCGCTGATCTAAGAGAGGAATGCTTGGAGCAAGACTTATAATTCGGTTAGAAACTTGAGAGGTCAGACATCCTTCAGTGCAGTTATTCAGATGGCGCTGTAGCTAGTGACCTGCGTGTGAAAAGCACACTTTCTGTATGTCACTGAAGTGTTTTCTCCTCCTGCTGACCGTCCTCTAGAGCAGTTTTCAGTCCTGGCTGTGCATTAAAGTCCCTTGAAGCCTGGGCCCCACCCCCATGGATTCTGCTCTCAGTGGCTGGGGTGCGGTGTGGGCACCGGGTGATTCTTTGTGTCCTGGGTAAGTAAGGGTTAGGACCCTAACTCCACAATCATGGTACTGAGGCAGAAGGACAAGCTCTCTTATCTTACGCTGTGCCCTCACCTTTTCCATAGCATGGCTCCCATGGGCACTGATAATATTGGATGCTTCATGGCTGGTGTCCTCTGCTGACCCCTCCTGCCATATGGATGGATGGGACGCCCTAGGGGGCCACTGTTCTAACCTCCCTGTGCATGTGTGTGCACATGTAAATGATATCATGAAGAGAGAGTCATAGAGATTTTTCTCAAATAGAATATCCTGGTCCAGTTTTTTCACATTCGATAGGAAGTGACTTAGTGTTGGAGTGAAGCAGTGGTTCTCAACCTCCCTAATGCCATGACCCTTTAATACAGTTCCTCATGTTGTGGTGACCCCCAATGTCATTGTTACAAATTGAACATAAGTAAAGCATAGTGATCAATCACAAAACCAATATGGAATTATATATGTGTTTTCCGATGGTCTTAGGCGACCCCTGTGAAAGGGTCGTGCGACCCCTGTGAAAGGGTCGTGCGACCCCTGTGAAAGGGTCGTTCGACCCCCAAAGGGGTCGCGACCCACAGGCTGAGAACCGCTGGAGTGAAGAGCCAGGGTGTCACAGCAGACAGCCTGGGTTTGAGTGCCAGCCTGGCCTGCCATTGAGAAACCCGGTAACTGTAGACCACGCTCAGAGCCTCCTCTCAGTTTCCTCATCTGCATGACGGCGATGAGGAGGCTGATACCGGAGCGGTGAGGATAGATGCCATTATTGTGTGAAGCCTTTATCCAGTGCTCTGGAAATATCAGCCGGTGTTACAACAGTAGCTGTTTTTGTAAAGCTGAGAGTAAGTTCCACTTATGGCCCAAACTGTGTCTCTGGAGCAGCAGGGACCAACCTACCGCACTGTGCGACATGAGGACTGTTTACAACGTGAGGACAGCAGTCCCTTCTCTGAGTCGCGGGTTCGCAGCCACCTTTGTGGCTTCCTCGGGTACCTCTTCCTGGGCTGAACCGTCCTCACCAGGCTGGGTCTGGGGCGAGCCGGTGAGACCCTAGGACACCCTGCAGGGTCTCACCCTGCGACCTGAGGGTGAACGCCCCTTAATTCCCACCCCAGTGCCCCTCTCCCTCGGGAGAGGCCCGGGCCTGCTGCTTACCTTGTGTCGGGCTGAGCAACAAAGGCAAACATGTCATCATGTGAAAAGGGTGTGCCCGGCTGGGTATGCTGGGCCTCAAGGCTGTTGGGCTGACAGAGAAGAAAGGTTTGGGCAGCGAGGAAGCAAGTTTGGCCCAAACCCCTACATTACATGCGATGGCAGTGAAAGCCAGGTGCGAGGCCTCTCCCCTCTTTATCTTCTATTTGAGTAAGAGGCCCGCTTGCGCCGGGGCATTCTGTTGGGAGGCTGAACTCCCTTTCGGGGCCGTGTTGGAACCTCTTTGGGCTTTTGAATTTGCTTTTTATTACCTTCGCGGAGCTGAATTCTGCAGTGGACCCCGGGGACCGGAGGACTTTATGTGAGGAGAACCAGGCCTGTGTGGGCAAGTTCAGTGCCAATGTTGTGAGGGCAGAGCGGCTCAGGTGACCAGCCAGCCATGGACTGCAGGTCCCCGAGGACGCAGTGCCCCTGGGAGAGGGATCACTTACCTGGCGACCTCCTTTCTAGCGAGTTTCCAGAATGTGCACCTCAGGTCACCAGGTCAGAAGTCCTGAGGACGTCTGGTGAAATGTGCAGCCACCAGGAGCCCCTAAATTCTGACTTGGTGGAAGGTTGAGTGCAGGGCCCAGAACCGGAACGAGTAACTCCGTTCTGATGCGCACTGCCCTCCGCATCCCTCTGCCCCCACTTCTGCCCTCACGGGGATGCCTGGACCAGGAAGCTCTACCTGCCCGCCGCCCCCCCTCCCCCCAACCCGTTTATCTGCTAAGGACCTGCCCTGGAGTTTCTGACCCATCCTCCCGGGAAAACGGAGGCTCACATGGGACTGTGGTCCCAGCCCTCTCGCTGGCTTGTTGTCCAGGTGCAATGACAACCGAGCATCATCATAAAGTGTTCTGTGTGCCTCTGCTACCTGGTCTTTTGTACCACACTCTACTCTGGGGCCCGGGAAAAGAGTGAGGTTTATTCTGTCACAATTGCCGGGAGCCAGTCCATCCTTGCTGTTTCAAGGGACCTGGCATATATGGCATACTGTTCTTAATATGTTTGCTCACCTTCTTGGCTCTATGTGTTTTAACCAAGGTCACCTCTCTGAGAAAGGTTGTTTCCCCAGGTAGGGATTTTCCCCTGAAGTTAGGGAGGGACTAAAACCCCTTAGCTAAGTGCCAGGCGGGTAATTAATCACTTTACGAACAATCATGCTTAAGCTACATAATCTTTACTCCCTGGAATGGAGATAAGAAACGCCCTAACCTTTGGAATAGAGATTGATAGGATTGGAATCAACTGGTATAAATACAGATGCAACAAGACAACAGGACACAGAACCTAGACACAGAATCTATATAGAACCTAGAGACAGAAGAACTTCGCTGGAGAGAACATGGCAAAAGATCCTGGACAGAAACTGGCCACAGAACCTAGAGACAGAACCTAGCGAGAGAACCTGGTAGGAGAACCTGGACAGAACCTGGCAACAGAACTTGGCAGGAGAACCTGGATAGAACCTGGCTGGAGAACCTAGCGAGGGAACATGGCTACAGAACCTGGCTGGAGAACCTGGAGAACCTAGCAAGAGAACATGGACACAGAACCTGGCTGGAGATCCTAACCAGAACTTGGCTAGAGATCCTGGCTAGGCTGCTGACCAACTGAACGCTGTCTCCGTGTCATTCCTTCTTCGCCGACTCCGTCCACACCTTTGGGGACCCCTAGACCTGCTGGGGTTGGACCCCAGCACACAATAACACAACCTATGTCTGGGCGGTCTCTCTTCTGGAAAAGACAGATCCATGGAAATGGGACCCCCTCAGTCCCCTCCCCCTGTTCCCTCCCCAGCCTGGGGAGCTCCTGGCTCCCACCCCTCAGTGGGAGGACCCAGCCTGGGGAGCCTATCACTTCCTTAAAGCTCCTCACTTCCTCCCACCTCCCTCTCCAGGAGCGGCAGGGTTCTGGGACTCACCTGTCACTCACACCTCTGTTGTGGTAAATAGCCTGGTTTGCAGCTGCTTATTCGGAGGCCCTCACTGGCTTTCCCCACTGGATTTGGAAAGAGTTAAAAATGCCAGCCAGATCGACCCTCTTCCCCTTAGGAAATCAATTTGTTAAGCTGGCACTCGCGATTTTACATATATTTCTATGAGATCTCTTATTTTTTTTTGGCCTTGAAATAACGATTTAAACCTTTTAATTGTATGATAGGAGCTGTTTCTTTTAGTTGAATCAGACACAGATTTGATGGGCAGCCGTGTGAGTGTGTGTGTGTGTGTGTATATGTGTGTGTGTGTGTGTGACTGTCAGAGTCTGTTAAACATGTTGAAGAAGAAGAACGGAGGGGAGAGCCTGTGGCCTGGGCCCCGTGCAGGCCCAGCTCCGTGTGCGCAGGAGGCTTCTCCCAGGTGCTCCGGGCCCACAGGTCGCACTGAGAGGGGCCAGCTGTCATCCAGCTGTGAACACAGCTGACCTGCATCTGCAGCCCAGGTCCTCTCAATTTCCCCACCGTTTCTCTTCAATACACCTGGTGAATTACTCCTAAAACCGGCTGCAGTCACACAAGTGCTGGTTTATGAGCTGATCGTGTGTTAGAGCCATCAGGTCGCCTGGAGAGGTTTTTAAAATTCTGTTGCGAGGCATCTGAGGGAGGCTCAAAGCCTTCCTGGCGGTTTTGATGTGAGCAGGTTCGCAGGACAGTGTGGGCACCCAGGAACCCACAGTGAGGACGTCCGTGAGGTTAGTTGGGTATTTTTCATCTTTGTGAACTCCTCTTGGCTTCCAGTTACCACCGTCCTCTTGGCTGTTGCCTCAGACGCCGCAGGCTAGAGCATTGCTAGTCTCTGGCTCGGCTTGGACAGGTTGCTGACTGTTCTAGCTGCTTCTAGGAGGGTAATGGGTGCCGCTTCTTGTGTGATGGATCTTCGAGTCTGCCTTTTTCCTTGGAGAACTCGGAGCAGCGTTATAAATATTGGAGCATTCATTTATTCTGCTTCATGTAAATTCCACAAAACTGGATAAGAGAGCACCATATTTGCAAAGAATAGGATTTTCCTCGATTTATGCTATCTTGTTTATGGAAACAGAGTTTGTATAGTCCTGTTTTAAAGCGGTCAGAGCTCCTAAACCTGGACGGTGGCTGCTCCAGCCCACGGCGAAGCTCTTTACCCAGGTTTCTAACTCGTGGGTATTTCCAGGGAGGGATGAGGCGCAGCTAGAAACCCCACGCCCATCCGCCCGGGACCACCTCCGTCAACCCTTCCTCAGCCCAGCAATCTACAGACCCTCAAAATGAAGCAAACACAAAAAAGCAAAAACAAGAATGATGACTTCAAAATCACAGGAAATGAAAAGTTGATTATTCGCTGTTAAAAGTCAGGAATAAAAATTTAATGCCAATCATTTAATTTAAATGAAATAAAGTTTACAGTTTTATATTTGGCTTACCTATAACTTTAGAGGAATAAAATTATGCATCCAAATATTTGACAGGCTCTTAGGACATTTTCTTTTCTACTTTAACATGAATTTCTAGAATCTCTTTATTCTTCCACATAGGGTTATATGCCACCTGGTCATACCGGGTGTGTCTTACTTGCTCAGCAGTAACATTGTTCAACAGGCCTGCTTCGATGCACAGCGCTATTTACACGACCAATTCTTTCCATATATTTTATGCATCTAAAGTGAAAGCAAATGTAGCTTTGGAGGCTGAGTATTCTAACTCAAAATTTCTAAAAAACTGCAGCAAGAAAAAGTTATGATTATGTTAAATCAATGTATTTAAAGATCACATATATAAGCCTATGATTTTGTGAGCAGTTTGAAAAATTCTACTTCTGTAAGCTCTCGATTTATTGGGCATTATTCTTCTACTTTTATTTGAGAAATTAAAGAATATTATAGCTCATCACCAGTTTCGTGTTGAACCTCTTGAATTTCAGATGGCAGGGGCTTGTATGCATTTCTTGAGATTTCGATAATAGGACCTCAGAGGAATAATCACACAATTACAGACAGCGAGCCGCAGGCAGGGCTCCAGGGCTTTCATTTGTTGGTCCTGAGGAGTCCCTGCAAGCCACGGGCACAGCGGTAGGAATGTCACTGCATCATATGAGCAGAAACGTTGTTTACAAGTAGAATATAGAACCATATTCTAGAACACACTCATGCAAACATACATATATACACATATACACACATATACACATACACACACAATATAAAATTATATCCATAGATACACATGCCTACCCTTTAGAATTAAGCATAATATACTATTCCTGAATTTTTCTGTTTAATACCGCTGGGCTCATATTCATGCTGTTTTCCTATATTCCAGGCACTAGCAGGACCAGAATTACCAATTTGTGAGCTCACAAACACTGCTGGTAGCAAGTAAAAGACTCATTCAAGTAGCTATCTATTTTGCCTGGTGTCCAGCATTAACTGAGTTTTTACAAAGAATATCAAGTAGATTTTAATTAATAGATTGGTATGTCCTGCCAATAACAGGTTAATTCTACTTGTTTGGCAATTGACCTAGGAAGCAATTGGTTACAAGAAATAAGAATGTCAGCGGGTATTTCAGATATCCTCTATGTAAGTATTTCTTCCTTCAGGGACAACTGAGGGCTGATTGGACTTTGAGGCCATGACCTCCCCGCTGAGACCCACCTGTGTGACCGCCTGTGTGCGAGGCCCTGGCCCTGAGGACTGCCTCGCCTCCAAGCAGGACAGGAGCGTTGTCTCTGTTGGAAAATGACCTTAGCTTCCTCCGTCCATTCGCTGTCTTTCTGGGGATGGGAAGGGGCGCCGATCGCTCTTCTTCTCATCTCTTATACTTTATAATATTAATAATCACCCTTTCTTTTTTTGTAAAATAATGTATTAGTTATTGACTCATAATTTTCTAACAAAGATAACATAATTGAAATATTTATTTTAACATATCTCCATATAAAAATGGTTTTCCATTCTAGAACAGAAATCCAAGTCATTTTATGACTGGTTGAATTTACAAGATCAAATCCTGTTAAAGAGTTCTTAAACGTTTTTATTGACTGCGATTTTAGTTCATTAATTTCATCTATTATTATCATATTTTGAGGGAAGGAAATTTCTTATTAAATTTATATGTGTTTGCTGAAAAAATCTTAATATTGTCTACATTATATCCAAAGGAGTTTATAATGTCTTATGCAATGCAATAAATAACATTTTTGCCACAACAATTTGATATTGTCATTTCATGAAATTTGTTGCATATCATTTATCTTTCCATCCATCTTCTTCCTTTCTTTTTTCCTTTCTTTCATATATATATATATATATATATATATATATATATATATATATATATATATAATTGTTGATAGTATTACAGATAGCTCCCATTTTCTCCCCTTTACCCCTTCCTCCCAGCCCCTTCCCACCCCCCAGGTCTTCACCACCCTAGTGCCCATGTCCATGGGCTGTGCATATAAGTATATAAGCCTTTGATTTATCTCTCCTGGTCCCCCAAACCCCACTTCGAGGTGTGTCAGTCTGTTCCATGCCTTCATGCTTTGGGTCTTATTTTGTTGGTCAATTCATTTTATTCATTGGATTCCACAAATAAGTGAGGTTATGTGATATTTATCTTTCTTGAATTGCCTTATTTCACTGAGCATAGTATTTTCCAGGCCTATCCATGCTTTCCCAAAGGGTAAGAGATCCCTCTATTTATAGCTGCATGGTATTACATGGTGTGAATGTCCCACAGCTTTTTTACCCACTCATCTACTAATGGGCACTTGGACTGTTTCCAAGTCTTAGCTATTATGAATAATGCTGCTCTGAAATAGGGGTGCATAAATGCTTTCTGATTGGTGTTTCTGATTTCTTGGGACATATTCCCAGAAGTGGGATTGCTGGGTTAAACGGAAGTTCCATTTTTAATTTTTTGAGGAAACTCCATACTGTTTTCCACAGTGGCTGCACCAGTCTGCATTCTCACCAGCAGTGCATGAGGGTTCCTTTTTCTCCACATCCTCGCCAGCACTTGTCATTTGTTGATTTGTTGATGGTAGCCATTCTGACAGGTGTGAGGTGATATCTTATTGTGGTTATTTATTTATTTATTTATTTTTAAAATATATTTTATTGATTTTTTTACCGAGAAGAAGGGAGCTAGAAACATCAGTGAGAGAGAAACATCGATCAGCTGCCTCCTGCACACCCCCTACTGGGAATGTGCCCACAACCAAGGTACATGCCCTTGACTGGAATCGAACCTGGGACCATTCAGTCCACAGGCCAACGCTCTACCACTGAGCCAAACCGCTTAGGGCCTCATTGTGGTTTTAATTTGCATTTCCCTGAGGATCAGTGACTTTGAACATCTTTCTTTCCTTTTTACAGAGTTCAGCCCAGTTCCTGGCTTGTTTACATCAGTAATCCTCTCCCAAACGCCCTTTCCTCAGGATGTCCCTCAACACTCTGCAGGCCCTTGTCCCTGTTCTCCAGGCACCTGCACCCCCGCTGCCTCATCATACGCCACTGCTGCGTCTTCTCTAGCTCCCCACTTCCCTTTCTCTGGCATTTGATATTGGTGACATTGCTGTGACCAGCTCGGTTCTGAGGATTGCGTCTCTGATTCCCAATGGTGCTAGGCCTGGAACTTGGCGGGGTTCAGTGGGGGAGGTGTGGGCCGGTGCCTGTGTTGCCATGGCCCCCTGTGGCACCTCCCCTCACCCTCCAGAGCGAGCTTCCACATCTGTGCATCCACTGACACCTGTCCTGCTCCTCTCCTCTGCCCTGGAGGTGAAGGATGTGACCTAAGCACCCAGGCCTGTTAGAATCCCTGGGCCCGGTTCCTGAAACACAGTAGGTGCTTAGCAAATGCTCCTTGAATGAGGACTGGGACTGAAGGCCCATTTCCTCCTGGGCTCCTCTGAGGCCGTAGGCTCTGCCTTTGTCCCTGCAGGGGCCACACGGTGCTGGGCGTACGCTAGATCCTCAGTGTGTCCTGTCCCGTGACTGAAAGGAAAGGGTAAGGAATGGTTTATAAAAGTGACGAGGGCCAGGGGAATTCATAGCGGGGTGGTGCCGGCCAAATGATAATAGAGTTTTCTAGTATCCCCCAGCTGTTTCCATCTAACCCTGACTTTGAAACACTTCAGTTTTTATTCCATTTGTGAAATGCTCATGGGGTTGGGTATCCAGGTTGTGCTTTTCTGGAGCCAATACCAGCTGCCACGGACAGAAATCAATGTTTGATAGACGAAGCGATTTGGATGTAAGACCAGGGCTTCCATTCAAGTTTCTCACCTAAAACAACCAGATTGTGAGACCTCCTAGTGAAGAGCTAAAGACGATGAGGTGTGGCGTTTGTATTTTAAGCACCGAGGCTGCTCCTGCGAGCCTCGCCTTTTAGTCCTTCCGTGGAGCTCGTCCCTGCCCAGGAGGGGAGCGCGGTCATGCAGTCTCCTCTTTCACAGACAGGGAGTCTGCAGTCATGGGTGTGATGGCTCCTAAAAGGTGCTTGCTTTTTGCCAGCGAATGCCTCAGCGATGCACGCCTGCACACACCCTGAGTGCGGGAGTCAACAGGTTGACCTTGAAACCCAAGATGCCGTACTCATCCTGTGAGCGATGAGGCGGCTACGCTTTTCTGCTTTGTGTTGTGTCTTCATCGGTGACCGAAGCCTTCCTCTGGCAGCACTGTGGAGCAGGGAGGCACGGGGCTGGTTGGATTTTGTGAGGGGCAATTCTTAAGTTTCAGTCCCAATCCTCGGGGGGCTGGAGTGAGGGCTCTTCCCAGCTCCCCCGGCAGCGGGACTCGGGACATTGTCCTGTGACTCCATTGCTGAAGGCAGCACTGGCAGGCGGGGAGACCAGCCCCACCCCTGGCTGCTTCTCCACCGCAAAGGAATACAGTGAGTTCCTTTGTTGTAGGAAGAATGCCAGCCAGTCTCACCTGGTGCTTTCGTGCCACACGGGAGCTTGGAGGATTAAATTGCACCCTCTCCACAGGCTAAGGGCCTCGGCTCTAGATGCATCCCTTTCTGCCTAACCCAGAGCGATGCTGGATTTGCAGTTTATTGCATGTCTTTGGAAAAGTACAGTTGTTACATTCCCAAATCGTTTATTAGAAAACGAAGTCAGAGCCTGTTCATCCCGGGGCGGTGGCATCATATCTCCACGTGAACAGCAGCTCCCGGCGGGCGCCCGCCCAAACAGGTCTTGCTCTTTGGAACAGAAGCCTCTTGTCTGAGTGTTTGTGAGAGGCTTACTGTGCCTGGCAGATGTCGCCAGACGCATCAGGTGTCTGGGGCCAGATCCAGCCACTCAGGAGTCATCGGTTTTGCTCACACACGGTTCTGTTTGAAAATTGCAGATCAGTTTTTGAATGTGGGGATTTTGCATGCAAATCCGGATCTCCGGCTTCTTTGACCGGATGGAAGCCACAGGAGCGTGTTGCCTCCAGGAGCTCAGGCAGGTGTCTTCCCGTCACCAACTTCACATAAACGCCCTCCCCGCCCCCCTCCTACCCCCTCTCAGGTGGGAAGACAAAGAAGGCCTCTCCCCTAACCTCTCTCTGCCCCCCTCCCCCCACCGTCTGCCTGGCCCTGTGAGTGGAGGACTCCCTGGAGGCCGCTCTGTAGTTTGTGGTGTGGTAATCACAGTGTAAACTGAGATCTCAGCTCTGGGTGAGCGGTCTAGTTTCTCCCAAACATTCTGAAGGGCAGAAACCATATATTAACTAACATAGGTGTTTAAGACTGCGCCCAAACCAGGCCTGGTTATGATTTGTAACAAACACTTGCAGGAGTGGGCATTAGACACAGGGCTCCCACACCCTGGGCTCTGACAGCCCGTGGAGGAGGTGAGGGTGCTGCGGAAGCCCCTGGCATTCAGTGGTCACTCACCATGTGCCGGCCACTGCACTGGATACTCTACATGCTATTTCATTTAAGCCCCAACAGCCGAATGAGTTGTATCACCATTTCCCAATAAGCGACTCATGGGAGGCCACAGAGCTATGGCTGGATGGAGCCTGGATTTGAAAGTGGGCAGCTGACTCCAGAGTACAGTGTTCTGCTGTGGTCTTCTAGACATTGTTGTTATTCACATGGGAGAATGCCACTTAAGAAGAGTGAAGGTCCCACATCAAGGTCAGTGCTCACAGTGAAGGTCCCACACCAAGGTCAGTGCGCACAGTGAAGGTCCCACACCAAGGTCAGTGCGCACAGTGAAGGTCCCACACCAAGGTCACTGAGCACAGTGAAGGTCCCACACCAAGGTCAGTGCTCACAGTGAAGGTCCCACACCAAGGTCACTGTGCACAGTGAAGGTCCCACACCAAGGTCACTGTGCACAGTGAAGGTCCCACACCAAGGTCACTGAGCACAGTGAAGGTCCCACACCAAGGTCAGTGCTCACAGTGAAGGTCCCACACCAAGGTCAGTGCTCACAGTGAAGGTCCCACACCAAGGTCAGTGCGCACAGTGAAGGTCCCACACCAAGGTCAGTGCTCACAGTGAAGGTCCCACGCCAAGGTCAGTGCTCACAGTGAAGGTCCCACACCAAGGTCAGTGCGCACAGTGAAGGTCCCACGCCAAGGTCAGTGCGCACAGTGAAGGTCCCACGCCAAGCACAGTGCTCACAGTGAAGGTCCCACGCCAAGGTCAGTGCGCACAGTGAAGGTCCCACGCCAAGCACAGTGCTCACAGTGAAGGTCCCACACCAAGGTCACTGTGCACAGTGAAGGTCCCACACCAAGGTCAGTGCTCACAGTGAAGGTCCCACACCAAGGTCAGTGCTCACAGTGAAGGTCCCACACCAAGGTCAGTGCTCACAGTGAAGGTCCCACACCAAGGTCAGTGCTCACAGTGAAGGTCCCACACCAAGGTCAGTGCTCACAGTGAAGGTCCCACACCAAGGTCAGTGCTCACAGTGAAGGTCCCACACCAAGGTCAGTGCTCACAGTGAAGGTCCCACACCAAGGTCAGTGCGCACAGTGAAGGTCCCACACCAAGGTCAGTGCTCACAGTGAAGGTCCCACGCCAAGGTCAGTGCGCACAGTGAAGGTCCCACGCCAAGGTCAGTGCGCACAGTGAAGGTCCCACGCCAAGCACAGTGCGCACAGTGAAGGTCCCACACCAAGGTCAGTGCACACAGTGAAGGCCCCACACCAAGGTCAGTGCGCACAGTGAAGGTCCCACACCAAGGTCAGTGCGCACAGTGAAGGTCCCACACCAAGGTCAGTGCTCACAGTGAAGGTCCCACACCAAGGTCAGTGCGCACAGTGAAGGTCCCACGCCAAGGTCAGTGCGCACAGTGAAGGTCCCACGCCAAGCACAGTGCGCACAGTGAAGGTCCCACACCAAGGTCAGTGCGCACAGTGAAGGCCCCACGCCAAGGTCAGTGCGCACAGTGAAGGTCCCACGCCAAGGTCAGTGCTCACAGTGAAGGTCCCACGCCAAGGTCAGTGCTCACAGTGAAGGTCCCACGCCAAGGTCAGTGCTCACAGTGAAGGTCCCACACCAAGGTCAGTGCTCACAGTGAAGGTCCCACGCCAAGGTCAGTGCGCACAGTGATGGTCCCACGCCAAGGTCAGTGCGCACAGTGAAGGTCCCACGCCAAGGTCAGTGCGCACAGTGAAGGTCCCACGCCAAGGTCAGTGCTCACAGTGAAGGTCCCACGCCAAGGTCAGTGCGCACAGTGAAGGCCCCACACCAAGGTCAGTGCGCACAGTGAAGGCCCCACACCAAGGTCAGTGCGCACAGTGAAGGTCCCACACCAAGGTCAGTGCGCACAGTGAAGGTCCCACACCAAGGTCAGTGCTCACAGTGAAGGTCCCACACCAAGGTCAGTGCTCACAGTGAAGGTCCCACACCAAGGTCAGTGCTCACAGTGAAGGTCCCACACCAAGGTCACTGTGCACAGTGAAGGTCCCACATCACAGTCAGTGCTCACAGTGAAGGTCCCCACACCAAGGTCAGTGTGCACAGTGAAGGTCCCACGCCAAGGTCAGTGTGCACAGTGAAGGTCCCACACCACGGTCAGTGCGCCCAGTTATTAATTGGTAGGGGTGGTATGGAAATGTAGGTCTGGTGACTCCAAAGCCTCATCCTGTATAGCAAATTGCATTTCTTGATTTTCAGAACGTAATCTAAAATGAGTTCTTATTAGGAAACGTGGCATACTCTTTAGTAGAGAACTTTAACATTTTTATTTTTAAAAAATGGATCAATCAATAGGTTCCAACTGAGTGTAGATACCGAGCCAGCTTGATGAGCTTGGGAGGGGACACACTTTGGACCTTCACTTCTGGGTGTGGTGGGTGGAGATGCGCACTTAGAGTTTAGTTGCTTCAGACTCCGCCCAAGAGCACTGTGTCCTGTACCTACTGAAGCGTGGAGCTGTCTCGTAGTGTATGTGCCTGGTAGGGTGAGCTATGGTGAAAAACCCCAGGTAAACTGTTGCTCAGTGGTCTCAGAAATAAGATACACAATCTCATTAATGAAGGAGTTTTATATGAATCGCTATTAATAATAATAATAATATCTAGTTGCCAAGACCCTACCATGCACAGGGACTATATAAACTGTTTTGCACAAATTCTCACTAATTCTGAACGTCACCTCGCCATTTCCAGAAGAGCAAACTGAAGCTCCAAGAAGGGAATGACGTAGCCACAAGCACACAGCTAACAAGTCATAGAAGAAGGACCCACACTCTGGCTCCGAGCCCACACTTTTCCCATTAGACACGTTGTCATCATCTGTGTGCACAAAATTATCAGACTTATTCACTTAACGTTTACTCACTTCATTTTCTATAATAATGTCTTCTCTTGGAGCTTGTGAGTGTTAATGACGTAAATCACATTATGTAGATAAAGCACATCGGCTTGGCACACAGCAAAAACTCAATCGAAGCTGGTTTTTGTTATGTATTTTGTTGGCCATGTGCTAGGAATTGGGGAATCGGGGGAATAGACTCTTGCCTCCCAGGGCTTATCATCAGTGTCGGGAGGTGGTGGGGAGTAGATTTTACAAATTATTATAATACAGTGGGATGCATGCAGCAGTAGCTGCGGGCCCAGGTGGGGCGTTTGCACGGGGGCCAGTTGGCCATTCCCCCTGTGTGGGGAGAAAATCCACAGCTCTGATCACTAATGTGAGGAGCCTCTCTGCAGAGTGAGATTGTGAAAGGCCTTCATGCCAGATGACTTTTAAAAGACTTGTTTTTGTTCTTTCCTGGAGGAAAGGTTAAACAAATAGAAACTGTTCTATAAATAAAGGGTAAGTACTGTTCAGCGAGAACTTAAATGGTGGTGTGGCATCTGGGAGGGAGGCAGAGCAGAGCCGCCGCAGCCCGCAGGGCAGGGAGGGTGCGGAAGCAAAGCCACCGCTCAGAAAAGTGTCCACCACCCAGATGAAGGCCTTTCTCTGGCAACTGTGGGAGCCCCCAGCCTGTCTGCCTGCTCCCTGGCCCCTGAAGGCAGCTGCCTTCCTGCATGCCCCACCCACTTCTCCCACAGAGCTATGGGCAGCCTTCCCTTTCAAGAGAGAGGCCACAGGGGCACACACTTCTGTATATAGAAGAGGCACATCTACAAACACTAACTATCCTAGTCTTTCATTTATACATATCAACCTATAACACAAGATCAGAAGAATTTCGAGCAAAGTGCATTGCATAAAAAGAAACATCAAGGTAAGCAAAGCAAACAGCTGAATCCCAGAGAAGAGAGATATGTAAGAAATTTTTAAAAATGTTAAAAACAAAATGTATATTAGTATCTTCAGGGAGGTTCCAGAGGCCTTCATAATAATAAAAGGCCAAGAGGCGTCACGACCAAAACGACCAAACAACTGGTCACCATGAGGTGCATGGAGCACCTCTTGGGCCCTCCCCCGCAGCCCACAGGTTCCAATCGCAGCAAGGCTGGCGGCCAGTGGGCAGGCAGGGCACGGTGAGGAGGGCACAGCTGTGAGCATGGTGTGTGGGCAGATGCGGCGGAGCGGTGGGCGGGTGGGCGGGGTGCACGCAGGTGGGCATGCGATATTGTGTTATAAGACAAGAATGGGGTTTGAGAGGGGAGAACCAAGATGGCGGCATAGGTTAACGCCGGAGTTTGCTGCTTTGAACAACTACTTCAAAAGTGAAACCAAAAAACGGAAGGGACATCACCCAGAACCACAGGAACGCTGGCTGAGTTGGAAGTCCTACAACTAGGAGGAAAGAGAAACGCACGTGGACAGTCAGAGGAGGCGCAGTGCTCTGAAGTCAAATTCTGAGGTGTGGAGTGCGCGGAGCGGGCTGGCGGCGGAGGGCGCGGTTGGCGTTTTCAATCGGGAGGGAGTCGCAGACTCTGAGCTCCAGATCCGGGCGAGTCTTTAGGGACCCAGACTCAAACGGGAGAAGCGGGACTGTCTGGCTTCGGTCAGAGCGAGTGCAGCTTTCTCTCCAAGCTTTGCAGCGGGTGCTGGAACTCAGAGAGGCAGAGCCCCTGGGGACAGGACTGAGAGCCGCCATAACTGCTCTCTCCGGCCCACGCTGTTGATCCTGTTCGACCCGCCCTGCCCAAGCCCTGCACAGAGGCATTTGCCGGGTAGCCTCAGGCAAAGGCTAGATTAGCACCTCCCTAGAGGACAGAAGTTCTCTCACTGCTGACACAGCTGATTCTCATAGCCACTTGGCCTGGAGGTCAAACCCTCCCTAGTATTAGCTACAACAATCAAGGTTTAACTATAAGACTGCGAACAAAGACCACTAGGGGGTGCACCAAGGAAGCATAACAAAATGCGGAGACAAAGAAACAGGACAAAATTGTCAATGGAAGATATAGAGTTCAGAACCACACTTTTAAGGTCTCTCAAGAACTGTTTAGAAGCCGCCGATAAACTTAATGAGATCTACAAGAAAACTAATGAGACCCTCGATGTTATGTTGGGGAACCAACTAGAAATTAAGCATACACGGACTGAAATAACGAATATTATACAGACTCCCGACAGCAGACCAGAGGAGCGCAAGAATCAAGTCAATGATTTGAAATGTGAGGAAGCAAAAAACACCCAACCGGAAAAGCAAAATGAAAAAAGAATCCAAAAATGCGAGGATAGTGTAAGGAGCCTCTGGGACAGCTTCAAGCGTACCAACATCAGAATTATAGGGGTGCCAAAAGATGAGAGAGAGCAAGATACTGAAAACCTATTTGAAGAAATAATGACAGAAAACTTCCCCCACCTGGTGAAAGAAATGGACTTACAGGTCCAAGAAGCGCGGAGAACCCCAAACAAAAGGAATCCAAAGAGGACCACACCAAGACACATCATAATTAAAATGCCAAGAGCAAAAGATAAAGAGAGAATCTTAAAAACAGCAAGAGAAAGTAACTCAGTTACCTACAAGGGAATACCCATATGACTGTCAGCTGATTTCTCAACAGAAACTTTGCAGGCCAGAAGGGAATGGCAAGAAATATTCAAAGTGATGAATAGCAAGAACCTACAACCAAGATTACTTTATCCAGCAAAGCTATCATTCAGAATTGAAGGTCAGATAAAGAGCTTCACAGATAAGGAAAAGCTAAAGGAGTTCATCACCACCAAACCAGGATTATATGAAATGCTGAAAGGTATCCTTTAAGAAGAGGAAGAGGAAGAAAAAGGTAAAGATACAAATTATGAACAACAAATATGCATCTATCAACAAGTGAATCTAAGAATCAAGTGAATAAATAATCTGATGAACAGAATGAACTGGTGATTATAATAGAATCAGGGACATAGAAAGGGAATGGACTGACTATTCTTGGGGGGGAAAGGGGTGTGGGAGATTCGGGAAGAGACTGGACAAAAATCGTGCACCTATGGATGAGGACAGTGGGTGGGGAGTGAGGGCGGAGGGTGGGGCGGGAACTGGGAGGAGGGGAGTTATGGGGGGGGGGGAAAAGAGGAACAAATGTAATAATCTGAACAATAAAGATTTAATTAAAAAAAAAGACAAGAATGGCTGCCAAATAAATGAACAGCTAGAAGAAAAAGTTCTTAGAAATTTAAAATATAATTAAAAATAAATAAATAAATAGGGTAAAAGAAGAATAAATAGAGCTGAGGACTAGTTAGTGATCTGGAATATAAAGTTATGGAGTTCTCCCAGAACACAGAACAAAAAGAGAGATATGTTAATTGACTGAGGATGAGACCCAAGGAATCTAGCATCCATTGTACAGGGATTTCAAAAGAAGGAAACAGAAAGAATGGTTTGGGTAGAGTCATGGTGTGGATAATAATATGAAAATAGATAGGGATTTCAGAGGAAAGTAGAAATAATGGAAGGGAACGAAGTAATAAAAAATTAGAGAATACAGTTTCCGTAAGATGAAGGAAGATTTGACTCTTCAGAATAAAAATACGCAATGAATGTTTACTTAAGAAAAGGCGGGGGGGGGGGGGGGAAGGCACATCATTAAAATGTCCATACTACCCAAAGAATCTACAGATTCAATGCACTCCCCATTAAAATACCAACGGCATATTTCAAAGATCTAGAAGAAACTCTCCAAAAATTCATTGGGAATAAAAGAAGACCCCGAACTGCCACAGCAATCCTGAGAAAGAAGTTGGAGGGATCACAATACCAGATATCAACCTATATTACCAAGCCACGGTTCTCAAAACTGCCTGGCACTGGCACAAGAACAGACATATAGACCAATGGAACAGAACAGAGAACCCAGAAATGGACCCAAACCACTATGCTCAATTAATATTTGACAAAGGAGGCAAGAGCATACACCATAGTCAAGACAGTCTCTTCAATAAATGGTGCTGAGAAATTTGGTCAGATACATGCAAAAAAATGAAACTAGATCACCAACTTACACCATACACAAAACAAACTCAAAATGGATAAAGGACTTAAATGTAAGATGGGAAACCACAGAAATCCTACAAGACTCCACAGGCAGCAAAATAGCAGACATATGTTATAGCAATATCTTTTTTTAAAAACATCTTTATTGTTCAGATTATTACAGATGTTCCCCCCCCCCCATAGCTTCCCTCCACTCAGTTCCCACCCCACTCTGGGCCTCCCCCCCCCACCTCATCCATAGGTGTAAGCTCTTTGTCCAATCTTTTCCCGTACCCGCCACAACCCCTTTCCCCCAAGAATTGTCAATCTGTTCCCTTTCCATGCCCCTGATTCTATTGCATTCACCAGTCTGTTCTGTTCA
This sequence comes from Myotis daubentonii, assembly GCF_963259705.1. Classification (NCBI taxonomy): domain Eukaryota; kingdom Metazoa; phylum Chordata; class Mammalia; order Chiroptera; family Vespertilionidae; genus Myotis; species Myotis daubentonii. Next base: position 5,558,611 of record NC_081856.1, on the reverse strand, counting down.
TCAGGTTTTTTATTCATTTGATTTTTGGGTTCACTTGTTGATAGATGTGTATTTGTTGTCACTTTGTTGTTCATAATTTTTTCTCTTTGCCTTTTTCTTCCTCTTCCTCTTCTTAGACAGTACCATTCAGCATTTCATATAATACTGGTTTGGTGGTGATGAACTCCTTTAGTTTTTTCTTGTCTGTGAAGCTCTTTATCTGACCTTCAATTCTAAATGATAGCTTTGCTGGGTAGAATAATCTTGGTTGTAGGTTCTTGCTATTTATCACTTTGTATATTTCTTGTCACTCCCTTCTGGCCTGCATCATTTCTGTTGAGAAATTAGCTGACATTTGTATGGGTACTCCCTTGTATGTAACTAACTGTTTTTCTCTTGTTGCTTTTAAGATTCTCTCTTTGTCTTTTGCCCTTGGCATTTTAATTATGATGTGTCTTGGTGTGGTCCTCTTTGGATTCCTCTTGTTTGGGGTTCTCTGCGCTTCCTGGACCTGTAAGTCTATTTCTTTCACCTGGTAGGGGAAGTTTTCTGTCATTATTTCTTCAAATAGGTTTTCAATATCTTGCTCTCTCTCTTCTTCTGACACCCTCCTTAATTCGGATGTTGGTACACTTGATGTTGTCCCAGAGGCTCCTTACACTATCTTCATATTTTTGGATTCTTTTTTCTTTTTGCTTTTCCAGTTGGGTGTTTTTTGCTTCTTTGTATTTCAAATCTTTGACTTGATTCTTGGGGTTGTTTAGTCTGCTGTTGGATCTCTGTATATTATTCTTTATTTCAGTCAGTGTATGCTTAATTTCTGATTGGTCCTTTTTCATATCCTTGGGGGTCTCACTAAATTTCTTGGAGGTTTCTAGAAGATTCTTGAGTAACCTTATAACCGTGGTTTTGAACTCTATATCCAGTATTTTGCTTTCATCCATTTCTTTCATTTGTGTCTTGTTTCTTTGTCTCCATATTTTGGCTGCTTCCCTATGTTTGTTTCTATGTACTGGGTAGCTGCTAGTTTCCTTGAGTTGCTAGAGTGGCCTTGAGTTCCTAGAGTGGCCTATAGGACATCCCCTGAGGGCTCCGCAGTCTATGAAAGGGGGCAGGGTGGGCTGAGGGACCGCCCCCCCCCGCAGTGCATGAATTTTGTGCACCGGGCCTCTAGTCTGTAATAAGTATACAGAAAAAGCCAAATATAAAACATTTTTGAAATAGAGGTCCCCATAAAATTATTAGAGGCAAATTGTAACAAAAAGAAAGCTAAAAGGTTAATTTAAATATAAAACAAAATATACTTTAAGGCAAAAAGAATGGGACAGAGAGTGATATTTCTTTACATTTTTAAATTATTTATTGATTTGAGAGAGAGATAGGTAGACAGATAAAGAGATTTGTTGTTGCACTTATTTATGCATTCATGGGTTAATTCTTGTATGTGCTTTGACCTGGGACAAACTACAACCTTGGCATATCGGGACAAGAGCAATATTTACCCAGTCAGAGCAATATTTCATATTGATCACCAATATTTTATATTGATCACCAATATTTCATATTGATCACCAATAAAACCCAACAAGTATAATGACTATGTGCACCAAACAAAAAGCATTGGAATAGATAAACCAAACATATTGTAATTACAAGAAAAAATTGACCAAAACTGAGTTAGAAAAGAGCCTTCTCTCAGAAATCTGTTGCAATAACTTACATGTTTCACTCCGAAACCATTAACCTATTTGAGTTCTTTTGCCAATTCCATTTAATTATCTTCATAGTAACATTCCTTGGCCACTCTTTCCCTGTACTCTTTCCAAATGTCTTATCACAACTCACATTTTAGGGCCTGTTTTTGGGTGCCTTCCAAGTTGCATAGTCAAAAGAACTCTTAGCTTTGTGATTTCTGAATGGAGCTGATAAGGTTATTTGTTAAAATGCTAATGGCAGGGTATGTAGATATTCTTTGTCTGAAGGCAACACTCTTTTCTCTCACCAATATGCCAGCTAATTCTCGAGTGGGACTCTAGGATTTGATGGGGCTCATAGTTCCTTGTAACCTTACTGGTCAACTCATAACCATTTCAGACCAAGACAGGCAGCTCAGCATCCTGGGGATGGGACAGCCACTCACTGTTTACTTTCAAGCAAGCCATGTAACTTCTTCAGGTCTCCATGAACTTGTCTTTGAAACAAGGAAGCAGAGCTAGAATAAACAGCCATTAAAGTTCTTTCTTCCTCTAAAATTTTATTTCTTTACTAGAGGCCTGGTGCACGAATTCGTGCATGGGTGGTGTCCGGCTGGCCCACCCTGATCCAGGCCAATCAGGAGGAGGGGCTGCGGGCGGTTGGCTAGCCAGTCCTGCCCCCTGGTTGAACTCCTGGTTGAGGGGACAATTTGCATATCAGCCTTTTATTATATAAGATTGCATGATTTCTATTTATATTTTTATGCCCATTCTTTGTTTTTTTAATCAGTGTCTGTGGTCTATTTTATGGAATGTGAAAATGGACTTTTCACCCTCTGACACTTGCCTGTCTTGGGAAGAAAAGAATAACATTGAAAATGTTTGAGGGGTGGCGCTCATGCGGCGAAGGAGGGGCACTTGCACCCCTGAGTCTCTCTACTCCCTCTGGTTGTCTCTTGTCTGTAGGTGCCAACAATGCCCAGTCCCCAGGTGGTGCCGAGCGAATGTCTCTGGAGTAAGTGACTGGGTTCTCTCATTATAAACGCGGCTTCTTCCTTGTTTAGCTGCGTTGCAGGCACTAAAGAGAAAGAAGAGGTTGGAGAAGCAGCTCTCGCAGATCGATGGCACCCTGTCCACCGTCGAGTTCCAGCGAGAGGCCCTGGAGAACGCGCACACCAACACTGAGGTGCTGAGGAGCATGGGACTGGCGGCCAAGGCCATGAGAGCGGCCCATGAGAACATGTGAGTGCCCCTCCCTCTGCGTCCTACACACCCCCAGTGTCGGGAGAGCCAGGTGATGAATTTGGCAGGAATGGCCTATCCTGTTGAGGCTCTTTGACACGTCAGAATGGAATGGTCCTTCAGAGAAAGACTAGAAGTTCCAGTGGTAGAAAACAAAACAAAACAAAACAAAACAAAACAAAACAAAACTCCATGACAACACGAAGGACCTTCATGCTGTCCATTGCAATGCCCAGTCGCCTCACTATTGCCTGACACTCCGCCTGTAACTCCTCATCAGATAAATCACAGAGGCTTACACGTCAGCATCTTGAGCTGTTCGATACAGGACAGTGGTTGTCACCTGGTGGCATTCCAGATCTCCCAGAAAGCGGCTGACGAGAACGCAGGTGCCCAGGCTCCTGGAAGCGGGCAGCGGGCCTTCTGTTCTGAGCAGGTTCACCGGGTGACTGACACTAACCGACGTATGAGAGTCATAGCGATGGGCCTGGGCTTGGGGGCTCAGACTTTCGGAGCGAGGGTCCCAGTTCCCCTGCTGACTGTCCCGGGGCAAGTTACTTCGCCTCCCCTGTATTCCGCTTCCTTGCCTGTAAATTGGGGACAGTACTACTACTTATGGCTATTGTGAGAGTCAATAAGATACCAGATGTCATGCACTTAGTCCCTGGTACAAAGAAGCCATCAGTAATCAACGTTCAGTGTGGTGGTGGGGCCAGCGACAGTTTGCTGTACGTCACACTGGGAAGTCAGTGCCAGGGACCTGACCCTTTTCTGAGAGTAGACGTGACCGTGAGGTCTGAGCCACCACATGTGGGAGCAGGGAGCACCGGGCGCTGCAGCCGTGCCCGTGGGGCCATCGACTTGGCCCATCCCACTCGGTGCCGGTCCGAACCTGTGGCTGCTGCTAACGGTGCCAACGTGCACCTCAGCGCAGGGGACTCGGCAGCCTCACCCTCTGTGCTCGAGCCTGCACCGCACTCCCACACGCCTTTAAAACATAAAGTCCTTACATATTTGTTACAAAAAGAATTGGGAATAAGGGGCGGCAGAGGACGGTAATAGCGTTCTTTTTACTTACTACATGGAAATATGTCAGAATACTCAGCATTTTCCACGCGGGGAGTCAGAGAAACTGTCAAAAAGTTTATTCCCCTGGGAATCAGAATCCCAGTGAGGAGCCCACTTTCCTGGTATCCAGTCAGTTCGGCCTCGCTTCAGAGCTGGAGGGGCGACTCGGAGACAGGTCCTAGAGGCGCAGTCAGAGCCTGGCACCGGGACCCTGGCCGCTCAGGTCGGTGGTTGGGGGCCAGGGCTCAGGGCGGGCTGTGGCGCTGCACCCTGGGCTGCAGGGGCGGGTTCTGCTGAGGGCTCCCCAGCCTGCGCTGCCCTCCTGTGACTCCCCAGGGCAGCCAGGCCTGTGCTGCCCTCCGGGGTCAGGATAGCAGAGCTGCCAGGCATCTGGCAAACAACCCTCTTGTCTCAGAGCTGGGCCTGAGGGCTGCTAGGAGGTGGTGCTGCTGAGAGCTGCCCGTCTCAGTCATGTGGGCCTGGTCCCCGCACCATTTCCTGCAGAGTTGACACAGAGCAGCATATATTTCAAGTTTACATATGCCCTACCAGGCAAAATTTCAACATGGGTCTACAAATATTGTAAATGATAAGATAATTTGCTCGTTCGTGACTCCCAAGTGTGATGGCTGTTCATTTAATATTTAAAATATCTGTGCTTATGCAGGGTTATTTTTTTGAAATGCAAATTATTTTTAAAGTTGATACATAAAATCATTTTTGCTATCCTATAGGAATAACTAGGAGTTTATATTAACTTGACTCATTTTTTTTACATATGGAAGTATATCTAACTAAATGCATAATTTTAAAGCGAGATTCTAAAATATTCCCTCAAAATGCACTTTCCCAGGGATTTGAACAAAATAGATGATTTGATGCAAGAAATCACAGAGCAGCAGGACGTCGCCCAAGAAATCTCCGAGGCGTTTTCTCAGCGCACTGGGTTCGGCGAGGACTTCGATGAGGTGGGCAGCACGTGGAGGATGGAGCTGTGGAGGATGGAGCTGTGGAGGATGGGGCGTGTGGAGGATGGAGCCGTGGAGGATGGGGCGCGTGGAGGATGGGGCGCGTGGAGGATGGGGCGCGTGGAGGATGGGGCGCGTGGAGGATGGGGCGCGCGGAGGATGGGGCAGGGCAGCTCCCACCGTCCACAGCAGACAGGGCGCCTTAAACACTTCCTTAGGTCTCATCGAAGAATAAGTGGTACTTGATAGAAACCTACTTAAGAGGGAAATGAAGTGTTGGTAGCTCTGATTTAAAGGAAAGATGAATAGAGTTTGGCAGACGGCCCCCCATTACGTGTCTAGCTGTTAAGGAAGAACAGCCTGTGATTGTGTGACGTTAGAGACTCCGTGGCGGTGCTTCAGTAGCCCCTCAGGGCGGGAAGGGCGCTTGCACATCTGGGCGGAACAGGGCAGACGCCGCTCCGCGAGGCAGACAGCACGGGGTGTGGCTGGGACCTGGGAGGTGAGTTCGCCTCCCTTCACTCTCGGGCTGTGAACCGCATGAACGTGGACGGGCATTAAGAGCACAGGTTCCATCAGCGAAGTGAGACAGGCTCCCGGGAGCTGAGGCTGCGCTGGGAACGCCCCTGGTTCTGTTCCAGCGCGCACACCAGCTCAGATCTGGAACCGTCTCCCGTTCTCAGAGTAGCACAGCGAAGACCCTGCTTCCTACATCTCCTTGGTTTAAAAACGAAGCACGTGGTAAGAGGTGTGGTTCCACGGGACCAAGAGAAACGATGGGGAAACTTGGCTTTCGGGCCAGAGCCTTCCCACGGCCTGAGCCTTCCCACGGCCAGAGCCTTCCCACGGCCAGAGCCTTCCCACGGCCTGAGCCTTCCCACGGCCTGAGCCTTCCCACGGCCAGATCCTTCCCACGGCCTGAGCCTTCCCACGGCCTGAGCCTTCCCACGGCCAGAGCCTTCCCACGGCCTGAGCCTTCCCACGGCCTGAGCCTTCCCACGGCCAGAGCCTTCCCACGGCCTGAGCCTTCCCACGGCCAGATCCTTCCCACGGCCTGAGCCTTCCCACGGCCTGAGCCTTCCCACGGCCAGATCCTTCCCACGGCCTGAGCCTTCCCACGGCCAGATCCTTCCCACGGCCTGAGCCTTCCCACGGCCTGAGCCTTCCCACGGCCAGATCCTTCCCACGGCCAGAGCCTTCCCACGGCCAGAGCCTTCCCACGGCCTGAGCCTTCCCACGGCCTGAGCCTTCCCACGGCCAGAGCCTTCCCACGGCCTGAGCCTTCCCACGGCCTGAGCCTTCCCACGGCCAGAGCCTTCCCACGGCCTGAGCCTTCCCACGGCCTGAGCCTTCCCACGGCCAGAGCCTTCCCACGGCCTGAGCCTTCCCACGGCCTGAGCCTTCCCACGGCCAGAGCCTTCCCACGGCCTGAGCCTTCCCACGGCCAGAGCCTTCCCACGGCCTGAGCCTTCCCACGGCCTGAGCCTTCCCACGGCCTGAGCCTTCCCACGGCCTGAGCTGGCGTGGCCCGGGCACCGAGGGTGGCTTTGCCTGTTGAAGGATCGCAGGAAGCCAGCCCCACCAGAACAGCAGCGGCGGAGAGGCTGCCGCAGAGACCAGGCAGCCCGCGGAGCCTCGCCTCGGCTGTGTGGCTCTTGGAGAGAGTGCCCGCCCTGGGGAGACGAACAGGCCTCCTCCGGCTGGGGCTCATGACGCTGGGGCTCTTGCATTTGTTACTAAACCTTTCATCCACGAAGGGGCACGTGGCGGCACCTGCCGTCTGGGAATGCGGGAGGAGGTGACGATTCTCTCATCCCATTTGCTAAGGAAAATGTCAGTATCTTGGTGGTGCCGTGGCTACCTGCTGAGCGAGCGGGGTCGGCGATTCTGGGCACGGACTCCGGGTGGCGTAATGTGTTCTGCTGTGACCGCATCTGCTGTATTTGCTCCTGATTGCTTTGTGAGCAGAAATGGGACACGAGAGTGTTCATTCCGAAGGCACTCTACTCACACAGCCTGTGGAGAGCCACAAACCACACGGCTCCACTGACCACCCCACCCCACACTTTTCCTGCTTCGTTTCCTTTCCATGAGCACAGTCCACGGTGGTCAGCTTGCTTCCTGTCTGATACACACCGTCATTACCAAGTGTTGCGGTTGCCTTAAGTATCTCCCCTGTGGCCCCTGGTATTATTCCTTGCACTTTAATGCAGGATAATCATTTGTTTATGTGCCTTTCTCCCACATTTAATAATAATCTCCTTCAAGGTCAGAACTCTTGGTTGAACTTTGCATCCCCAGCCAGCCAGGAGTATCTCGCAATCAATTTGTCCAATGATGAACGAATGAGGAAATGAAGACTGTCTTTGGATGGATATGAGAGTGTCTTAGGTCATTTCTAATGGGGACAAACTCAGAATTCTAACAGGGACAAATTAATTTAGCCTCTCGGCCTCTCAGGGGCTGGGTCTGCCTGAGGACCCGGGAGCCAGGTGACCTGATCAACCACAAGTCACCTCCTAGCTGACGTAGGTGACTTACACTCACAGTCTCCCAACAGTCTTGCGAATCGAAGGTTCTTGGGACAGAGCGTGGCTTAGGATCGAACTGGCCGCTCTGAGACTATTGCTAAGAGAAAGAAATACAGGGCACCTACCTTGGGATGACGTTTCCTTAACCCAAACACCTATCGGCTTTAGTAATTTAACAAAGGAATCATAATACCCTTGATTCTTTTTACCTTCTGCACGTTCTGCTTTTGCTATACCTGTTGCTTCTTTGTAGTAACATTAACCCAAATGAAAGGTTCCACAAATTATTAATTTTTCACACTAGAAAGGAAAAGCTGCGTTGGAAACGGGCAGGCAAGGTGTAAACTCCCTGGGAACGGTGGCGGCTTTATGTTCCGGCTGCACAAATGACTTGCACAACAGTTTGCTGAAGTATTGTAAGATTGGCTACGACAAATTTGCACAACCCCAAATATTCATTTTTTAATCATTGCTCAGTGTTGCAAAAGAGACTTAGTCTTCAAATAAATATTCCGTTTCACTGGGCTCTCACATATCAATTGGGTAGCAGATGTTCTTGTTATTGTGTTTGAGGAGTTGAAACGCAAACTCCATAATTCTCTCTCCCCCCTGTGCGCAGGATGAGCTGATGGCGGAGCTGGAAGAACTGGAGCAGGAAGAATTAAATAAGAAGATGACAAACATCCGGCTTCCGAATGTGCCTTCCTCCTCCCTCCCGGCGCAGCCGGACAGCGCGCCCGGCTCCTTGGGCCCGGCCGTGAGGCCCCGAGCAGGTGCGTCCCCACCCCCGCGACCTAAAATCGGAGCCTGGCCCGTATCCCCGTCAGCGCTTACTTTTGTTCCCCAAGTGAACTCCTTTTATACATCATTCACACCTGCTTTCTATGCCAACGTGTGAACGTCGCCGATTACTAACTGGCATCCACTTTCTGTCCCAGCACCTTCCCGGCGGGCAGGCGGAGAGGACGAGGACCTCAAGCACCTGGCAGCGTGGGCCTCCTAACTGGGAGGGAGCTGTTTTGACGCCTAAATCAACGAGCTGTACATAAGACATAAAACATATTTTTGCCAAGTTCAGAAGTGAGCAGAGGCCGTTTTATATTTATGGATGATGACTGTCTGTCAGCCTCACGCGTAAAAGTAACAGAAGGGAGTGGGGTCAGAGGGGGCTGCCCAGGGCACCGAGGAAGACCTTGCACGAAGGGGGCCCCTGCCTACTCCCCACTGAACCCCAGGCCTGACACACGCCAGTGCTCGCTCTGTATCTGTGGACAGGAAACGGAAGTCTGTTCTCATATCAAACACAGAACCGTTTAAAAGCCCCTGAGGAGCGAGGCGGCTGGCGGAGCTGGGGAAGTGACTTCTGTGCGCCCACATCGTGGGCTGTGGCGCCACAGAAGGTGCAAAGGCGCCGTGGAGAGGCTGCACGTGGGGACGACCTGGCGAGCCTACCACACAGAGTTTCACTGGAGTTCCCCTGTTTGAAATCTTAAAGGATCCTTAATTGACATTTATTCCGCCAGTGAAGCTGGGGAGGGGCCACGGATGCAGCTCCCGAATGTCTAAAAGCGGAGTAGCTCCCGCTGCCCGCTGGCTCCCCCGCTGTGACGCAGGCACCCAGGCAGCTGCTGACTCCCCGCAGCGATCCGCGGAGCGTGCAAGTGTTCACGCTCGTCTGCCTGTGCTCTGCACATTAGCTTACACTGCAGCCTTTTCCTGTAAATACATTAAAAATATAGGCATTTTAAAGTGTCTCTTGAATGACATTTTGGCCTTTGTTATTATTATTATTATTACTAGAGGCCTAGTGCACGAAATTTGTGCACTGGGTGGGGGGAGTCCCTCAGCCTGGCCTTCACCCTCTCGCAGTCGGGACCCCCCCGGGGATGTCTGCCTGCTGGCGTAGGCCAGCAATCAGACATCACTCTCACAGTCTGGGGCCCCCTGCTCCTTACCGCCCATCTGCTTGCTGCTCCTTACTGCTCAGGTCACTGCTCCTTAGCGCTGCTGCGGAGGCGGGGGAAGCTCCCACCACTGCCGCTGAGCTCACCAGCTGTGAGCCTGGCTTCTGGCTGAGCAGCGCTCCCCCTGTGGGAGTGCACTGACCACCAGGGGCAGCTTCTGCGCCAAGTGTCTGCCCCCTGGTGGTCAGTGTGCATTATAGCGACCAATCTTTCTGGTCGTTCCACATAACGGTCGCTAGGCTTTTATTATATAGATTTTTAATCCTCACCCAAGGATATTTTTTCATTGATTTTTAGAGAGACTGGAAGAGAGAGGGAAAGACAGAGAAATATTGATGTGAGAGAAACACATTGATTGGTTGCTTCCTGCCCAAGCCCCGACCAGGTCCCAGGCTGGGGAAGAGCCCGCTACCTCTGTACGTGCCCTTGACTGGAATCGAACCTGGGACCCTTCGGTCTGCAAGCTGACACTCTATTCACTGAACCAAACCGGCCAGGGCTGGTCGTAATTATTTTTAAATAAAAACATGTTGCAAAATTATGTATTGCTCAGACTATGTCACGGACCATAAAATGACAATGTCATTATATAGGGTGTTCCCAGCATTTGCTTAGCAGCACAGTGAAATGGAGAGAGCTGGGCGTGGAGGTGGGGTCCTGATTCCAGCGCCTGCCCTGCCCCTCGCACCTTCGAGGACCCGGGCCTCTGTCTTCATTGGGAAACCTAAGGGCTGCACGCGATGATCCCTAAGGTGCAGTCCTGCCACAGGCCCCCTGCATACGCAGTTCTTCTTAGCAGTCTTCTCACTCGACAGCACAGGTACCCAACCTGACGTGAAACGTCCATTATCTGGGGGCATTTTTCTTGATGGCACAGACTAGATCAGGTCTCCCTGTAGCAGTGTCCACGGCACTTTGCTTTCTTGCCTATCGCCTGGCAGGGTTCCCATTGCATCTTTACTTGAACTATTACGCAGTTATCGCTCTTCCTCCCCGAGGTCTGGTGACGATGAGGCCGAGCTGCCGCTCTCAGCTGAATGGGGCCTCCCCAGCCGAGCTCCTCGCACGCAGGCAGCATCCGGTAAGCATTTAGCGAAGGAGCAGAGAGCAGGTTCTTACACTCTGGGCGATCACAGGAACTTGAGTGACCTTCTACCTTCAAAACTGGACAAAGCACAGGAAACAGCAGTTTCCAGACATTGGACGACAGGCATCGCGAGACTGATTCCTGAGAGAGAAACTGGTGAGGGGTCCTCAGTGCCGCAGGTGCCTTAAAGGGAGGGGAGCCCGAGAGCTTGGTGGTCTGAGGGAGGGAGGAAAGGAGGAAGAGAGAGAGAGAGAGAGAGAGAGAGAGAGAGAGAGCACTCTGGCGACCAGATGGGCAGAGGGTCCCTGCGAGTGGGGCTGGGCACTGACCTGCGTCCATGTAGTAAGAAATGACTGAGGCGCACAGGAACCACTGCGAGAAGTGGCAGGTCCCTCCCAGGGCTCACACAGTCTGGGGACAGTTTGTGTTCCCACAGCCTCGCTGGAGAGACCCCCTAATCCGGGAGCATCAGGCTGAGCCCTCAGAAGGGCGTGGCTCACTAGTGAGGTCCAATTGTGCCCAGACCAAAGGCTGCTCTGGGCCCACCCTGAACAACTAAAAGCAAACGTCAGAAGAATGAAATGATTCCAAGTCCTTTACGATCCCAGGACAAACCCCCCGAGACATAAAGGAATATATAAAAGCTGACAAGTAACAAGAACAAAACAACTAAAATAAAACCCTGGCACCCAAATCTTTGAGTTTCAGAGACAGAATAAAAAGAGCATGGACTATCTCATTAACACTCCCATAATGCTTCACGTTGAAATATTATTTTAGATGTATTGGGTTACATAAACTATTCAAATTTATCTCAGCTGTTTCTTTTGCCCTTTTAGACTGTGGCTATTTGGAAATGAAGCATTGCATGTATGGCTCACATTATATTTCTGTTGGTTAGCCTTGGGCAAGAAGATAGATTCCTCATTATCGACGAGTGCACAGATAATTTGAAGTACTAAAATGACAAATTGTTAAAAATAAAGAAAATTTTTCAAAAGGTGACATCTTATTTTGAAAAGAAAAATGCTTTGAAATAAAATCATAATATTGCATTTCTGTTGGCAGTAAAGAGAGTGAAACACAAGAGAGAAAAGGTGTAAAAGTAAGTCATCCTTAGATGGAAGAGTATGAAAAATAACACAGGTGTTAATCTGACACCTAAAGGCGTTCCAGCAAGGCAGCCTTCGCACGGAAGGGCTCTTGTACGTCCTGGGAGGCTTGCTGCTGATTGGTCTCCGTGCATCACATGGTACCTCAGGGCAATGCTGAGTAGCTGCTCTGTTGTGTTTTGTATTTTTAAATAAATGTCTTCCAATATATCAGTTGGGTTCTTCTGTTCTTTTTGGCTGTATGATACACCTTCCGGATAACTTGAGCGACAGACTTGGATTACTTGGAAGTGACTTGGAAATGCGTAAAATGCAAATCAGACCAGAGGCTCTGGAGCTCATGGGAGTCAGATCCTGGGGACTCCACCCTCCGAGGAGCCAGCCAACTGTCGGGAAAAGTGAGCAAGATGTTATTCTGCTCCAGAGTCTGGGTCTCGAGCCAGAATATTGGATTGGCCAAGCTTGGCTCTGGAGTCAGCCATCTGGACGCTCATGAATGAGAAGCAGGGAGGCCGGTTTGCGAAAGCACAATCCAGGCATCCGGCCTGAAGAAGGGGGGTGGGTGGTGCTGGCCACCCCACACCTGACAACTCCACCCCAAACAATAGGTGTCCACTCCACACTGAGAATAATTAAGGCAGAACTGCAGCTTTTTCTCATTCTTGGCAAACAGAGTCTGAGCACTGGTTTACTTAGTAGAAATTGGAGTAGCAAATCCTTTATACAACACAACGGTAGGTGTCTTGTGAAAACAAACTGGATAATGTATCTAAGTTAGCAATCCAAACAAGGAGAAGAAGAAGACAAAGAAAGGAAAAATCCAGAGAAGCTGAGACTAATGAAGATATCTCGGTGCCGTTACATGACGGCCCTAGGGAGCAAGTTGATGAAATCTTAGTCGATTTCAATTTCATCTCCCCACATCCCTTCCTCTGTTCCCTTAATTTAAGATAGATATTAACATTTGTGCTGGAGAAAGCATTTCTTAAAAGAGCTAAAAGTCCTCTTCGGACTTCAAATTCACTTTGCATGATTTGTTTTCTGGCTTACTGGAAGTTTTACTGCACTATGTACAAGACATGTGGGCTGTTTTTCAGCAGAATATGACTTATATACATTAAGGGAGTACAGATAAGGCAGAGCAGAGAAGTTATTTAGAAGAGAGACGTCTAAACACTCAGCAGTAGGCAACACCTCTGATGATGAATGGCTCTTCTGGAAATGCCTAGTATTCGCAGGCTATCGAGGTTATATACACACTATTCTTTAGGATATCAGGAGGCTTTCTTTCAGCAGGAAAATCACTCCAATCCAGACCTCTCTGAAAAGGTGGCATGTATGTGGTTGATTGTTTTTCCATATGAACATATCTATAATCACTTCAAGTGTGTGTATACTTATGTACAAGTTATACATTCTCTTGATATTCATACCTGTCATGTACTCTTTGGAAAATTTGCTACTCATGGCCCTCCGTGACATCCCTGTATTTCCATAATCTCAACTCTTTTTTTCTTTTTAGACAACTCAGTCTTCTTCCTCACAAATGTCAATCTTTTCTTTTTTCATCTTTATTGTGAAAGTATTACATATGTCCCCTTTCCCCCATTGACCTCTTCTAGCCTGCCCTGCCCTCCCCGCCCGCCCCAACCCCTCCCCCCCCCCCCCCCCCCGCCGGCCTTCACCACCCTATGGTCTGTGTCCATGGGTTATGCATATATGCAAACAAGTTCTTTGGTTTATCTCTTCCCACCACCCTCCCCCACCTTCCCTCTGAGAGTCCACAGTCTGTTCCATGCTACAAATGTGATTCTTTTCCACATTCTCCATAATTTAGTTATTTGCTGTCTCATCCATCTACATTCTTCATAGACCTTATTTTAAATTATAGCTTTAACTATCACTTTTATGGGAATTAAGTTCATATATAAATGTATTCATTCAGTCAACCAATATCTACTAAATATTATTTTCTGAGCTCTGAGCTAGTGTGGGGATTGAAGTTTAATAAAAAAAAAATGGTATATTTCTATCCACGGTCTCTATCCCAGACTCCAGTCAACTGGAAGTTAGAGGTTTTCTCTAGTTTTCCTGTCATTTCAATAGCAACATGTTTGTCTTAAAGTCCATTTTGTCTAGTATTGGTATAGTCACTCCAACTATCTTTTGTTTAAAATTTGCCTGAAGTATCTTTCTCTTTTAAAAAATTTTCAGTTTGGCTCTGTGCTTGACTCTAAAGGTAGTCTTTTGTTAACAGCATATAATTGCTATTGCTTTTTTAAATCCATTCATCAAACTCTTCCTTTTAATTGGTGAGTTTAATCATTAACATTTAATGTAGTTACTGTATCTGTCATTTTGCTTTCTGTTTTCTATATGTTTTATGTCTGTTTTCCCCTCAATTCCTCCATTATGTACTTCCTTAAGGAAGTTAATAAATAAATGTTAAATATTTCCTAGTGTAACATTTTAATTTCCTTGTAGTTTCTTTTAAAATATACTTTTGAGTTACTTTCTTAGTGATTTCCTTGAGAATTACAAATACCACCTTAATTTATAACAAATTAATTCAGATTAATACAAATTTATTTCAACAGTAAACAAAAACTTTGCTCCTACATGTCTCCATCCCCTTTCATACTGTGTAAGTTACATTTTTACACATATGTGCCCATCAACATAGATGTACAATTATTGCATCATATACTTGTCTTTTAAATAAAATTGGAAAAAAGAGGAATAACAATTAAAAGTACATGAATGCTGCCTTTTCTATTTGCCGATGCAGTTATCTGGCTGGTGTTCTCTATTGCTTTGTGTTGGTTCGAATTACTATCTAATGTCCTTTCATTTAAGCTGGAAGGACTCCTGTAAGCATGTCTCTGAGGGCAGATTTACTAGCAATGAACTCCCTCCATTTCTGTTTATGTGGCAATGTCTTAATTTTCCCTTCCTTTTTAAAGAACAATTTTGCCAGATATACAGCTCTTGGTCAAGAGGGTTTCCCCACCTAACACTTTGAATATGTCATTCCACTGCCTGCTGGCCTCCGTGTTTTTGATGAGAAATTAGATGTTAATTTTATTGACAATCTTTTTAAAAATATATATATTTTATTGATTTTTTACAGAGAGGAAGAGAGAGGGACAGAGAGCTAGAAACATCAATGAGAGAGAAACATCAATCAGCTGCCTCTTGCACACCCCCCACTGGGGACATGCCCGAAACCAAGGTACATGCCCTTGACCGGAATCGAATCCGGGACCCCTCAGTCCGCAGAGCCAAACCGGCCAGGGCGACAATCTTTTTTACATGAGCCTTTTGCTGCTTTCAAGATTCTTCACCTTTGGTTTTTGACTGTTTGATTATAAGTGTGGATCTCTTTGAGTTTTTCCAACTTGGAGTTCATCAAGCTTCTTGGAGGTGTTCATTCATGTCTCTAACCAAATTTGGAAAGTATTTGGTCATTATTTCTTCAAATACTTTTTCTGTCCCTTTCTCCCTCTCTCTGCAATCCTTTGGGGGGTCCCATTACTTACATGTTAGTATGCTTGATGGTATCACACAGGTCTTTTAGGATCTGTTAATTTTTAATTCATGTTTCTTGATGCTCCTCAGACTAAATCATTGTAACTGATCTAGCTTTATGTCCACCACTTCTTTCCCTGCCTACTCAAATTTACTGTTGAATTCCTCTAGTGAATTTTTCATTCCAATTATCATATTTTTCAACTTTGGAACTTTCATTTAGGTCCTTTTTAGAATTTCTTTCTCTTTGTTTATATTTCCTATACCAATTGAAGGTGTCCTCACGTCACCTTGGGAAGTTTCTTAACCTCGGTGAGGCTGAAGTTATTTAGTGATATAACGGGAACACTGCCTTTGGTCTCACTGGGTTGTCATGAGATTCAATGAGAATATGTACGCACAGTTAGTGCAGGCCGTGGTACAAAGTTAAGGCTTAATAAATTCTTCCTGCTCTTGTCGGTTCTCAAAGCAACAGAGGCGCTTTCAGCATCAATTATCACCTTCCGTCACATGCTATCCTTACGCCAGCTGAGTGCAGAGGGTGTCGCTCAGTATTTGATTTAGTTTTAAAAACATGGCTATGAATGAGGTATTAACAGAGTATTAATTAACAGGGACAGACTCCTAGAGAGCAGGCAGACAGTTCTTGTGGGGGGCGTGTTAGGGTGGACGGATCGAGCAAAAAAAAAAAAAAAGGAGAAACAACTAATGGACATGGACAACAGTGTGGTGATCGCAGAGGGGAAGAGGGGAGGGGGCTGGTGGAGATGGAAGAGGGCAAGGGGGGTAAGTGGTGATGGAAAAAAATAAAGAGAATTTCAATCTTTATTAGTCCTCTCAAAAGGAAACCCCAGTGTACTAATTCATTAATTAATATAAGTAATACATATTAATAGTAAAGTTGAAGGTGGCTCAAAGAGATTGAACAACTTTGTAAAGCCACACCATTCCTAAAGCAAGGTTGAGAATTTGAATTCAGGCTTCCTTCCATCCAGAACCTACGTCCTTAATCTCTTCCTGCATCTCTGCTAACACCAGCATGTCCTTCACAAGATGACACAGGCCACATCCTGCAGGAAGTAGTTCCAGACCAGGAGAACCTCAGAGAGGAGCACTGCTCCCCGGCCTGTGGCTGTAGAGGCAGCAGCAGCCAGACTGTGAAAGGGTGAGCACTTCCTAGTGTGGAATCGACTCACTCTCTGGACTGTGCTGTTTCTAGGTTTTTTTTTGTACAGTGCAAACTTACCTGGGCCTAAAACTGCGGAATGCGTCCTGGGAAACTGAGCCACATTGATAGGTTTTTCCAGTTTTAGTTATTATTTATTTATTTATCTACACAGTTTTTTTTTTTTTAAAAAGAATATTCCCCTCCCCCCCCCTTTTTTTTCAGAGAAAGAAAGCAAATCTGAGCCAAAAAGATTAGCCAATAACAGCGCCCGTGTGGTAAAGAATGCTCCCGCAGTCCCTGTTTGAACACTCAGCCCGTTTGTAGCATAGCTCTTGGATCGAAGAGTTCAAGGTCGTTTTTACAGCCAAGGTTTCCGGGAGACGGAGCGATTGTTATTGCTTTGCCCCCCCCCCCGCCCCCCCGTCGATGTCTGTGGGCAGGACCAGCGCACCGGCCACAGCCCAGGCCTCAGGGCGCGGCCGGGCTCTGTCACACAGTGGCCCACGCAGGAAGCTGGCCCGCGGCCCCCGCGCCCCCTCCGACCTGGGACCCCTGTGCTCTCCTGAGCTCCTCCTCTCTCTTAAAACGTCTTGCTCTTTAATGACTTTAAGGTATTTAGTAAAGTAACATCAGACTGGGGTCACACTTGTGTTTTAAGGAGTAAAAATGTAATTGCTAAAATTTTAAGTTTCTAAAAGTACGGATAGAGAAAATAAAGTCCAAGATCAGAATATGTCCGTGTACTGAATGTTTAAAGTCCCATTTCTTGACTTGACGGGAAAATCATGAACTTCAGAATATAATCAGCCTGAGCCTTCAGGCAACACACTGGATTGTAAGGTTGTCAAGGGTGACAATGGTGAAGGAATGATCATAACCACCATCGTCGGAGTTGGTGGTCTAGTGGGTCCAGGCCACAGCTGCGGACTTGGATTCTCTGGTCCACGTGTCCCCGTCATCTCCTACCCGTGTGACTGTCGCCGCGGGCGCCTGGGAGGCTGAGGCTGAGGGCCCGTGCGGGAGGCTCCTTAAGGGCTGCTTTGGGCATCGGCCCCATGGGAAGAAAGGGAAGAAAGGAGCACTGAGCAGGAGAAGTTGAGCTCAGCGACCCCATGAGACACTCTGAGGTGACTCTGGTGAGGCGTGCTGCCCTGCAAGAGGGCAGGGCCCTGGGCGAGGCGCCCCAGGCCACACTCCCGGCAGACGAGGCAGTAAGTCCTTCCCTAGGGGGTTGGAAGGTCCCGTCCAGCTTCCGCCACCGACCTCAGATCATTGTTTCACTCTGTTGACCCTCATTGTCTTCATTTGTAAAATAAGCATTTAAACAGGTCTGTATGGGGCCACAGGAGGCTTAAATCTAACCGTCTTTGCAGTCAGCACATTGCAGCTGCGGAGAGAAGAGGGAGGCTGACGCCTGCCCCGGGGGGCCAGGGGGAGCTGCAGCTGGAAGGGGAGTGGGAGGAGCAGGGGCACCTGGGAGGGTCCGGGCTGCTGTGCCTGTGCTCAGTGCGGAGCGTGTCTGTCCCCCGTCAGGGAGCAGCGTTCCTAGTCACTGGGCAGGGCCTCCTCGCTCAGACACCCAAGTTCCCGGAAAGGAAGGGACCTGAGGGCCTGGGGGGGGGGGGGGGCACGAGGGGCCAATGAGGGAACAGGGGGGCATACGTAATACTTTCAACAAGAAACATTTTTTAAAAAGAAGATATGGAGGGGAGGGGAAGCATTTTATTTTATTTTTTTCAAAATAAGGTGACACAAATTAAACCTACCACTTCTAGAAAACTAGCTGAAACGAGAAAAGGAGTTAACGAAGAACACTTTCTGCAAAGGGACACACTGGGGAGCAGTGATTCAGGTGGAATCACTCGGGTCACTATGACAGACTCCCTTCCGCGCTGTACCTGGCTTCCTGGTGGAACAGGCAGTAATAGAAACACGTCAGTGGGAAAGCCGGTTACCACATTGAGCCTTTCAGACGAAACAGGGGTCAGGCGGGGGTCAATTCCATGTTCCTACCTTAGGAAGGTGAAGGGAACACACAAATACAGTAAATGAACTGTACGCCTGCCCAGGCCACCCGAGCGCTACCTGCTGAGCCAGGGCACCTCCTTAGAGGAGCGAGGACCGCTCTCTGGGGTGTGTCTCCCCGACAACAGCCTGGGGGACCACAGCCGGGTTTCAGGGTGTGGCTTTCCTGATCCCCCTGGTGGCTTCCCGCCGAGTGTCACCAAGTGCTGGCACCCGTCGCGGCCACTAGGGCGCGCTCTAAGCTCACCGTAAATGCCAGCTCCCGCCCCCTAAAATCTGCCGGAGCAGCGTGGATTCTATTAATTGAAAATTTTAAATGGAAACTTGTTCTTTGGAAACCAGACAGCAAAGCAGGCCGCACGGTTTAACGGCGCCCGAAAGGCAGGCAGGAATCCTTGCTTTTGCTGGGTCAGTCCGGTGCCTCCCGGGAACGAGGCGCGGCTGCCGGGCAATCCCGGGCTGCGGTGCCCCCGGGGCCCTGCCTCCCCGGGACAGGCGGCCGGGGGACTGTGGTCAGTGGGAGAGGCCTGGGTCTGCCGGAGAGGGAGAGCCGACTGCGGCTTAGGACGGAATTCACAGGCCCAGCGACCTCGCCGGCCACTGCGTGCAGCCCTGCGTGTCCGGGTGGCACCTGGACCGCGGTGCGGGCCGCCCAGGGTCCTTGCTGCCCAGACTACTCGCTGCCCAGGGTCCTCGCTGCCCAGGGTCCTCGCTGCCCAGACTCCTCGCTGCCCAGGGTCCTCGCTGCCCAGACTCCTTGCTGCCCAGGGTCCTCGCTGCCCAGGGACCTCGCTGCCCAGAGTCCTCGCTGCCCAGGGTCCTCGCTGCCCAGACTCCTCGCTGCCCAGGGTCCTCGCTGCCCAGACTCCTCGCTGCCCAGGGACCTTGCTGCCCAGGGTCCTTGCGGTGGGTGGACTCGCAGCAAAGAGAACCACCCAGCAGAGCGCTGCGCGAGAGCAGCGGTTTCCAACCCCTCATCTCAGGGCACACGCAGCTCATTACTAAAATTCCGCAGCACACCAAAAATATCGTACATTTTTGCTGACCTGACCAAAAAAACCCCCAAAACGGTGGGATTTTGATTTATTCACAACGGATGGCTATTGTGTTGGCTGTCATCACTATTTTAATTAGCCGTATATTTTTTAAAATGTGTTTTTATTGATTTCAGAGATGAAGGGAGGGATAGAAACATCACTGATGAGAATCATTGATTGGCTGCCTCCTGCACAGCCCCCGCTGGGGCTCCAGCTTACAACCCAGGCATGTGCCCTTGACCGGGATCAAACCTGGGGCCTTTCGGTCCGCAGGCCGATGCTCTATCCACTGAGCCACACCAGCTAGGGCTGCCATCATTTTTTTATTTGAGAGTCTAAGGGAAAACAGGTCAGTGGCCCCGAGTCAGGTATTGCATATTTAAAAAGTCCTTGCAGCTCACCATTGACCGCACCAGAGGATGTACATGGAGATGTGGGCCTAACTAACGTTCTGGGCATCTCCATGTGCGTGCGTGAAGTTAGAGTGAAGCGTGAGGTGTGCGTCCTGAGGAGGCAGGGCGGTGGGCGCCACGGCGCTGTGGAGCTGGAGTGATGCGCTGGGCGAGGGAGGAAGGACCAGGGACATTCACACTTGTCACTCGCAGAGGAGGGGCTGACTCCTGCTCCGCTCGCCCCTCTGAGCCACTTTTCAGGAGCAGATAAAGCCTGAGGCTTCTACTTCCTGCCAATCTTTCCCTCCTGGGCGGCCCTGTCCTCTCTGTCGTCTGTCCCACACGCCTGTTGCATCTCCCCCAATGCTGCACCCTGTGGGCGGACCAGCGGTGTAAAAGCCAGACCACCCGGGACTCCCTGAGGGCGGCACAGTGGGTGCTCCATGTGTGCTAATGAATCAACGCAGGAATAGGCCACCTGCTGGATCTCTCCAACTGAGAGATGTCTTTGTAAACGTTAGTGATGTTACAGCCATCCTATACTGTGAGAGACTGAGTGTGCTCCCCCAAATGTCATATGTAGAAGCCCAAACCCCCAGTGCATTTGGCAGTGGGGCCTCTAAAGACGTAACTTAGGGTCAATGAGGTCTTAGG
The DNA here is from genome assembly GCF_963259705.1 of Myotis daubentonii. Lineage (NCBI taxonomy): Eukaryota > Metazoa > Chordata > Mammalia > Chiroptera > Vespertilionidae > Myotis > Myotis daubentonii. Next base: position 5,538,162 of record NC_081856.1, on the reverse strand, counting down.
GTGGGGCCTCAATCCAAGAGGACTGATGCCTGAGGAGCCTGCTCTGGCACAGGCCCGGGAGAGGCCGTGGCACAGGGAGGCAGTGGCACCAACGGGAGGGTCCTCCCGCACGCCAGGCCTGCCGGCACCTGGCTCTGGGACCCCCAGCCTCCAGAGCCCGCTGAAGCGGCGTCCGCTGTGTGAGCCCGAGTCTGGGTTTGCTGCAGTGGCCCCAGCAGGCGGATGCACGCACAGAACAGCAGATCATTAGCTTTCCTCTTTCATGTCCAGTTGCCACGGAGCCTCAGAAGGAAGCGGCTGCTGGCATGTCAACAGGAGCTGCTCTGCCTTCAAGAAAAACCTTTCTCCTGAATTGTTTCTTTGCTAACAAGATACACACCACCGTCACAGGAAGACATGCCTTCCCCAACCCCGCTTAAGTCTACATTCCACACGGAAGAGGCTATTGTGCTGGCACAGCTAACAAAACACAAGTCTGCAGGGTTTACCAAGAGGCTGGTCTCCCGGACTGTCGTTTCTCCATCGCCGGTCACACAGTCACACCTGTTTGCCAGGTGGCTTCCACAGAGCCCTGGCCAACACCGAGATCAAAGCAAGAGAGGGGAGGCTCACAGCAGCGTGCCTACCTTCCTATCGGAAAAGCAAGCCATTCCAGAACCTTCCTGTAGACCTCCTTTGTCTCATTGGCCATGGTGACATCACAGGCTCAACTCTGGTTGCGAGAAAAGTACAGTCCACCTTGAACAACACATGGGGCCACTTACACGCCAGATTTTGCAAACAGTGGGCCCTTCCTAGCCATGTGTTTCGCATCTGCAGATTCAACTAACTGCGGTTGAAAACAGTGTTTCTATCCAACCTTGCGAATCTGGTTACAAAGGCGAAAATACTTGGATCCTCGGTTGTTTGAATCCGTGTATGAGAAGGGCTGGCTGCAGACTCCAGCGCTATACGTGCTTCTGACAGACTGGGTTCATGTCCCTGCGCCACACTGTTCCAGGGCCAGCTGTCCTTAGTTCCTGCCCTTCCCATTTCAGGGCGATGCAAACCTCTGCTGGGTTGGATCGTCCTCGAGTGGTGTTTGCTGTGCAGGATCTGGAGGCCGGGGCCAGCAGGTGAGCGAATTCTAGAGGCTCCCCAGTTATGGCCTTGGTCACCCCAGGTGTGCTTACACTCCATACTTTAGCAAAGGACTCAAGCCCCCATGTAAAGGTAGCACTGATAGCTCTTAGATTGCAGTCAGTGAGGCTGCACTTCACCTGAGGGAAAGTCAACCTGTCCTCGCCTGCCTGTCACAGTAGAGCCCCTAATACATGGGCTCACCACCTAATACATGGTATGTCCTGTTTGGTGGTTTGCCGTGCGTGCGGACGGCAGTCCTTTTGTCAGTTCGCCAGTGGCAGTGGGGTCTGCTCCAATGTGAGGCTACAGTTAAAAGCATCACGTTCATCAATACCGTGCCCTGGCCAAGAGCCTGCGGAGCGCCCGAGCCAGCACTGCCAAGTCTGCGTTCCGCAGGCAGCCATCAGCTCTGGGCGGGCATTGGCATCGGGGTGGTGCCGTGTGTGCCAGGACAGGCTGTGACAAGTTCCTACCTCACGTCGTCTGAAACACTCAGATCTGGGCTTTGTCAGAACACAAATACGTACCTTGTAGCAGAGCTTACCCAGGGATGAGTCTGGAGGTAAGAAAATAAGGTAGAAAAATGCAGTCCTGTCTGCGCACAAGGCCGACTCACGAGGCTTCGGGTAAGGAGCCGGTGTGGCTCAGAACCGCCCCAGAGCCCCAGGAGGGAGGGGACAGCCACAGTCCTAAGATTAAGAAGAACTGTCCATTGCTCAAGGTTTAAGCGGAGCTGAGACAAGGACTTTCCCAGGCAACACAGCCTTAGCCTCTAGGCCATGCCCTGCAGACGCAGGCCGATGCCAGTCTTGCCAGGGGAAGCCGACTGCGTGCAGGAGGGGACGCAGACAGGCAGCTGCGTGGTCAGTGTCATTTGTGACGCTCTGTGAAAAGCTCCTGAGGACAAGTTAATTTTGCCTATTTCCTACTCATCTCCAAATCCCTCTATTCTCCGAAATGACCAAATCCAAATCCTTCCTAGACTAAGGCCACTGTTCACTACAACATTGCGGACAGCTGAAGCAGCCTATGAAGATGGTTTATCTGAGGGACGTGGCTCGCTAGATAAATGTGCTTAAAGTGGCGAATGTCAGCACAGCAGACGGGTGAGTTTAAAATGCTGTTTCATCGTGGTACTACCTATAGTCAAGTGACTTTTTCAAAGGTTAAAAGATTACCCACGGAAGAGTTTCCTGTTTCAGTTTTGTTCAGTCTTTTATTAATGTTGGGGGCATTTGAAGTGCCTCCCACCTTTTCCGAAAGACTTGCTATAAACTGGAAAACGCACTCCCATCGTGGGAAGGAGCCGCTGGCGACCATCAAGTTCACACGATGGCAGGGGCAGAGGCCGTGGAGGCCGAGGGGAGGGAATCAACATCGGACACGGCTTCTGTTGCACTGAGAAATAATTTATTACACACACATAACACGGGGAACCAAATGCATTATAAAAGTAAAAAAGTAAATTCTATAAAGTGATAGTGGCTGACCTAATTCGTAAGAGCTTTTCTTCACTCACTTTAATAACATCTTCCGAAAGGCCGGATTGTGGAAGTGTGTGGTTCACTTTAAACAGATGTGTAGTGTTATAGTATCTGGAATTTAGTGTAGATCATTGTTTCGTTAGACTAAAAAATCATATTAATTTAAACGACTGCTCTTTTTAAACCCTTTTAAGCCTGGAAAAATGAGAGACGAGTGGAGCAGGTGTCGGCCTCTGCCCCAGGACAGAGCACATCTCCGGCACAGTCTGCGGAAAGCAGTCTGGGACAGAGCACCCCGGCGGCATTTTGACACAGACTTTTAAAATGTGTGGAACTTTGTTAAAACCGTCTCCTTTCCAGATCAAAGGCCAGCAGCAGCCACTGGATGTGTTCATCTGCGCGAGTGGAATTTTAAATAACCCGTCTTAGCACAGTCATCGAGACACGGCAGCTTCCAGCCGTGAACAGAACTGGGGCTGGCTACTCCACTTCCCAGCAAGTTCCCCTCAGTTTCCAGAAAGTACATGGAGTCCATTATACCAACTGGGATCTCAAAATGCTGCATGAGTACGAAGCTTATTAATAGCAATATGCAAAACAGTAGAAATAAAGTGAGTAACTTATTATAAAAATGAAACAAGGCACTTTTGACAACTGTCCGCGAAGCTGAAATGAACACTTTTTCCTAAAGCTGACTCACAGACCCCAGGAGACTTGTAAAAAGTGCAGGCCCTGACTCTACTCACTAAAGAAATTCACCAATTCAACTTGGCACAAAAGAGTTTAATTACCATAAAGTGCATCACTTGGCTAAATATATTAAAAAGAAAATCGGCCAAGAATAGATTATAGTAACATATTTACACAAACGGGAATAAAAAGGCAATACCAGGAGCCAACATAGTTAGGAACTTTGTAATATATATATATCTTTTTTTTTCTTATAACTCCTTATTTACTCAGAATCTGTATTTTCAAACGAGTATGCCTTGATTAGCAAAAAGAGGTAGTGTTCTGAAAGAGGCAAACTCCTGATTCTATAGGTAAAGATTTAAGATGAAGATTATGTGGAAAATAAACAAGTATAACGATAACCTGGGATGCTTCGTATAGTATTTTGATATTAATGAATTATAGGCTATTTAAAATAAAGGCTATTTTATGTAATTACAGCTCTTTCAAATAATTTTTCTTTGGTACCAGAAAGTTTCCTACTTTTAAACAGCAGTTAACATTCTAAATAAGCAATTTCTATTTGGAGATGGTAAACATGTCAATATTTAAAACAATTCTTTACCACTGACTTAAACTGTCAGTGCAACTATATCATGTCAGAGACACAAAGGAGTATATGAGAGCAACATGCAGCTCATGTCCATCTGACCAACATGACTGGCAATTTAAACACACATTAGTTTGGAGCAATATATTGGCAAAACACCCAAATAATTTATGCACACTATAAATACAAAGACTGAATAAAAGACCATTTAAAGCATCAGGGAATACAGTTCCTATCCCAATAACTTCTCTTTATGTAAACTTTATACACATGCATTCTTGCTGTTTTCTGTAAGTGCTTCAGTCTTTCTTTTTTTCAGCGGTGGCCACTCCGCCGGGAAGCTGCTGAGCTGCAGACACAGAGGCAGCCACGTGGTTCAGTCCTCAGCAGCGTAGGCCACTTCGGCCACTTCCACCTCCGCCGCGCAGGCTTCGGGCTCGCTGAGACCGCGCGGCTTGTCAGCAGCGCTGAGAAGAAAGAGACGCGTCAGTGTCAAGGCTGGTGAATGCTATCACCTTTAAAATGGAAGAGCACTGGAATAGGAATCAGAAATGGAACATTTTTCACGTGTGACTGCCAGAGAACTTTCTGAGCTATATTTTAATTCCTCAGCTCTCCCAACACTTATCAATAAAAATCTAGTTTGTAATTACCCTACACACAAATTTGTTGTCATAATTATAGCTTAACCATTATCACTGAAGTATTAATAATTAACTTGGACTTATATGCAATAAAAATTCTGTGGGCTTTAAAAAATATGATTTTTTGTCATTCTTGTCGCGTAGGCAGGGTGCTGGCGAGTATAGTGCCCACACTGTGAATGGATAAAGAATGATATTGTGGGAGATTAAAGTAATTTATCAAGATTTACAAAAAAATTAACTGACTCACAGCCCAGTTCATCAGACATGGCTTCAGTTCCAGTGACAAGCAAACGCGCAGCAGACGCCTGAGCCTCGAGTGTAGGGCGGCCTGGAACACCGTCCTCCTGCTGGCCCAGGAGGCTCAGGCGCAGCGAGTTCATACAGATACCCTATCGAGGACTCTGACACTCCCTGCAACGCCGCAGGCTAGGCCGCAGCCGAGGGAACATTCCACACCTGCACTCTTCAGCCGGGACTTCTGGCTCAGCCTCCAGCACAGGCGCCGCCACCTCCAGGACGCGCTCGCCTTTGGTGCCTGGCCAGTGCGGCTCCTCGCGGTCTGCACACAGTGCTCTGCAGGGGGGGGGGGGGGGAATGACAGGCAGGTTAGCTCCCGCCCGACCCTCGCCCGCTGGGACGTCCACTGCGGGAAGGCTGCAGCCCTCCTGACGGACCCTGTCAAGTCTGAATGCAGTCACCCGGCTCACGCACTGCTGACTGAGAGTCACAAACATCAGTGTTCATGCTTAATTTAAAACGATTTTAGCATCACTACATGGCGACGAGAAGGCAAACTGGAAGTTCTGTATATGAAAATGTGGCATACATGCCTAGGAACAAAGATACCATTTAAATAGCCACAATGAATAATGTTTATCCTGTCGAACAGATAGTGGCTTATTATCCTGCTGTTTCCTATCCTTCCAATGTTCAGGCTCCTAAATAAATAATCAAAAGACAATTTTCTCAACTACAAGGAAGCACGCCTGAAGTCTATGACTCCATTTGGAACTAGGAGTTTCCTAAATCATGAAAATACAAGGCGTCTCCCCCAGAGTAGAGCTGACTGAGTCTGGCTAGAAGCACAGGTATGGCAACACACCTGATCCTGCTCTCTAGCGTGTCTATACGAAGTTGCTTCTCACCGAGCAGTTTCTTCAGCGATTCCACCTCTTTTTGTTTTTCAAGTAATTCTTTCTGAAAACGGTAGTTTGTATCCTCTAAAGTTTCGCAGAAAGCCTTAGAAACAAACAAACAAAAATCATGTGCAGGAAAAGAAAGTTAATTACGTATATAGTGTCTTTCTCAAGATCATGAGAAGTCAAGGAACATGGACAATCAAGATAGTAGGTTTGCAACCTAAACGACTTGTCTGTACCTTTTCTGGTCTCTGCTATCTTAGCTCTTTGTCTGAGGAGAATATGTGATAGATCTTTCAGTGCAGAATGGAAAATTACTAACCACCACTGTATGAGTTTTTATTCTCCTTGGTCTGTTTTTGCCCTGTCCTAAATAATTATATTAAAAAAAACAATTATATTTAAGGAAAAAGACCTGTTAACATACTATGATTTAATTTGTATTAGTTCGGTAAGTAAATAGTAAATCCAAAAGAATCTACAAACTAATGAGAGATTTAACCAAGGATATGACACATAAAATAAATATACAAAAATCAAAAATATAAAATAAATTAGAATAAAAATATCAATTATGATATTAAACATAAGAATAAGTCCTATAGCTTCCCTTAGAAGTTTAAGAAAAAACTTAAACCTTTATTGAAGGACTTAAAAAGTAAGCAAAGATCTCACAGGAAGATTCACTCCTATGAAGACAGCACTCTTCAAAATTATGGAAGAGAATGTAGTCAACTTAAGGAACAAGGCAGGGAATCCTAACCTGCCAGACACAGAGATGCTAAAGCCACAGTAATGAACAAACCATGGACTGAACAGACAGACAACCTCAACAAAAAAACAGAATGACGAGAGAGAGAGAGAGAAAGAAATGTTCTGGATTTGAAAAGTATAATAATTGAAATGAAAAATCAACAGCAGCCTGGAGACGTCAGGTTGAATCAGTGAACTTGAAGATGGATCAACAGAGAAACTGTCCAACTTGAACAGAGGAGAAACAATGACTGAAGAGAAATGAACAGCACCTCAGAAACATGAAGTACAGTATAGAGTACAAACATACATGTAACAGGAATCCCAGAAGGAGAAGGGTGGAAGAAAAGGACTGGAAAATTATTTGAACAAATGATGGCTAACAACTTTCCAGGTCTGATGTTGAGCATTAATCTGCCAAATCCAAGAAGCTCAATGAGCCAAACTATGGCAAACACAAAGAGATGGATACCTCAATACATCATAATCAAGCTGCTGAAAGCCAAAGAAACAAACCATCTGGAAAGCAGAAGGGCACAATGACCCATCGTGTAGAGGAACGACAATAATCAAAGGCAGACTTTCAGTAGGAACAGTGGTGTCCGGAAGACATTGGGATGACAACAAATAGCGAAGGAAAAAGACCTGTTAACAAACTATGCTTCGAAAATGAACATTCTCAGAAGAACAAAGACTGAGAATTTGTTGCCAGCAGACCTGCCTTACGAGAGATATGACATTAAAGCCTTGAAGCTGAAAGGATTGACTGATACCAAACGATAACACCAATCCACAGGAAGAAAATAGTAAATCTATGAGTAAAGATAGAAGAGTGTATAAAATGCTTTTTCTCATTTCTTCTCTTAAGTCCTTTAAAAGACAAAAGATTGTGAAAAGAAATAATTACTGCACTGTACTGTTATGCATAGGTTATAAAATATACAACCGCAGCAACACAGAGGGAAAGGCAAAGAGAACAGTCGGGAGCCAAGTGTTTAATTCCTTGGAATTAAGTTTTATTCTGAAGTAGACTGCGTTAAGATGAACACTATAATACCTCGAGCAGACTAAGAAATAACTAAGAAAAAAGTGAAAATTTCTACAGAGGAATCAAAATGGCACACGTATTTGTTTCACACAATTAAGTTAGGCAGTTCAGGGGAAGAAGACCCACACCGATGAGAGAGAGGAAACAAATTGCAAAATGGCAGATGTAAAAGGCAGATATGTCAGAGTCTATAAAAGACCAACACCCAACCATATGCTATGTAGATGGACAGACTTTATATCGACAGACACAAACAGAAAGCATGGAAAAAGCTATGCCATGTCAACAGGAGCCATGAGAGTGGCAGTAAACAGGACTGTGGTGTCGACATGAGGACAGGGAACTAGATCAATGAAGAAAATTAAAGTCCTTTTATTTTCATTTGACTTTTGATAAAGATTTCAACACAAATCAGTCAAGGGAGTGACACAATTAGATATCTATAGAAACTTAAGACTCTAACCTCACACCTTACAAAAACATTAGTATGGGATTGGGCCAGAGACCTAAACTATAAAACTTCTAAGAAAAAAAGTAGGAAAAGAAAAAGTAAAACAATGGGGAGAAACCAAGATGGCGGTATAGGTAAACACCGAACTTGCTGCCTCCCACAACAACTTCACAAATACAACAAAAAGACAAAACGGACATCATCCAGAACTACAGGAAGGCTGGCTGAGTGGAAATTCTACAACTAGAAGGAAAGAGAAAAGCACACTGAGAGTCAGGAGCTGCGGAAGTAAAGTGCGGAAGTAAAGTGCAGAGGTACGGAGGCTCGAGCGCGTGAAAAGGGGCTGGAACCTGAGGACTCCGCTGTCATTTTCAATCGGGAGGGAGTCACAAGCTCCCGACTGCTCTGAACTCCAGTTCCGGGAAGTCCCTGGGGACCCAGGACTCATACGGGGAGAAACTGGACTGTCTGGCAGCGGGCAGAACTCGGAACTCAAGGGCGGCTTTCCCTCAGAGGTGCTTGCAGCAATTAAATTACCAGGACACTGAGACTTGAGGCCCCTTAGGGCAGGGCTGAGGATCTGCCATAGCTGCTTGCTCCGCCCTGTTGATTCCCTGAGACCCCGCCCAACCCAGGCTGCAGCAGAGGCTTTTGCGTATGAATGCCCTGGCCCTTTGCAACCTGAAAATTACCTAACAAATTACAGCTGGGCCAGACAGACCCAGAACTTCCAAGAGAAGGCCCAAGGCCCCACAGCAGCTTGCATTGCTTCACAGCTGGGCCTCATCTGGGCACCTCCAAACTCCAAAAAAGGAAGGGGAATCTGCAGATCTTTTCCTAGCTCCTGCTGGGTAACCTCAGGCAGAGACTAAATTAGCACCTCCTTAGATCCAAGAGCCAGTGTACCCAGTGGTCAGAGTGGGACCATCCAGATTACAACTCCTCAGATCCATAAGGGACACACTCAGGGGGCAGACTCAGTGAGCACCAAAGCCCCACTGAAGCAAGTCTTGCTCCAGAAGGGTGTCTTCAGCACAGAAGTTCTCCCACTGCAGACACAGCTGATTCTAACTGCCAATTGGCCTGGAGGTCAATTCCTCCCAGTGATACCTACAACAATCAAGGCTTAACTACAACAAGACTGTGCACAACGCCCACAAGGGGGTGCACCAAGAGTGTCCACCTCAGGTAACTGGGGAGGCTGAGCCACTGGGCCCTATAGGACACCTAGCACACAAAACCACTCTACCAACACAGGGAAGCATAAAAAATGCGGAGACAAAGAAACAGGTCACAAATGACAGAAATGGAGGAAAGCAAACGACTGGATATAATCGAGTTCAAAACCACGTTTATAAGGTTTTTCAAGAATTTTATGGAAACTGCCGATAAATTTAGTGAGACCCTGGAGAATATGAAAAAAGACCAACTAGCAATTAAGCATACACTGACTGAAATAAAGAATAATATACAGAGATCCAACAGCAGACAAGAGGATCCCAAGAATCAAGTCAAAGATTTGAAATACGAAGAAACAAAAAATACCCAATCGAAGAAGCAAAAAGAAAAAAGAATCCCAAAATATGAAAATGGTGTAAGGAGCCTCTGGGACAACTTAAAGCGTACCAACATCAGAATTATAGGGGTGCCAGAAGATGAGAGAGACCAAGATATTGAAAACCTATTTGAAGAAATAATGACAGAAAACTTCCCCTACCTGGTGAAAGAAATAGACTTACAAGTCCAGGAAGCACAGAGAACCCCAAGCAAAAGGAATCCAAAGAGGACCACACCAAGACACATCATAATTAAAATGCCAAGAGCAAAAGACAAAGAGAGAATCTTAAAAGCAGCAAGAGAAAGAAAGGCAGTTACCTACAAGGGAGTACCCATACGACTGTCAGCTGATTTCTCAACAGAAACCATGCAGGCCAGAAGAGAGTGGCAAGAAATATTCAAAGTGATGAATAGCAAGAACCTACAACCAAGATTACTTTATCCAGCAAAGCTATCATTCAGAATTGAAGGTCAGATAAAGAGCTTCACAGATAAGGAAAAGCTAAAGGAGTTCATCACCACCAAACCAGCATTATATGAAATGCTGAGTATTCTTTAAGAAGAGGAAGAAGAAAAAGGAACTCTTACCATTTGCCACAGCATGGATGGAACTGGAGGTCATTATGCTAAGTGAAATAAGCCAGTCAGAGAAGGATAAATACCACATGATCTCACTCATTTGTGGAATATAATGAACAACATAAACTGATGAACAAGGACTGATCCACAGACAGAGAGGCATTGATTGGACTGTCTGGCCTTGGAGGGAAGGTAGAGGAGGGTGGAGGTAAGGGGGAAAGATCAACCAAAGTAGTTATATGCAAGCATATAGGCCTAACTAATGGACATAGACAACGGGGGGTGGGGGGGGGGTGAGGGCATGAGCAGGGGGGTGAGGGGGGAGGGGGTAATGTGGGGATAAGGAAACATATGTAATATCTTAATCAATAAAAAATATATTAAAAAAAAAAAGTAGGAAAAAAATCTTTGTGACCCTGTATTAGGCAAAGAGTTCTTATGATACAACACAAAAAGCATAAGCCATAAAATAATAAAATGAACTTCATTAAAATTAAAAACATTAACACTTTGCCCTAACCCAGGGGTGGGCAAACTTTTTGACTTGAGGGCCACAATGGGTTCTTAAACTGGACCGGAGGGCCGGAACAAAAGCATGGATGGAGTGTCTGTGTGAACTAATATAAATTCAAAGTAAACATCAGTACATAAAAGGGTACGGTCTTTTTTTTTTTTTAGTTTTATTCATTTCAAACGGGCAGCATCCGGCCCGCGGGCCGTAGTTTGCCCACGGCTGCCCTAACCGGTTCGGCTCAGTGGAGAGAGAGTCAGCCTGCGGACTCAAGGGTCCCAGGTTCAATTCCGGTCAAGGGCATGTACCTTGGTTGCAGGCACATCCCCAGGAGGGAGTGTGCAGGAGGCAGCTGATCGATGTCTCTCTCTCTCTCATCGATGTTTCTAACTCTGTATCCCTCTCCCTTCCTCTCTGTAAAAAAATCAATAAAATATATTAAAAAACATTAACACTTCAAAAGACCAATAAGATGAAAAGACACATACAGACTGGGAGAAAATATTTATAAATGATGTATCTGATAAAGGACTTGTCTCCAAAATAAAGAACTCTTACAACTCAATAAGACAAACTAAAAAAAAATGAGCAAAAGGCTTAAGCAGACAATTCATCAAAGAAAACATGAATGGCTAAAAAGCCCATGAAAAAGTGATCAACATAAAAACTTCATTAGGGATATGCAAATTAAAACTATTGAATGCCACTACACACCCACGAGAACGGCTATAATCCAAAAGACAGATAACATAATATTATTTCATCAATGCTCTGGTCAGAGCATGCCCTCGCCTCACTCCTCTCTCTGCAGCCTCTCTCCCACTATCTCTGCAGACACTTGGTAGGACAACAGGGAGTGGTGGGGATTGGAGGGTGCTTGCTCTGTTGAAAAGGGCAGACAGCTCATCCTGAGATACTTGAAGCCTATGGGAAGGAAGACCCAGTGGCCACAGCTCTACCGATCTTCCAAGAGGAGCTGGGATGTAAATTTTAAATGTAAAATCACTCTAATTTTTAAAGCCTAGGAAAAGAAAAAGAAAAAATATTTGTGAGGAAACTGGAACTTCATACACTACTGGAGGGAATGTAAAATGGTACAGACATTTTAGGAATCACTTTGTAAGTTTCCTAAAAAAGTTAAACATGATTTGCCATGTAACCAAATATTCCTCTCCTAGGAATCAACTCAAAAGAAATGAAAGCACAGGTCCACACAAGACTGTTTGTAACAGCGTAGACTGGAAACAATCCCACTGTCCCTCAATGGTGACTGGGTAAGCAAGATGTGGTGTATGTATACAATGGAAAACCATCCAGTATTTAAAATATTGATAGAGGCTATAACGCAGATGACCCTCAAAAACATTATGCTAAGTAAAAGAAACTAGATGCAAATACTACGTTTTTATATATACAGCATGTATATAATGTTATAAATACTGTACACATAAAATTATATAACTGAATACTGATCTTATATAGGAGCACACACATACATACATATATATAGTGTGACTGTATTTATATGAAATATCCAGAAAAGGCAAATTTGCGAGTGAAAGCAGACCAGCGCTGTCAGGGGCTGGGGGCAAGGGCTGCACAATGGCTGTAGGATTTTTCCAGGTGATGGGAGTTTCTAAAACTGGATTATGGCAGAGCTCTAAAAATGTACTAAAATTGTTAAATTGTACATTCACAATGGATTAGCAAATAGCAACTTTTATGGATAAAGACTTCAATAAAGCTGTTTCTAAAAAGCCATGGTATTCACTCTAATACAAAGAACTGACTTAGTTTAATTGAAAACATTACAAACCTACCAATTAAATCTGTTCCATTTAAGCACCATTAAAACATTTGGGGGGAAAACTCAGAGAAAAATTCTAGCTAATCTATTATTACGAAATCTGCTTGGATAATCTAGCCAATTGCTTCAAGAAATAGGCCACGTTAACACGTCAATTAGTGTAATCTGAGCAGCACCAGCCCAGGCTGAACTGATAAGAAGATAATACCTTCCACCTCTGAAAGCAGTTTTCACTTTGATTTCACCTGTAGGTTCTTGACTTTGATACTCAGACAGAAGAAAACTCAACATACAAACAACACTTTTAAATGCAGTAAAACAAATTTGCAAATAATTCTTTTTTTGAAATAGTACAAATAAAGAGGATATAATGCAGGACTTAATTTTAGAGCTGCACTGACGACGTGACATCTATGAGTTTTATGTTTTCACTGAACCAGGTACATGCATTTCATTGAAAGAAACCTCTGACTCAAACACTAAAAAGCTTTCTGTGCAAAACCCCCGTGGTCTGCAGTTATGATATTTTGCTGTTTGCTATTCCATCCCAGGAACAATGCAGTTACTGTGCTGAGTTACTGTTCCTCTCTTCATGCGACATATAACACGGCACTCACCCTGCTTTCTTCCAGGCTATCGAATGGACCTGGTGGATCGTCCAGACAAAGAAACTCTCTCACCGCCAGGCTTTTCAAAGGGAAAAGAAAATTAGCTGGGGTACAAGTAAGTTTACCAAAGGCTGCAAAAAGCAAGTTACTTTGGAGCTACACGGCGTTTTAAGCAAGTTGGCTGCTGATATACCAAAATAAACGAGCTGGGTTATGTGGCTTCATGCAAGTAACCAAATACAAACATAAAATATATAGAAGATGCAGAGCTTTAAAACTATTTTCTAAGATCTTATGAACATACACAGAGATGGAGAATTTACGCTACTTAAAAACTACAGGACATAAACATAATCCGGAATAACACTAAAGGGACCAGTCCAAGTGGTGAATAGATAAGAGATGATATCTTTTCAAAGGAATGCCAGCTTGAAGTAGTCTAAAAACGGCACTATCCTGCTATGGAGAAATACTATTTCTAACTTATACTCCATTTGTTTCTTTTTCAGGAGATACATCTAAAGTATTTACTCTGAAAAAAGTTAAGAATTTTCTTGCAATCTTTTTTGTTGTACTACTTTACTTAAAATATTTTTTCTTAAAGAATTCAAGGGGAAAATTCTGACCATGCCATTGTTGAATTACCATAACTTTTGAAATAATGAAATATGGTATTATGTTTAAGCTCTGGAATTATCAGAAATGGGGTAAGAGTGTAGGAAATTAAGCTCCCTTTTAACAAAAATAGTCCACTCTCTAAAAGAAACTTTGGACAGACACAAGTCTGTGCATGTTAAATCATAAATGTGGATATTTACCTTTTAAGGCATAAGGTTCAGGAATGTAATTTCTAATGCACTTTATAAAGGAGACGCTGACCTTTCCTGAAAAGGGAATGGGGACTTTGAGTCCAGTTCAGGCCAGATAGGTTGATGACGACAGGGGATGGCCATGAAGAGAAAAATGGAATTTTTAATGAAATGTTCCCAAAGAAAAATAACCTGAATTAATATAGAGGAGCAGTGTCAAGAAAGCAATCCACAAGGTCTGAAAGAAGAGCACATTTCTGGGCTGTAAAATCTTGACAATGTAAGTAATAAAACACACACACAGTCAAGGACACAGAGGAAACTGGAGTACCCATACCCAGGGAAGAATAGAGGCGGAAGGGATCCTAATGTGGCGGAGCTTTAAGCATCCATGGCTTGCTTTTCATCCCTTTACCGTGTTCCGCCAAGAAACACCTACCGAAACGGGGACTACTCCGTCCTATGTTTGAACCTTATCCCTTCCCTGAGCTGGGGCTTTCCTCCTGGCAGCTTCTATTCATGAGTCAGTTCTGCTTTTTGGAACCATTCGAGATAAATCTAAGTCCTTCTTCATACGATAACCCTAAAATATGTCAACAATGTTGTATTTCCTCTAACCTCACGTCTTCTCCATGAAGCACTACTGATACACCAACATTTCCTTTCCTTTTCATATCACAAACTTAATTGACTACTTAAAGCTTACAGGGTCTCTGCATTCATGAAGCCAACATTTCTTCCAGACTTACTGAGGTATAATTACAAATGCACACATTTAACATGTACAGCTTGATTTGATATATGCATACGCTGTGAACAGCAATCAAGCTAATTAACATTTACATTATCTCACATTTTCAAAGTATGTTGTACACACAGGGCAACATATTCAATTTTATTTAATTTTCACAACAATCATGTACAGTGAGGATGGGCACTATTTCCAATTTTACAAACGATACCAAAGTCCAGAGAGGTAAAATGACTCCTCAAGGTCACACAGCACAGCCTGGTAGAGGCAGCTCTTAAATCTCCTCCAAGTATAAACATGTGCCTTTTTCTACCTTTCAATTCTCTTCCCTTCTATTATGGTTCATTTGGATTCTCTCCCCTTGCCAGGCACCTCCCTCACCACACTCAACCTGCCTGTGCCACTCGCTGATCGAGGTTTCTGGAACACTGCTGGTGATCTGATAGCACAGAGAAGGGGACCACCTTTGTTCTTTTGGTTTAGGTATACTTCCCACCTACCCATTATTTATATCGGAAAACCATCTATTAGGCAGAAATGAGCTACAGGAAACAAATTATCTCGAGATTGAGAAGTCAAAAGTTTGGATGAAACCGTGAGATAATGGCTTTTAAGATTGAAAAGCAAAGTGCTGAGCAGTGTGGAGAAGGGCCTTTTTAATACTTTCCATGTTTGACAACCTAACATGAGACATTATTTTTTCATGGGCTTAGACCAGCCGTGGGCAAACTACGGCCCACGGGCCGGGTCCGGCCCGTTTGAAATGAATAAAACTAAAAAAAAAAAAAAAAAAGACCGTACCCTTTTATGTAATGATGTTTACTTTGAATTTATATTAGTTCACACAAACACTCCATCCATGCTTTTGTTCCGGCCCTCCGGTCCAGTTTAAGAACCCATTGTGGCCCTCGAGTCAAAAAGTTTGCCCACCCCTGGCTTAGACGCTGGATGCCCTCATCCTTTAGTAACAGTTTTATGTTCACAAATTACTCTGATCACTGGAAAGCTGCTGCTGGAAAAGAAAATGTGAGTAAGGGAACTCATGTCTCTTTTTATACCTTTAGTTTATAGTAGCAATTCAGCCACGGTCAGCAGTGATGCCAACAGGGACCTGGCTATAGGAATCTGTTTTTGGAGAGGCTTTTCCATTTCATTCTCTTTCTAAAAATCCTCATGACCTAGGGCTCAGCAGAGCTCCACTCAGATGAAACCCAATGGACTCCCTAAGTTTTTTATTTTTTAAACATCACCCGAGGATATGTTTATTGATATTTTAGAGAGAGAAAGGAAGGAAAGAAAGAAAAGGAGAGAGAGAGAGAGAGAGAGAGAGAAAGAGAGAGAGAGAGAGAGAGAGAGAGAGAGAGAGAGAGAGAGAGAGAGAGAAAGAGAACAAAACACTCCAAACAACTGAGCCACCCGGCCAGGGCTATGGGGCTAAGTTTTTTTCCAGTATAGTTCTGAGTTCTATTCCATGCCCTGCTTTCTTTAATCTACAGCATTAAGGATGAAATTTAAACTGGTTTTGCAACTCTGACTTACAAAACACTTTTCAGTGGCTCCTATATATTCCTTCTGCTTCAAAGGCCTGGGAGAGGCGCGTCGTACTCCCAGCTGGGCCTGCCAAGCAGGGGGACAGGCGCTCCCGGAGACCGTGCTGGGGGACGAGCTCCTCAGAGTCCCGGTGCCTTCGCCCTGGAGAAGGAGCCCTCGCCCTGCGTGCTGGCTGGAGAAGCTTTAGACCTGACAGGCGTCTGACTGCCACATGCCCGGTTCTGCTCAGTGACTTCCCATATGGTATCAACGTGTGCTTTATAAATAAGTGAAGTGAGTTCCAATCAAATATACCAGCGTCTGTTATCATAGAGCAGTGATGGCGAACCTTTTGAGCTCGGCGTGTCAGCATTTTGAAAAACCCTAACTTAACTCTGGTGCCGTGTCACATAGAGAATTTTTTTTTATATTTGCAACCATAGTAAAACAAAGATTTATATTTTTGATATTTATTTTATATATTTAAATGCCATTTAACAAAGAAAAATCAACCAAAAAAATGAGTTCGCGTGTCACCTGACACGAGTGTCATAGGTTCGCCATCACTGTCATAGAGTCTATGGCTTAAACAGAAGTCATTTTATTTATTTTTACTATAAGTCATTAAAAAAAAGGTCTTATACTTTTAAAAAAAATTTCCCACTGACAGGTTCAACTCCATCCCTAATCTCTCTCCTGTATTCAATCCTTTACACCAGTGGTTCTCAACCGGTGGGTTGCGACCCCTTCGGCGGTCAAACGACCCTTTCACAGGGGTCGCCTAAGACCATCCTGCATATCAGCTATTTACATGACGATTCATAACAGTAGCAACATGACAGTTATGAAGTAGCAACGAAAATAATTTTATGGTTGGGTCACAACATGAGGAACTGTACTCAAAGGGCCAGAAGGTTGAGAACCGCTGCTTTACACTGTGCTTCTGTTGGATCTGATGATGAAGTAAGTAAAGCACCAGGACAGGAGGGGAAGTGCCTGACTGAGGGAATACCCCACACCTGGAGCTAAGGTGAGGCACGCTCAGCAATATCCAGTCCCTTTTTGTTACCTACAGCAGCGGTCACCAACCGGTGGGTGGTGAGGTCCGAAAGGTTGGCGACCGCTGACCGAGAACCGTCTCAGGACTAGGAAACCGGAGATCAATCCGGACCAGTGCTGCCTCACCTGGCCTAGAGGAGCCACAGGTGGCCTCCTTCCGCCTGTCTTTATCATCCCGGCAAATGTGCCGTAACTTAAACTCTTCCGTTGATCCTCTTAAAGTGTTACTGTATTTTCAAACTTCTTAAAAAACTGCTCCACCCAGTGAACCTTCTCCTTCTATTTACTGCTTTATTTTCCTTTTTTCTTCCATAGGTATGAATCAGTTTACATTTCACATTTTCAAAAAAGACCAGTCATTTAATAGCTAAATCTGCTCTTTATCTTAAATATTATACTTTAAAAGGAAAATACACCCCTAAAGCTAATGCTGACAATTCATTAAGAGGTCAATTAAAAAATTAGGTAGAAAAATGCACTAAAAATACTAGATACTAATTCTGTCAAAACAAGATTAGGCACCAAAGGTCACTGCATGAAAGTATTATTGAGGGATTTCAGACAGAAATATCAGTTAGCATTTCCCATTATTCTCCACCAATTAAAAGAAATATTTTTAAAAATGACATTAAATGCCACCCTGAGGGTAGGCATCGGGACTGGGGATGGAGCTGGTGACAGCGGGGGTCAGTGTGGAGCTGGTTGTGGGTGTGGAGCTCACGTTTGGCTTCCCGTGGGGGCCTAGTTCAGACCGTGATCTCACCTAGTTACTCTTAGCCCACGTGTGCCCGACTCTCAGCCTTATTCCTTCTAATCCAGAGCAGTACTTCAAACCCAGCTGAAACCCGCCCCGCCTCCTCCAGCAAGAGGGAGCACAGCCAGATCTTGGTGTGGCATAAAGCCCACAGGGGGTCAGGAAAGCCAGGCCCCGAGGAAGTGGAGTTTTCACTGGGCGCTGAAGGATGTATAGGAGGCGTTGTCTAGGCCGGGGCTGGATGGCAGGAGTGTGAGACACTGCCTCTCCAGGGAGGCCCTAAGGGACAATGGAGCAAGGTGACTGTGCTGACGGGACAGAGGATGACAACAAAACACGAAGTCAGAAAGACAGGCAGGGAGGCAAGGAGCGGGATGAGGTAAACTGCATTAGACAAGATCACTGTGCTGCCAACGGGCACGGGAGTCCGAGTGGATGAGGGAGACCGGGACAAAGTTCCACAATAAGCAATGGAGGTAACACTCATCAATAACTCGGGTTGATGGAGGGATGGGGCAGCAGGCAGAGTTGAGTGGAATTTAAAACATAAAGGAAGGGATAAGGGGCGCTGGGTAGACAGCTGCTGGTTTTGGGGGGAATTCTGGAGAGTCAGCTATTGAGTCTGTTTTCGGTTCAGGTCACTGAGATACCGGTTGTCAAGGAGCAACGGCCTTGTGGACCTGAGAGGGGTCTGGCTCACAGCTCCTTCCGTAAGGAAAGTGAGGGTGGCGGGCAGAGGCCTCAGGCGGCCATCACGCGTGGGCAGCAACATTAAGAAGCACGATGTGTATCACGTGTAATAGGTGCTATAAGAAACTGAGAAAAAGGGCTGAACAAAGTGAGACAGCTGGTACTAAATCACAAAGCAATTTTCTTGTAAATATATTGAGAAGCAAAAAACCCATACAGATCCTTTCTCTCCCTTTATAATGGTTCTTGGTATTTTTGATTGACCTTCTATATAAATTAACTCAATTTCACAATTTTCATAGTTTTACATTACTTTGAAAAAACATAAAATATATTACCCTCAAAATTATATAGCAGGGGTCCTCAAACTTTTTAAACAGGGGGCCAGTTCACTGTCCCTCAGACCGTTGGAGGGCCGGACTATAGTTTAAAAAAAAAACAACTATGGCCAAAACCGGTTTGGCTCAGTGGATAGAGTGTTGGCCTGCGGACTGAAGGGTCCTAGGTTCGATTCCGGTCAAGGGCATGTGCCTGGGTTGCGGGCACATCCCCAGTGGGGGATGTGCAGGAGGCAGCTGATCGATGTTTCTCTCTCATTGATGTTTCTAACTCTCTATCTCTCTCCCTTCCTCTCTGTGGAAAATCAATAAAATATATTTAAAAAAACAAAAAACTATGAACAAATTCCTATGCGCACTGCACATATCTTATTTTGAAGTAAAAAAAACAAAACGGGAACAAATACAATATTTGTATTTGCACGTGGCCCGCGGGCCGTTGTTTGAGGACCCCTGTTATACAGTGTCATATTAGCCAAAAAGGTGAAGGCCACTTTGTTTAAATGATTGCTAAAACACTAAAAACTAAAAATCAAGTTAACAGTTGAGTGGTCTGAACAGACGATACGCTGAATTTTTAACTTTGCTGACTTTGTAAAAGTGTTAATACAAATCAAACACCAAATAGTCCTTACTGAAAAAAAGAAAATTCCAGGGAGTGTTAGTGGGCAAGTAATTATGTTTGTTTTATAGATTTTGTTCCCTTGCGTAACTATGGTCCTAGACTTATTCTTCGGTTTTAACTAGTTGTTGAAATGCATTTATAACCTTTTATTTCAGTTTGTTACATACCAGTGCGCAATGTCCTTGTGAGCTACTAAATTTTGAAGAAATGCTTGCAATCCTAACTTTCTATCTTCTAAAAAGTCGGCATTGTAATTATCTTTAAACCAGCGTTTTGGTGGAAGTGCTAATCGAAAGCCTGGAAACATCTCTTTTAACTGAAAAAGAAAAAAGAACATATATTGGTCAACTTTATTATACCAAGTCTACAAACCTCTCCTGTTGACCAGGTACAACTGCTCACGAAATAAGCTTAAAATAGAAGAACTGAATCCAGCAAAGCTTTCTGCACCTTGTTTTGCTTCTTGACTTCTCCCAGTTGTGTACACACAGGAGTTACAGTTGCTCCACCTCCTTGTCAACACTTGCATTGTCTGTCTTTTCAATGTTGGCCATTCTAGTGGGTGTGAAGCAGCTTTCACCTTGGCTTTAATTTGGATGGCTCTGTTGACAAATGGTGCTTACTTGCATCTGCATATCTTCTTTGGGGAATTATCTATTAAACACTTTAGACCCTTCACTTTTTAGAAAAAAAATTAGTTATTTGTATTTTTGTTAAATTGTAAGAGTTCTTTTTATACTCCAGATATAAGTCCTTTCTCATATGTATGACAAATATTTTCTCCCAGATTGTGACCCATTTTAACACTCTTCACAGAGCATATATTTAAAATTTTAATGTTATTGAATTCACCCACTTTTGTCTTTTATGGGTCATGCTTTTTTAGATCCCAAGAAATCTTTGCTCACTCGAAGGTTGCAAGGATATTCTTGTATGTTTTCTCCTGGACATTTATAGTTTTAGCTTCTACATTTTGGTTTATGATCCATTTTGCATGTTTGGCTTAAATTTTACTTTCTTAGGGAGAGATTTTTCCAACCTGCTAAGCTGTGTTAGATTTGCCTTTATACACTCTGTTCAAGTAACTAGCTGTGTAACAAGTCACCTCAAAACACAGTGACTTAGAGAACCATTTATTAGGCCATGGACTCTGTGGGCACAGTGAGGCTGGCTTATCTGTCCCACAACGAGCGGGGAACTCAGCTGGAAGATCTGAAGGTGGGAGCTGGAATCACCTGAAGTTCATGCCCACACGTGTAGAAAATGCTGCTGGCTGCTGGCTGAGATCTTAGCTGTGGTGTCAGCCACAACCTTAACATGGAATGTCTTGGACTTTCTCACAGCATAGAGGCTGGGCTTCAAGGGGGAGCATCCCAAGACAGGAAGTCAGGATGAAGCTGTGTACTCTGTATGACCTGGCCCAGACAGGCAGCATCAGTGCCTCTGTCCTTTATTGGCTGAGTAGCCCAAGGTCACCCAGGTTCAAGGGGAGGGGACATAGATTCAACCCCTTGATGGTCAGTGGCAAGATTCTGGAAGCATTGCTGTGAACATTTTTAGAAAAGACAACCTACTACAAATTCAAAAATCACCACCTTATTTTTAAATGACATTTATCACAATGTAAATAACGTTTATTTAATTTTGGACTCTCCTAAACTAGTGATTCTAAACCTTGGCTGCACACTGGAATCACCCAAGGAGCTGTGAAAGACATTAATGACTACGTCCTACCTCTGCCAGGTTTGCATTTAATTAGCTGGGGTGTGGCCTGGGAACTAATTTTAAGAAGCCTTCCAGGGAAGTCCAAAGGACAGCTGAGGTGCCCTAACCGGTTTGGCTCAGTGGATAGAGCAGGGGTGGGCAAACTTTTTGACTCGAGGGCCACAATGGGTTCTTAAACTGGACCGGAGGGCCAGAACAAAAGCATGGATGGAGTGTTTGTGTGAACTAATATAAATTCAAAGTAAACATCATTACATAAAAGGGTACGGTCTTTTTTTTTTTTTTTTTTAGTTTTATTCATTTCAAAGTTTGCCCACGGCTGGGATAGAGTGTTGGCCTGAGGACTGAAGGGTCCCAGGTTCGATTCAAGGGCATGTACCTTGGTTGTGGGCACATCCCCAGTAGGGGGTGTGCAGGAGGCAGCTGATCGATGTTTCTCTCTCATCGATGTGTCTAACTCTCTATCCCTCTCCCTTCCTCTCTGTAAAAGATCAATAAAATATATTTTTTAAAGAAAGGACAGCTGAGGTTGAAAGCCATGTGACTGCTCCGCGACGATTCTGTCGTACTCACTGCTGCGTCCCTCATGCCCAGCACGGTACGGTGCCTGCTGCGCTGTAAGCAGTCCGTAGTCTGTGTTCTATAAGTGCATGAACTAAATAAAACCATGTACACTCATGTTTCTGTTCTTAAATGTAAAACTGAATGCCACAAGGTAAGGAAAAGGACTGACCAAAGGGAAAAATCCACAGTGTGAAATGTTAAAAAATCACGTTTTGTCTATATTTCTATAAATATGTGAAGATAAAACAAGAAGCAAAAACTAGAAAGCAACTTGGACTACTGAAAACCTTGATTTGATTTCAAGATGTAGTTAGATATTCTTGGTCTTGGAATTTTATTATTTAATGTTTGTAGTGAAAATAATAAAAGGCGTGAAGGGGAAATAAAAAATCTTTTCATTAAGTTTGAGCATTAAAATTTAAATGTCCCATATGACCACATGCATAGTTAGGCGTTTTTCCTCCTTAAAAATTATCCTTAGAGGAAGAAGTCCCACTATTAACTCCTCACAAAGTGTTTATATTATGCGTACTCTGTACTATAGATTATGGGTAATTAACAACTTTATTTTGAATAAAGTACAATTTGGAAACTATACATTAGCTTAAAGTAACTTTAATAAATGCTAGTTTTTGTCTTTCATTACATTAAAACAACACATTTCCTGCAAAAATGACATCATAACAGGCATTTGATGTTTCTATAAACAAGTTTCCAAAAAGGACCCATGACCTCTGCCCCGGTGCTGCTGCTATGCTTTCGCCACCTTTCCCAGTGAAAGGGACTCTGCAGCTGTAACTGGGATCACTGGTGGCTGACCGGAGCACAGGGACATTATCTGTGAGCCTAGTCTCACCACAGGAGCACTTTCAGTTGCGCTTCCTGGTGCTGGTGGCAGAGGAGAAAGTCCGAGATGCCAGCAGGAGGCCTGGGCTCCCTGGCTGGGCTGCTGGAGGCCGGCACAGGGCTGGAGAGTGGCTCCCGGAGCTAAGCACCACCGCTGGCTGACAACCAGCGAGGGCGCAGGGACCTCAGCCTTACAACCCGAGAAAGAGAACTTTGCCAACAGCCTGAATGAGCCTGGAAGCTGATTCTTTCCCGGAGCCTCCTGATAAGAGTCGAGTGGAGCCCAGAGCTTAATACTGACCATGTCTGAGCCTCAGCAGCTGACCCAGCTGAGCCCACTCAAATCACACCAGATAATAAACAGGTGCATCTTAATTACATTTGTGCTAATAAGGTTAAGATTTTCACATTTTTAGTTTTTGTTTTCAAAAAAGAAAGTTATGTGTAGAGATGGGACTTCAGGCTATTAAAGTGAAATGAAACGGTATTTTCTTTTTCTTCTTTTTTTAAAAAATATATTTTATTGATTTTTTACAGACAGGAAGGGAGAGAGATAGAGAGTTAGACACATCGATGAGAGAGAAACACCGACCAGCTGCCTCCTGCACACCGCGCCCACTGGGTATGTGCCCACAACCAAGGCACATGCCTCCGACCGGAATCGAACCTGGGACCCTTCAGTCCGCAGGCCGACGCTCTATCCACTGAGCCAAACCGGTTACGGCTGAAACGGTATTTTCTTAGGAACTAGCAAAGGGTTACCGTCATTTAAATAATTCACAAGGAAGAAAAAACACAAATATAACAGATGAATTGTGTGAAACAGATAATAATTCAAAACTGAAAAGCTAGTTTTAGATTTGTTAAGTACTTACTTTATCATTAAGCCTGGAAAAGTCCGTGTATCTTCTGAAAACTACCCAGCTTTCTTCCGGGTTTTTCTTTACTTGTATCTTATATACCTACAATAGGGGAGGGTTAAAGATATGTGTAAAGATATTTAAAAATTCAAATCAAATATCTAAAAAACTTTTACTCGACAATCTAGGTCCTAACAATTACTATGTAAAAAATATCAGAAATAATTTAAAACCTGAAATGTACAAATATTTGATGTAGGCACAAAAAGCAAGATTTTTTTCTTAAGAAACAAGACTATGATAAATCTGTGACAAAATGCCTTTTTTGGTGCACACTAATAATAAATGAACTTATCAGTTTCCAAAATATATTTTATGCCACATATTTTAAACTCATAAAAAGAATAACTCGTGCCTAAAAAAGCTATGAAACACAGCCACTCTTGTCTTATATAATCAAATTAATTTTTAAACTCAACACTACAAGGCAAAATTTTGAAATAAATTTGATGTTTTAATCTTCAGAGCTGAAATACAAGCTAAAAAATATCCACATTAGATAAAAGTTTATATTTCTATAATTATGCACAATTATCTAGGCTATTGAATAGAAAAACTTGTTTGAAGCATGTCACTATTTTAAAAAGCTTACAATAAGAATAACTAGATTCTATCTTTTTAAATATATTTCTTTGTTGATTTCAGAGAGGAAGGGAGAGGGAGAGAGAGATAGAAACACCAATGATGAGAATCATTGATCGGCTGCCTCCTGCACACTCCCCACTGGGGATCGAGCCCGCAACCCAGGCATGTGCCCTTGGCCGGAATCGAACTCGGGACCCTTCAGTCCTCAGGCTGACGCTCTATCCACTGAGCTAAGCCGGCTAGGGCTAGATTCTATTTTTCATAAGTATAATTTTAGAGTTTATTATGAGGAAGTACTTTTTATAACAGAATCTCAAGGAAAATGTGGTAGCTTCTGGTACAGTGTTCTGGGCTAAGCTATGAAGATGACAGCATCTGCCAAATGACGGACACCCTTCTACCAGGTAACTTGTCCTGAAGTCGGCTGTGCAATAACTTCCCACTGTGGCTCTGAAGCTGCACTTCAGCCGCGAGGCTACTGGCCACCTGAAACATGGCCAGTCCACGTGGACAGTGCTGACTGTACCGGAAACGTGGCCAGTCCACGTGGCCAGCGCTGACTGTACCGGAAACGTGGCCAGTCCACGTGGACAGCGCTGACTGTACCTGAAACGTGGCCAGTCCACGTGGACAGCGCTGACTGTACCTGAAATGCGGCCAGTCCACGTGGACAGTGCTGACTGTACCTGAAACGCACACCAACCTTAGTCTCCCCCCTTACAGACAGACTTCTTTCAGGTTTTAAGGGGAGGACATAAGGGTGACAGATGAATCCTTTAACTTTGAAGTAAAACACAAGTGATTTATCTGTGTAACATATAAAAGTGAGGACCCTTTAAAGTGTCCAGAAAGTCCTGATCTGAGATAATCGTAAGGGGGATCAAAGGTCATAGTGCCTGGCACTCAACAGGTACTCAAAAAATGTTAAACGAACCACTAAACGAACAGGACTAATCTTGTATCTGCTGTTACCCCTTCCTCTTTGAGGTCTTGAAAGACTATGTGCCACTGCCTTAAATTTGCCTGGGAACTTGCATTTTCACACACATCACCTTGATGAGCCAATGTGAGGATATGAACCACCAGTTTATTATAATTTTGAAAAGCACTCTAAAAAAGACCAGGCCTGGCCGGCTTGGCTCAGTGGTTGCACATCAACCTAATGAAGCAGGAGTTCATGGTTTGATTCCCAGTCAGGGCACATACCCGGGTTGCAGGTTCGATCCTTAGTGTGGGGCGTGCAGGAGGCAGCTGATCAATGATTCTCTCTCATCATTGATGTTTCTATCTCTCCCTCTCCTTTCCCCTCTGAAATCAATAAAAATATATTAAATTTTTTTTTAAAAAAACGTCAGGTTCATGAAGATTTCTCAACACATCATCACTCTTATGATAATTTAACTGTAAAGATTGTCTCTTCATGAATTTTCTGAATGATTTTTTTCTTGCAGGTCCTTCTGTATCAGTGGTTCTCAACCTTCTGGCTCTTTAAATACAGTTCCTAATGTTGTGACCCAACCATAAATTATTTTCATTGCTACTTCATAACTGTAATGTTGCTACTGTTATGAATTGTAATGTAAATATCTGATATGCAGGATGGTCTTAGGCGACCCCTGTGAAAGGGTCGTTCGAACGCCAAAGGGGTCATGACCCACAGATTGAGAACCGCTGTGTACTGCTGTAAATCTGCAGCATGAAATGACATAAACATATAAACTCTACCTCAAGGAAATACAAGAGAAAGAACAGGCTATTTCAACTGATATGTGAGTTCACAAAGTTGCTGTGTACATAACCACATAAGCTGGAAAAATTCAAACTAGCAAAGAACAAAAAAGAAAAAAGAAAAGAAAAGCAAAAGCAATTGGGAACATCCAACATCCACACCTACACATAAATCTAACCAAAAGATGTCAGACCTCTGCCCCGAAAACTACAGAACGTCATTATAAAAAACAAATGACTAAGTAAAGGACCGAGTTCACAGATTCAAACGCAGTACTGTAAAGGTGTCAGTTTTGCCAGGTTGGTCTGGGTTCGACCCAATCCCAATGCCAGGGTCCGGAGCAGCCAGTCCTGCAGCACACCACAGCCGGAGCACGAGGGCTGCCAGCAGCAAGGCCTACCAAGAAGCTGTAATGCTCAGGACTGGGGAATTGGCAAAGGAGGGGAAAACGGAACCCAGAAACAGACCCACACATTTACGGCCATCTGATCTGTGTCATAAGCAGCATGCAAATGCAGAGGAGAAAGAGTGGTCTTCTCAATAATAGCCTGCTCACTAGAACGCACACGGAGAAAGAAAGGCCTTGACCCTGCCCCACACCATGGAAAACACTTAATTCCAGATGGTTTTCAGATCTAAGTATGAAAGGCCCAACAATAAAGCTTTCAGAAGAAAACATAGGACATTGTCCAGAGGGAGTAGGCAGATTTTAAAGAGTGCTGGCCATATAAGAAAAAGTTCATAAACTGGACTACATTAAAAGTAAGAGATCAACTGAAGGACTTGTATGCATGCATATAAGCATAACCAATGGACATAAGACACTGGGGGGTAGGGGAGGCCAGGGGATTGTCAAGGGCGGGGGGGAAAAGGAAAAAAAAAAAAAAGGAGACATATGTAATACTCTTTGTAATACTTTAAGCAATAAAAAAAAAAAAAAAAAAAAAAAGTAAGAACCTTGTCCTAACCGGTTTGGCTCAGTGGATAAGAGCAAGAGCAAGAGCAAGAGCGTCGGCCTGCGGACTCAAGGTCCCAGGTTCGATTCCGGCCAAGGGCGTGTCCCTTGGTTTCGGGCACATCCCCAGTGGGGAGTGTGCAGGAGGCAGCTGATTGATGTTTCTCTCTCATCGATGTTTCTGACTCTCTGTCCCTCTCCCTTCCTCTCTGTAAAAAATCAATAAAATATATATATTTTTAAAAAAAGTAAGAACCTTTATTTATCAAATGCATCACTAAGGGAATGAAAAGGCAAAGCAGAGAGTGAGATGATATGATACATGTTCTGAAAAAAGACTTATGTCCCAAATGCATAGAAAACTATGCATAAAGTAGAAAAGATCTTGAACAGACTCTTCACAAAAGAGAATACCCAAATGGCCAAAAATGCCTTCGATTTAATTAGTCATTAAGAAATGCAAATTTAGACCACAAGGTGATATCACTCTACCCACTGGAATCGCCAACATGAAAAAGACGGAAAGCACGCTATGTTGGGAAGGTGTGGAGTAGCTGGAACTTCATACACAGCCTACGAGTGTAAATTAGTACAACCTTTCTGGTGCATCGTCCGTATCTTCTAAAGTAGGGTATATGGTCCAGCAATTTCATTCCTCGGCTGATATCAAACAGAAATGCATCTATGAGTTTACTGAGTGACAAGTACTAAAAGGTTCATAGCAGTAGTACTTTCAAGAGCCTCAAACTGGAAATTATCCAAGTGCCCTGCCACCGGAGGATGGATGAACATTCACGAAAAGGAACAGTATCAGTAATAAAAATGTGCTACCTGGGATTACATGCAAGGTCAAGCAGGAGTCTCACAAACACAATGCTGAAGAAACACACCCAAGAGTACGCGCTCCACGATTCCACTTTTGCAAGGTACAGACGTAGGCAACATTCACGGAGCCTGTCAGCAAAGAGGGTGCTGCCTGGAGGAGAGCCTGGTGGTGGTTCTGGATGCTAGTTACGCTCTTTCTTGACCTGTGTGCTAGTCTCACACATATGTCTGGTTTGTGCCAATTCATTCAAGTAAAACAAAAGTTTACTACAATGACAGAATTTAGAGTGTAAAAACCACGTGAATTTCATCTTTAGGAAATTACAAGTACATACTAACGTCAATCAATTTAACACAAGTGTAGAATAAGGTGAGTCAGTCTTTCACTCTACAGGTGTGCAGCAAAGGTCGATACTCACAGTGAATTTCGCTCTTTCTTCCATCACTTCATAACCCAGAATAGTAGGGGTAGAAGGCCTATCTTCCAAATTCGCTGCTTCAGGATTCTGCTCTTCACTTTCTCTTGGTCTAGTCGAATACTCAATGCAAGAATCGGCATTTGTAAACTTAGTCCTGAGGAGGGGGGTGCTACAGACGGATGAGGCGCTATCCCTTTGACCAGGTGCACTGGTCTGTCTCCTGGTTCCTGTATTTGAGTCTTCCAACTGGCCTTTGGAAGAGTCTGAGCTTGCTGAGAGGCTCCCCAAAGAGGAACTTCTTGGGTTTCTGCTGGCTGTGAAGCTGGAAGCAGAACTCCCTATGGGCATGGGGACTGGGACGTAAGGAGTTGCCATCTTCCTCGGGGCTTTGCAACCAATCTGCACACTGCTGAGTCCACGCACTTAGAGAACTGATGTGCAATCCATTATCTTCTTCTCGGGAATCTGCTATCTAAACATGAGAAGAACATACTGAAAGACTGGTTTTAACCTGCAGCATTATCCAAAAGAAAACACAATGTTCATATCCATTTCTCTTAATTTTGTGACCCTTTATTACTTTATTTGGAATGAAAACAGGCCCCAAATCTCTTCTTTTAACTGCAAAATGCATCTCTAAGGACTCTCATTTGCAAGGCAAAGAAAGCAGAGCTGCTCCGCGCCTTTTTCTTGACGCTTATGTTATCCTTTCCCCACCTTATTTCTTGGTGACAGATTTTTGCAATGCTTATTTCAACCTTCCTGAGGCTTTATTTTCGGCTGACAGTCCTGACGTACTATACAGGGCACAGGGAGGGAAGGCAAATGATTCCCATCACCTTTTGACTTAATTAGTGAAATTCTAAAAAAACCACCCGAAGGAATAAAGTGAGCCAGAAGCTCAGATGCTACCAATAGCAACTGCTCTTAAAGGAACAGGTCATCAAGTCCTGGATCGAATGCATCTGAAAAAACACCACCAACTTGGTCAAACGAAGTAATCAGACAAGCCCCAATGAACATGAAGCTTGCCGCCACCAAGATGAAATGATTCCAAGTTTGAAAGTTCTCCCTCGTTTCCAGATGCCCACGGATTCCGCCATGCCGCAAGCCGGGGCACAGACAGTTGTGCACAGCGCAAACGCTAACTTCGCTGTCAGCAGACCTCGCTGATCTTATCTCAGAATAATTTCATAACAACCCGAGGAAAAGGGTTGCACTAAGATGGTAAATAAGAAGCTGAGAGCCGGTCGCCACTGCACACCGGCGATGGGACAGCGGCGGGGCTGCCTGTCCGACGGCAACCCGCAGCCGCAGCTGCAAGGAACGCGGGGAGGGGCGGCTCGCCCGGGGCCGGGGCGGAGGGAGTGTTAGCTCAGCACGTGGCTGCGGGCAGCCCTCCCGCCGCACCCAGGACCTGGGTTCCGCAGCGTCCCGGGTCCGCCCGGTCTGCAGCCTCAGCCCGCCCACGGCCCGCGGGGCCGCCCGGCGCCCAGACCCACCCGGAAACCCTCGGGCAGGTGCGAGGCGAGCCGGAGCCACTCGCGGGGACAGGAGTGGGCGGCGAGGGCAGCGGGGACACCAGGCGCAGCCCGCCCCGCCGGGGTCCCGGGCCCCACGACGGTCGCGCCCTCGCCGCCCTGCGCCCGCGGAGTCGGCGGTGGCCTGCGGTGGCCCGGGGACCGCGCGGCGCCCTCCCGCGAGCCCGCCCGCCCCGGGGCGCAGGTGTCGCCGCACGCGCGCCCGGGACTCTCCGCGGTCCCGTGCCCACCTGAGCCACTCCGCGGTCCCCTCCAGCACGCTGCCCGGGACTGTCACCCCGACCTCCGGCACCGGACTCCCCGTCCCCACCCACGCCGCGCGCGTCCTCACGTGACCCGCTGCCTGCCGCTCCCGCCGCCTGCCGCCTGCCCGGAGCCCACGCCGCGGAGCGAGGGGCGGGGCGACCGCGCACCCGGAAGCGACGTCACACGAGCCCCGCCCCCGGAGGCGTGGACAGGGGCTGGGCCAGGGCTCTGGCAGCTGGCTTGAGCCTGGTTTTGTGGTAAGAATTCTTTTCCCTCCGCCCTGCTTTATTCGTATATATTTAGAGAAACTCGGGCTCGGGATCTGGTTTGCCCGACAAGGAATGAGAAGGCGAGCATTCCCGGGGGAAGCTAAGGCTAACGGGGGTGGGGCTGGGCTCCTGCTTTGCATCATGGGACTTGTAGTCTGCACCCGCTTGGGCTGGTTCTGGTAGGTAATAGGTGGTTTTCCAGATTTAGCCGCGCTTTAAGGGATGACAATCGATTCTGAGAGTGGGAAGACACAACTCTGCACTGCAGCCTATTTGTCCTACACAATTCACAGGTTTTCATGGGCAGAGAACTGAGATTCTTTAGTGCTTGTTTGTTTGTTTTACCATTGGAAGCAATTTCAGCTCAAGTGATACAGCCTTGGGCTTGTGAGGTGTGCACATATGAAGAACTGAAAGGTTTTCCAGAAAATTGTTCTTTGATAATCAAATACCAAAATACAGACCAGTCTACAGGCCTGTTTATCCTTAGAAGTGTGCAATTTAATATAAACTTCATCTCATGATTTCCAAGGCTTTGTAATATTCCCAAGACTGGAAAAAATTGATAGTTGTTATTACATAATGAACGTAGGAAGATCATCTGGCTTGTGACATGGTAATGGTTTTGGGTAGAGAATATTGCTTTTCTAGAGTGAATGAGACATACAAAGAGGATTCTATAGAAACAGTAGACTGAAACATGAGGTAGTTTTTGAGATAGGTTTGACAGTCTTGCCCTGAGTTGGCAGTTGTACCCCTGAGTTCTGTAAGTGAATAAGGGTATAGAGAGAAAAGAAACGATGAATGAGCCTTACAACATTCCCATCACTTGTGGTAGCAAAAGATAACTGATGAGGAAAACCTGTTAGGCCAGTATCAAGGAAGCCAAGGAAAACTAAACGTTCAAGAAGTAGAGGTATACAGATACCACTGGAGGAAGAGAACAATATAGAAAAGGTCACTGAAATTGTTCAAGAACTTTCTTCACAGATTATTAAAAGGCACATACAGGATATACGTACTATATGGGTTCTTTACCTACCAGAATATCTGCTATTAGTAAATGTCTAGATTTTACTTTCAGAAAATGAACATCTTTTTTAAAAATTAAAATTGTTTTAAAAACTGTGGTGTAATTGACATATAACATTATGTTAGTTTCAGGTGTACAACATAAGGATTCTATGTTTGCACATATTACAAATTGATCACAGCAAGTCTAGTTAACATTTGTCACCACACATAGTCACAGGCATTTTTTTCATGTGATAAGGACATTTAAGATTTACTCTCTTAGCAACTTTCAGGTGTGCACTGCACACCTCATCCCCAGGACTTATTCTCTTATACCTGGAAGTTGTACCTTTTGACGCCCTTCATTCACTTCACTCATCCTCTGCACCTTGCCTCTGGCAACCACCAATCTATTCTCTATTTCTTAGTATTTTTTTTTTAATTCCACATGTAAGTGAAATCACACGGTATTGCTATTTGTCTTTCTCTGTCCAACTTATTTCACTTAGCATAATACCCTCAAAATCCATCCATGTTGTCACATATGGCAAGATTTCATTATTTTTTATGACTGCATAATATTTCATTGTGAGTTTGTGTGTGTGTGTGTGTGTGTGTGCGAGACAATTCCTTTATCCACTCATCCTTTGATGGACACTTAGAATGGTTAATACCAAAAAGACAAGAAATAGTAAGTGTTGGTGAGAACATAGGCAAAAGGAAATCCTTGTTTGTGCGCTGTTGGTGGGATTGCAAATGGGCACAGCTACTATGGAAAACAGTATGGAAGTTCCTCAGAACACTTAAAAAATAACTACATGTGATCCATTATCCTCACTTCTGGGTATTTAGTCAAAGGAAATAAAAATATGAATTTGAAAAGATATATGCACCCCATGTTCATTGCAGCATTATTTATAATAGACAATAAATGGAAAAGATATGAAAACAAAGCCTTGGAAATCATGAGATGAAATTTATATCAAATTTTTGTATCCATTCATTCTTTGATGGACACTTAGGTTGTTTCCATGTATTGTCTATTATAAATAATGCTGCAGTGTTCATGGGGTGCATATATCTTTTTGAATTAATATTTCTATTTTCTTAGAATAAATACCCAGAAGTGAGGATATTGGATCACATGTAGTTATTTTTTAAGTGTTCTGAGGAACTTCCATACTGTTTTCCATAGTAGCTGTGCCCATTTGCAATCCCACCAACAGCGCACAAACAAGGATTTCCTTTTGCTTATGTTCTCACCAACACTTACTATTTCTTGTCTTTTTGATAATAACCATTTTAATAGGTATGAGGAGATATCTTATTGTGGTTTTGACTTGCATTTCCATGATGATTAATGGTGTTGAGCATCTTTTCATATATCTGTTGACCACCTGTATGTCTTCTTTGGAAAAATATCTATTCAAATCCTCACTTTATTTTTAAATCAGATTTTTCTTTTTTGCTATTGAGTTGAATGTGTTTTGGATATTAACTTCTTATGAGATATATGAGTTGCAGATATTTCTTCCATTTAGTAGGTTGCCTTTTCAGTTATTGATTTCGTTTGCTGTGTGGTAGCTTTTTAGTTTGATGTAGGCCCACTTGTTTATTTTTTCTTTTGTTGCATTTGCTTTTGAAGTCATATCCAAAAATATCATTGCCAATACCTATGTCAAGAAGCTTCTAGGAGTTTTATGATTTCATGTCTTACCATCAAGTCTTTAATCCAGTTTGAGTCAACTTTAATATGGTGTGTGATAGTTATCTAGTTTCATTCTTTTGCATGTGGCTGTCCAGTTTTTGAAACACTATTTATTGAAGAGACTAGGGGCCCAGTGCATGAATTCGTGTACCTTGAAAGGAACTGTGGGCTGCGAGGCTGTGTTGGACACAGGGGTGGGTCTTGGTCCTCCATGCCCCCGTCTGGGCCCTCCCACTGCGGCCCCCGGTCCCCTGTCTGCAGGCAGCCCCACTTCCACCTCTTCAGCTCCCATGTGCTGACGGCCCTGGCCCTGCTCATACCGGCTGACAGTGTGGAGCGATTGGGGCAGGCCCCAGCAGTGGGTGCAAGTGGTGGCTGCTGCCCCAATAGCCCCACAGGAGCAGGGCAAGGTGGAGAAGCCCTCAGGGCAATCAGGGCCAGTAGCCACCACTCGCACCCGCTGATGGTGCCGGGCGATCGGGGATGGCACTGAGGGATCAAGACCAGCACTAGGTGCCGGCAGCAGGTGCCAGGGGGCCAGTGCTAGCAGCAGGTGCAAGCACTGGGGAGCAAGCACTGGGCAGGACCATGGCGCACAGGAGCAAAGAATTTTCAGTAACCACCAGAGGCTCTTGCCCCTATGACAGCGATCAGCACCTGCCTTGGTCTGGCGTCCCCCCTCACCTGCTCCAACATCTCGCTGTGTCCGATGCCTGCCATGTTCCACGTGTGCCCCCTGGTGGTCAGCACACGTCATAGTGACTGGTTTGGTCTATTTGCATATTAGGGTTTTATATATATAGGTTGTCCTTTCCCCATTGTATATTCTTTGTTCCTTTGTGGTAAATCAGTGACCATATAGACGTGGGTTTATTTCTGGGCTTCTGAACATTTTTAATAATCAAGAAAGAATACCTGGTGGTTGTCAGAGTAAAAGTTACATTATCACAGACCATATCTAATGCCTAGTGTCTTGTGTGGATTATGTTAAGCTTGGATGCCTCTATGCAGTGCACACCAATTAAATTATATACATTTAAATTTGTAGCATAACAAAAGACCATTTTTCTGCCCTTCCATTATTTTAATTTTATATAAAATACATACACCTAACAGGACATTTTAAGCCCACTCAAGATACAGTTTTATACAATGATATATAGATATTGGTAACTGGGGAGAAGGGGCTGTAAGAGAAGAAATGAGGGTAAAAAACACACACCACAGCAGAAAAAAGTATGTGCAATAGGCAGTCATCTCCTGAGGTGGCTTCCTAGATCCCAGTGCATCCCCCTTCTCTGGAACTGGTCCTTGAGGCCATGTTTATAATATGCCACTCTTATAACACATGTTTTTTATATATATATATATATATATATATATATATATATATATATATATATTGATTTCAGAGAGGAAGGGAGAGGGATAAATAGATAGAAACATCAATGATGAGAAAGAATCATTGATTGGCTGCCTCCCGCAAGCCCCACACTGAGGATCAAGCCTATAACCCGGGCATGTGCCATGACCGGGAATTGAACCATGATCTCCTGGTTCATAGTTTGATGCTCAACCACTGAGTCATGCCAGCCAGGCTAACACATTGTTTTTAATGTCATAGATGATTGTGTCCATGGAGGACATTTGACCCATGCTGTGTCCAAAGATGCCCTTTCCTAGGAAATTAAAACTGAATGGGGCAGGGGGAGACACGGGCTTGGAAGGCCCAGGAGCTGGGGTCAGACTACGGAGATTCTGTGGTGAGAAGTTCCGCAATGTCCACTGCAGAGCTCCCTGGTGTAGATTTGGCCCTTCCCCATTCCTGTACTATTTCTTGGAGTTCTTGAGATACCCTGGTGTTCTGTCAGTGGATTTGCTTTTTGCTTACATCCAGCCTGAGTTGCTTCTTTTGCTTATAACCAAAAGTACAACTGAAATAGCAAGTTGGAATGAGGCAAACTGAATAGGAGTTGTAAAGGCTGATAAAATACAAAAAACTTCTTCTCAATGATTTATGAATAAAATGACATAAAAAACTTTTTCAATTATTATTTTGGTATCATTTCATAGATTCCTCAATTTATGTATATTGGTTTCCATAGACAGTGCTTCTATTATCTTAACATCTGGGGCCTGTATTTCCCCTGTACTTCATTTCCTCACTGTCATGAATTGTAAGACTTCAGAGAAGGAGCCACATGATCTACTCTTAGGATACGGGAGGTTACCAATGTAACAATAGGGCAACAGGAAAGCCAACTTTATTGCAATGGGCCTGTGACCTATGCAATTTCCTAAGTCTGGGGTAGGAATTATATGGCTTTTATAATGGTGCAGAGAAGACACTCTTCAATCCGGCCACTTTGATTCATGATTTTCCACTCATCGTACTACACAAGGAACTTTTTGAAAGCATGCGGAGAAATCCTATGGGAAAGATAGCAAAGATATCAAATATCTTCACAAAATGACACTTATAATCTTAGAACTCTAAGGGACTATAATGATCCTGGGGATAAGGCTCCCTTTTAGAGCAAAGACGACTAAGGAAAACAGGCAAGAAGACCTGCCTGTAGTCATGGAGCCAATGAATGCATCCTTGACTCCTACACTGGAAAGCTACTCACCATACCCAGCCTTCCCGAGATCTTCCACCCTGCCGTGTCCCGAATGTCTCTCAGCCTTTCAGGAGCAGCGTGCCCCTGGTGCATTCTCAATGAGCATTTGATACCTGGGAAGTGCACATGGCTTTGATGCACGAGCAGGGCCTGCATCGGGCCGTTAAGGGTGATAGGAATTGGCTAAGTAAAGGAGGGAGGCGAGGCACACCTGACAAAGTCGAAGACTTGAGAGAGGACGTGAAAGAGTGTGGGGTGTTGTGGGGTTATGAGGTGACCAACCTGATTGGATTGAGAGATGTTCAGGTGTAACTGGAAATAGATGAGCTCCTACTCTTTCCTCAAGTCCATCTCAAATACAATCTCATTGGTAACACCTTCCTGATTTCCTGCGATGGAGGACGGTGAGCCCCTCCTCTGTGATCACATTGTATTTGGGTTGTGAGTGGAGGCAGGCATCACGCTGCACTGTGAGTACTGCGTACGTGTGCAGTCTGAGGGCCAGGATCACCTGTTACACATCGTGTGCTGACAGTAATTTCATGGCACCTGCATAGTCCCCAAATGACTATCTGTTTTACACCTGGCCCACTCTACTTACTAACATTTCCCATGGATCCATGTAGACATTTGCATTTTCAATTCCTAGTTTAGAGAATAAAATCCACATTTTTTTGAGTAGGCCTCTGTGTCCCTTCATGAACTGACTTTTATAGTCTATTTCCTCCAGATTAATTAATTAGTTAATCAATTAACCTGCTATTTATTGAGTACCTGTCACATGCAATGAATCTCCAAGTCCAGCCATGTCAGTTCTTTCCCATTCTGAGCCCTTCATTTCTCTCTCCTGCTAGTATTTGCTGTTCTTTTGCCTGGAACTACTTCTCCCATCCTGTGCCTGAGGCTCTGCTACGAGTGACCTTCTCTCACGAAGCTTGTCTGATCCCCCTCCTCCCGCGTGTCCTCACGGTCTCCCCCCACCCTCCGCCCCCCGCAAGCTTCTGCCGTGACCTGGCTCCTGTCCTACGTGCTTGTCCCGTGTCTGCCTTCCTGACTAGACCTCGCTCTTCTTGAGGAAGAGACTGCGTCTTTTCTTCTTCGCCACTGGCTGGCAGAGCCTCTGGCCTGTGGTGAGCCTAAAGTGAGTGAATAAATGAACGGCAGTGGGTTATTAACGCTTTCTTACTGGATGAGCTTGGTGGTTCAATATGAACACACACGCATGCACACACGCACATTCTCCGGTGAATTTGGTGTCAAAGAAACATCAAGTGGAGCTCATTCTATGAAACAAATAAAGTGAGCCATCCCTGGTTAAAGAGAAAGGGGTCTTTCGTTTACTCAGAGTCTTTTGTAAACCGCCGGACTAGAAAGGTGGTTTCCATGTCCACCTCAGAGCTAATGTTTTGTGAGTGTATGTGTATCATTTGAAGCCAGAAGCAGATAATCGAACAAACATCACAGCCTGGTTAGCAATGGTCAGATCTATAAAAGGCATTAGGCAGAGCAAAAGTGAAACGACCACAAAATAGGCAAAAAAGCGAAACTCCTGAAATTAAATAGACCGATGAACCTGGGATTATTATTGTACCGTTAAGTCTCATCTTAATTAAGTTCGATGTGCTCCAACACCTGGTGTAAACATGGAGAACGAATTCTGTCTTCTGAGGTCCAAGTGCCAAGTTTCAGCATCCTAGTGTGCAAGAGGCCCTTCCCCAAACAAAGTTTTCAGGGGAAAATGTAGCCTTGGAAGAAGTAGCAGGTCTTCGTTCCAGGATTCCTGCTCCTCCTGGCCGCGAGCTTGCTAGCTCTCAGGGACGGCTTAATTCTTCCGGGTACCTCTGCTCTTTTGTTCGGATTATGTCTGTCTTCTTTTCACCTATGATGTGGGAAAATAACAGTCCTTCCTGATAGGGTTACTGTGAAAAAGAGGAAGGGTCATGCTTGTTACATGCTTAGTACAGTGCCTGGCAAAATGAACAATAGTTATTATCTGTTGAGTCAACTGAGTAGTTGAACTACTGTAAAAAGATAGACAATATTAATAATGTGTATGTAGATCTTTGTTGAATGAATGAATAGTAGTTAACTGTGAGCAGAGAACTGCACTACTGATTTTAGGTGCACTGATTTATTTAATCCTCACAATAATCCCATGAGACAGGTGCTAGGATTTGAGCCTCTGAGAGGCTGATTACGTTGTCCTTTCTAAGTGGAAAGTGATTCTCTGGGAGGTTATCTGGGCTGGCAAGGTTGGGGCTCAAGGCCAGCCCTGTCGGTCCACGAAGTCCGGGCTCAGATTTCTACTCCACCATGAGTTCTCTGTCCTTGCAAAGAACCACCTCGCAGGACATGGGTTGAAACGAAGTCTTTAGCCTTAGTTCCAGGGGCTCCTGGGTTCCTCCCCCCCCCCCTTTTAACACTATGCAGCTAGCCCAAAGGATTCCATTTCTTTTTTCTCTCTCTTGGACTATTACCCAGCTGTAGGATAAGTTGTGCATCCGAGTTTGCTCCTAAAAGAATTTGTTTTGATAAGCGGATGCTCTCCCGTGCGTGTTCCACCCTCAGCTTCTCTTGTTATCTGAGCTGCTCTCTGGTGTTGGTTCTGATGTCTCGAGTCTTCCATCTTCCTGTTGAAAAAGGACATGGCAGCATGACCGCAAGGACTGGGAAGGAGTTAACCAGGTGAAGTGTGTGTCTGGAGGGGAAGCGTGGGGTGCATCCAGGCAGAAAAAGTGTAGATGATTTTATGCGGAGACTGCTTAATAACGAGAGACAAAGTTAACTTTTATGTGAGGAGCCACGCCTTCATACTGATTCAACAAATATTTGCTGAGTGCCTACCAGATGTGCCAGTTACTGCTTTAAGCCTACAGGAATTAATTCCTAGCAACGAAAGCAAACCCACCCTTCTCATGGCACTCACATTCTGGTGGAAGTCTGTGCAGGGACAGACTATAAACATGAGTACGTTTAAGAGTTGAGTTAGGGTCCTGTCCTTGAAGTAGTGTGATCAGAGTGGCTGGGAGGGGACACACAGCAGGCACACATTGGGGCATCAGGTCAGACTTCCTGAGAATGTCCTGAGTGCTGGGATTTGAGCTCCCAGAAGACAACAGCTTTGCAGAAATCAGGAGGCAGAGCGCGCCAGGAAGGCGGCCTCGTGCTCTGTAGGAGGAAAAGGGAAACTAGTTAGCAATGCGCTCCCACTTCCTTCTCCCTAGAGCTCCGATTCCAGGAAATCAGATGCCAGATGTTTCTCTAGTCGCATATGTGACCCATATGGCTCTGGGACATTGGATTTTAACAGTAATACCCAAATCTTGCTAGTTTCAAGCACTTATTTCACATTAAGGAATTCTAGTCTCTTGTAGATTTTCCTTTCCCTGTATATCCTTGGAGTCCCTGAGGGACATCTGTGTTGGGGGGTGGGGGGTCCTGTCTGGTTAGTGCTCCCTGTCACTGTTGCTGCATGACCTGCAGTCACTCCTCATCGTGCTGCCTCGACAGCTGCCCACCAGCCCTTCCTCTCAGAGATGAGATGTCAGTGTCTCTGAGTCACTCTGACACCCCAGATGCAGCTGGAGCTCTTCCAGGGACGCCACTTCCCTCCACTGAACCGGAGACCCTGCAGTCTGCTGCCCATTGAGTCCCCGTCTCCCCCCCAGCACCACGCTGTGTGGGTCCTGAGCCTGCAGAGTTCACCCCCCTCTCCCCCCCAGCACCACCCTGTGTGGGTCCTGAGCCCACAGAGTTCATCCCCCCCCAGCACCACGCTGTGTGGGTCCTGAGCCTGCAGAGTTCACCCCCCTTCACCCCCAGCACCACCCTGTGTGGGTCCTGAGCCCACAGAGTTCATCCCCCCCCCAGCACCACGCTGTGTGGGTCCTGAGCCTGCAGAGTTCACCCCCCTTCACCCCCCAGCACCACCCTGTGTGGGTCCTGAGCCCACAGAGTTCACCCCCCTCTCCCCCCCAGCACCACCCTGTGTGGGTCCTGAGCCCACAGAGTTCATCCCCCCCCAGCACCACGCTGTGTGGGTCCTGAGCCTGCAGAGTTCACCCCCCTTCACCCCCAGCACCACCCTGTGTGGGTCCTGAGCCCACAGAGTTCACCCCCCCCCCAGCACCACCCTGTGTGGGTCCTGAGCCCACAGAGTTCACCCCCCCCCCAGCACCACCCTGTGTGGGTCCTGAGCCCACAGAGTTCACCCCCCCCAGCACCACCCTGTGTGGGTCCTGAGCCCACAGAGTTCACCCCCCCCAGCACCACCCTGTGTGGGTCCTGAGCCCACAGAGTTCACCCCCCCCCCAGCACCACCCTGTGTGGGTCCTGAGCCCTCAGAGTTCACCCCTCTTAACCCCCCAGCACCACCCTGGTGGGTCCTGAGCCCACAGAGCCTCCTGGGATGCCCTGCAGTGGTCCTTAGTGGCCGCCGGCTTTCTGAATCTCTTTCTGTCTCAGGAATTCCTGTCCTTGGAATCCTGGCGAGAGGTTGGAACCCACATCCCCCTATGAAATTCCAGATTGCCCTGCATTTGCCTTGTCAGCCTCCGGGCGGGGCGGGGCCTGGGTGCCTGCAGAGGCGTCGCTGCCTGGCGAGTCCTCTCCGGAGCCTGCTATGCCGGCGGTGCAGGTCAGGCTCTGGCTCAGGGGTAGTCGTATCCACGGGCTGGTTTATGGTTTGGTTCTGGGCCTTGTTCCTGGCCTCACTGTCCCCAAGCTTCCCACAGGTTCTGTGACCTAGTTAATATCTTTTAAAAAATATTTCTTTATTCTTAAATTGGACAGGGTCAGATTTGGCTGCTTGCCCGGAGATGAGTGAAGTGAGGGGTCCACAGAAAGAACAAGCAAAGGGAAGGCCTTGATTCCTGGCTCGGAGAGATCCTCTCTCCTCATCACGGTATGACAAGGAGGCCCAGTCCCGCTCGCCTTCGCAGCCGCCTTGTCACTGCAAGGGCATTGCTGTGGGACGGAGCCCGTGCAAGGGCGGCGGAGGGAGGGGTCAGGTCTTGATGATATCACTGAGCCTTTGACGTTACTGGGTCTGCTCTGCTTCTGGACTTGAACTTGTCTGAGGTCAGACATTTCCTTATTGATAAGCGAGCTTCTGTTGGGGCTGTCTGTTGATACTACCTTTATACAATACATACAAATAATAATAATATCTAGCCTTTATTGAGACCCTAAAATGTTGCAGACACTTTTCATTCATTCAACACATTTTCATTGAGCACCTACATATATTAATTCACTTAATTGCTACAACAACCCCAATGTCACAACATACTGATATGTATACAGTTGGATATATAGACTTATACATAGACAGATACAGATATATATCTATATCTGTATCTATACACATAGGTATATATATATGTATAGATATAGCATGTATATGGATATAGATATAGGTATAGGTATGGCTATGTATATGGCTGTGGATATAGCTAAAGATTTATATAGAGATAAATATGTGCAACTGGATGGTAAATGAGATTTATCTCCTATGGAAGCCAAATCCCAAAGCTGAAAACACAAGCTGCTAAGCCCTCTGTGTTCTGAGGACGCGGTGCACGTGTAGCTGGAGCCAGCAGTCTTCTCCAAAGTTCTTATTGCGGGCGCCCGGTCGGGGAGCTGGGCGGTCAGCAGCATCACCGGGTCACACCTGGTGCACGGCGTGTCCTTCCAGGGAATGCAGCGTTTGTGAGGAGAGACTTCCTTTCCCATCACAGCAGCTAACGGACTAACCGGCCGTTTCTCAACCTCACTGTCCGATGGCAGCTCCTCAGCCTGGGGTGCCCCCTGTCCCCTGCTCCTCGCATTCCCTCATTCCACGTGAAATGCCAGATCCAGAGTCTGACTTGGGGGTATAAATAATAGAAAGCATGGCTCACACTTGCTGAAACATCAATAAGAATATGTGTTGGCACAATAATGAGAAAAGCCAGAAGAAGGGCAGATTTTAGGTTCAGGTGCTATGATGGATTAAAGGTCCTGTTTCCTGTGGTACTAAACTAGTCAGACGTACGGTATAGGACGGTCGCCAGGACTAATCAAGTATATACGTTTCCTTGTGGGGAAAAAAATTTCCATCTCAATATCAATGGACCGTGTAAGTCACATGCCCAGTGATCCGCCAGTGACCGTGGCCAGCAGAATGCAACGTCTTTGCTGGCTCGTCAGCCAAGGGCTACCCCTGAGGTAGGAGACTCTGAATCAGCTTGACCAGAGTACACGGTTGTGTGTGGGGTGCTGTGTGTATCTCAACACAGATCTGGATGCTCTTAGGAAGGGAGAATGGAACATGGATGCTGGAAAACAGTCCATAATGTTCTCTGTAAGGAGTTAATGACCTGGTGAGAGGTGATCCATGCTGGGGATATATGCAAACCCCAGGTAGGAGGCAGAAGAACTTGGATGGTGTCCCACTTAACAGGTAAAGATGGACAGGTTTTACAGAGGTTGGGGTGGTTCTGAAGAATTCTTTGTCCAGAGGATCAGCTTGTACTTCCACTGGGGTCTGTCTTCATTGGAGGAAAGTGAGGTCAGTGTCTAGTGCAGATGGCGGAGGAGGGAGAGCACCGGCTTCCCCGTGGCTGCTGAGTGGAGGGGAGCATCTGCCTGTGGACAGCAGTCCTGCTGAGAGATGGTCAAGTTGACCCCCACCTGCAGGTTCCCCATCCCAAGAAGTGAAGAGACGCACTCTGTGGAACAGAAAAGGAAGGAGCAGACGTCTCGGGCTTATTCCCAATAGCTGGTTGAATCTTCCTTCTTGAATGTTCCGCCAGCGTTTTAAAGGCATCGTGTCTCCTGTCTACCCTGATGTTCCCTTCCCCTCTCTGCGATGGTTGGTGATGGGATTTCTACCAACCAGATCACCCAAAGCAGAAAACTGAATTTTTCTCTCCATTCCTTACGCCTGCCGGAAGCAGTTTCTGCCAACTGTTTTATATGTTTCAAAACTTTCCCATCATCACTACAAGCCTTCCTTCAGGCATTCGCCTGCATTGCCCTGGACCAGGAAGGCTAGCCCCAGATCAGTCTCCTGGACCCCAGACATTCATTTTCCACTTTTGCTATTAGAGTGGGCATTCTGGAACAGAAATCCACATGCACCATAATCACCTGCTCAGAATCCTCTATTCTTGCGCAGTCACTTATGAGATAAAATGCAGCAATCCCTTTAGCCAGGCAGCCAGTACCCCAGGACCTTTATGATCTGGCCCCTGCCTACCACGGTAGCCTCATCATTCCTAACTTTCTCTCTCTCTTTAGTCCCCTTGTCATGAGTGTGAAATGCCTCCTTTCCTTGGTCCACATGGTTTCTTCCTTATCCTTTGAAAGACTCCATTCATAAACGGTCACATTTTACCTCCTTCATGTGGTTTTTCAGCACGTTCCCAAGCTGAGTTGGCGTTTCCTCCTCTAGGCCTCCATTTGTCCATTGTGTTCATCTTGGTCTCGATCACTCTATATTGGAATTGTTTCCATGTTTATCTTCCCATTCACTCAGGCAGCCCACATTCCTTGAATATCTTGTGTGTGTGATGAATAATTCCACATGCTGGCCATTAAAAAATAAACACTTTATGCTTACCGACCTCGGCCAGCAGTTAAGTAGACACGGGCATTCAAAGCAATGAGCAGGAACGTGTTCTAGGTCCTAGGCTGGATCTCTCCACGGGGTACCCGATCAGCAAAGAGGAAAGAGAGGTGCTTTGCTTGGAGTTGTGGTTGAGTGTCAGGCTTTCTGCTCGTCACTTTACATGTTACCTCACTTATTCTTTTCACCAACAGCAGATGCTTATTGAGCACTTATGGTCGCTCACAGTGAACTGAGAGATAGCGTGGTAATCAAATCAGAATTCGTTATTGCTCTCATGGTATTTACAGTGTGGTTGGAAGTAGACAGAGCAAACAGACAATGACAATACAACAGAGTAAGCCCTGTAACTGAGTGACTTGGCGGGTGTTTGCACACAGGAGGGGTGCCAACCCAGGGATAATTCCCTGGAGGCAAGGACATCTAAGTTCACACCTGAAGGGCGGTTAAAGGTTAGGCAGGTGAAGGGAATGGGGATTGCAAGTGGGAGGAGGGCAGGCATTCCAGGCAAGACAGTACCTTCTCAGGTCTGGAGGTGAAAAACAGCATGGGAGAGGCAGGTGTGTTAGGTGCAAAACATGAATGTATGGAACTCTGCAACTTTCCATACACCCTCGACTTTAAGGTCCAGCTTGCTGCTAGGTCTTCTGCACAATCTAGTAATGAGCTGCTTTTTGTTTTAAGTAAGGAATGAACCTGCGAGGAAGCGGAGACTGCCTTCCTCAGCAGGCTCCTGGACGCTGCTTCCCTCCCGAGGAAATGGGAGGAGCCCAGGAGCCCGAAGCCGTGGGGTTCTCTGGCTGCCTCAGACCATGCTGGCATGGGTTGCCTTGGCTCTGGGGCTGGAGTGGAAGCCTGGGGACCAGGAGTGGTACTGGTAGGAACGGACGGGGCAGAGGGAAGAGTGCAGCTCTGTGACTGTAAGAGAACGGGATGGAGAAAGAGCAATGCCAGCTGCTCAGAGGGGGACCCTTCAGGGCAGGAGCGTTGTCTGAAGGGGATGCTCAGCTCAGGTGGCTTTCTGTGAAATTCTGTGCGATGCTCTCGTGTCACCTCTTTGAGACCCTCATAGTTAAGATCTACCCCGTCCTTCAAACTTTTAGGCACAAGGCTGACATTTCTGTGGCTGGAACCCCCTGTAGAGACTG
This sequence comes from Myotis daubentonii, assembly GCF_963259705.1. Taxonomy (NCBI): domain Eukaryota; kingdom Metazoa; phylum Chordata; class Mammalia; order Chiroptera; family Vespertilionidae; genus Myotis; species Myotis daubentonii. Next base: position 5,493,894 of record NC_081856.1, on the reverse strand, counting down.
GACTCCATGGGACCCTTGGGACTGTTTGGATTTCAGAAGGAAGTGTAAGAAACGAAGTAGGAAAAGTTCACAGAGCAAATACCACAAGGCAGAGAGTCTGGGAAGAGCAGGGGAGGCGAAGGAAGACCACAGTCTTGAAAGCAAGGCTGAGGGGCTTAGTCATTTACTACTGGGAATGGGCAATAAGGAGACAGGGAAAAGGACCCAGGATCAGGTTTGCATTTCAGACAGATTGCTCTGTCTGAGTGTCCAGAATAAGTAGGAGAGACGCAAGACCCAAGGAAGGTGGTGACGGGTATGGAGCATTCCTTAGAGGGGAGTGTTCTCCTGATTTCCCAGACAGGAGCGAGTTCAAGGAGGTGTTTGGCAGTAAACAGAGGCCTGGGATTCGGGGCTGCCTGAGTCCAGAGCCCAGGATTTCTCCGAGTAGAAATACGTCCCTGCCAGTGGGCTGAATTACTCTTAGAAGGAGGAACGTAAGTCTTCTTTTTATGGGTCACAGTGCGTTCTTGTTACCTATTGATGAATGACTAATGGTGACAGAACTTAGTGGCTTAAAGCGGTAATGTTCATTTTGCTCATGCATTTGCAGTGTGAGCAGGCTTCAGCTCCTCTCTGCTGAGCGACACCTGGGTGGTGTGCCGGTGGGGCCTGGAGTCACCGTGATGCACTTACACTCAGGCCTGCCAGTGGGCGCTCCCTGGTGCCTGGAACCTTAGTTGGGGCTGTAGGCCAGACACCTCCACGTGGCCTTTCCTTTGTCCTGTTCCTTGTTTCCTCACAATGTGGTGGTGGGGACTGGGCCCCAAGGGTGAGCATCCTAGGAAAGAGAGGACCACGAGCTTTATTAAAACCAGCCTTGGCTGTCACTGCATTCTGCTTGTTGGGACTGCCTCATGAAGCTAAGCTTATAGCTAAAGAAAAGCAATTAGACTTCAACACACACACACACACACACACACACACAGAGGGAGAGAGAGAGACACACCTATGTGAGAGCGCAACATCGAAACATTGATTGGTTCCCCCCTGCACGTTTCCTACTGGGGATCACACCCACAACCTTCTGGTACACAGAACAATGCTCAATCAACTGAGCCCCTCCGGCCAGGGCTAGATTCCACATTTTGATGGGAGTAGTGCCAAGGAATTTGCTGATGTGATTTATATCTGCTACAGTGCCTCATAATAATAGCAAACACTTATCAGGCACTTAAACATAGCAAGCACTCCTCTATAATTTTTACTTATAGTGTGTTATTTGATCCTCATGAAACCTGTATTACTATACCCACTTCACACAAGAGGAAATCTAGGCACAATAAGTTAAGTATTTATCCAAGATGACACAGACAGGAAGGGGCGGAACCAGCATGGCAACCTAGACAACCTGGCCCCGGGGTCTGTGCTCTGCCGTGGTGTCTATTGCAATGTCTGGAATACAGTCGAGGCCAATATATTTTTGTCAAATGAATGAGTGCTTTACTTTTCGGGATTCCTGTAAATGCTAGTCAAGATATCCCTTAAGTGAATGATTTCAAATGATTTTCTATTCCACCCGGCATCCAACATTGAATGGGGCACACACACCTGTGCCAGTGAAAATGGAGCAATCCTGGGTTTCCAGGAAGCGCTGAGAGAACCTGGGTTGGGTGCCTTCCAGGTAGGAGGTGCCTTAAAGTACCACATTCTGCTACAGTTGCTCAGAAGCCTGAGTATCTTCTACACAGGCAGCTGTTGTAGCAGCCTCTCTTTCTCTCTCTTTCTCTGACTGTCTATCTCTCTCTCCCTGTTACACACACACGTGCGCAAAATACTGAGAGAGCATTTAGTTGTATATATTATATTGTGCTTAGATTTTTTTCTCTTTTCCCCAAACTGGCTTTATCTCAATAGCATTTACTTTAAAGGAACACGCAAGAGATGATATATATTCTCGATGGAAACTGTTTTCTTCAAAGCTGCTTATGTGATAGTTAATTTAGAAGAGCCACCTTGTGGCAAAATCTAGCATTTCACAGGTATATCTTTTTAAAGAAAAAATTTGAAGCAGCTCTACAAGAAATGCATTGGACAGCAAAATAAAAGATATTGATATCACATATGTCACTTAATATGGTTTCTGAGGTTTAGATATTGATAGTAACATAACCAAATATTATCCAAAGATTTTTTTGAGAATTCAAAAATCCAGAATTAAATACGCTAAAGATATTACATATAGTAATGAATTTATATTTAAAATGCTCATTTCAAGGTTCCTCTTGTCTTCTAGTACACCTAGTTTCAGCCCTAATTTGGACCTTAAAAATGAAATATAAGTCCCTGGCTGGGTAGCTCAGTTGGTTAGAGCATTGTCCTAATATGCCACAGTTGCAGGTTCAATTTCAGGTCAGGGCACGTATAAGAAGCAACCAATAAATGCCGGAATAAGTGGAACAACAAATCTCTCTCTAAAATTAATTGAAGAATTTAAACAAAAGAAGTGAAACGGAAAAAATATATTCAATTAGATTATTCTTGATATTTAATTATAATTAAATTTTCTTACATTTTTATTATATATTTAATACAGCTTAAATTTTCTAGATCTTAACGTATTTACATAAAATTAGTTGTAATCATTTATCAGCAATCAAGAATACTACCTTTTTTTCTTTTCAGTTATCACACTGACACCTTTGCGGTTTCTCTTGCGTTTCTTCTTTGCAGTTTGGCAAGTCACTGATTTCTCCTTCTCCCAGTCGACCCCTGCATTTCCCTGTCTCTCATAACACTTCTCCATCTTGTTGAATGTGGTGGTAAATTTGTAAGTCGCAATGCGTCCCGTAAAGTCTGCTGAGGTCTGAACCTCCACACCATGGACAGCCCCCTTTTCTCTTCCCCTTCTCCCCGGGCACTTTGAGGACTTACTGGGAGCTAAGAAGCTAACTCAGCATCTAACTCTCCTCCCACGCTCCTGCCACTTCTTACAACCTTCATTCCCGGTGGCGCGGTCCAGACAGGTGGTGATGGGTGAGTGTTGGTGTGGAAATGGGCAGGGAGAGCTGGAATCTAGATCTTGTGGAGAAGAGCGGGTGTGTTGGGTGGAAGGAGGGAGGGAAAACACGGGGCATGCTCGGCCTCCCCTGTGAACCCCTCCCTGGCCCCTGCTTCCCTTCCCAGTTTCACGTATATTTCTCCCTCTGAAACCTCCAAGGGTGTATGGCTTTTGATTTGGCTCCTTTTGCATCTCTTGGCATCACTGGGTTGCCAGTTCTTCAGCTGCAAAACTGGGACAGGTGAGGTGAAAAGAAAAAGACCGTCAGCCACCTCGTGGTCCTGTGGGTCTCCGTGTCCCTGGTTGGCCTTCTCTCCATGTTTCGAGTCGTCTCCATTTGTTTCATATACAGGGTCCGGGGTTTTAGTTGTACTTAATGGGAGAAATGGGAAAGTTGGTCTACTTTTTTCTTCTCAGGCACAGAAGTTTTAAATTATTTTTTTTTCCAAATCACTTTTTATAAATCATTTTTTATAAAAGCAGATTCAGGAGAAGCTGGGAGACCGGGTAAAAGTTGTTTCCATCAGTCAGTGAAGAGATGACGTTGACCTGCGTGAAGGAGGTGGCGGTGGACGTGGAGCAGTGCCTATGTTTCTGCTCACATAGCGGCACATCCTGTTTACATATTATTTGTTTCCATTTCATCCAGCATATTAACTGAGCACATACCAGGTGTGGAGCCAGACGGTGAGCAACATTAGTATTATCCCTGACTCTTATGGAACTTACTGTCTAATTGGGAAAGATATATAATAAACAAGTAAACAAAGAGCAAATTGTAGCTGCCACTTGAGCCAGTGCTGTGAATGGAGTGCTACGCTAGCCCACAGCATCAGACCTACTGCTCGGCCTGGTCTGAGAGGACCTTCGAGAAGATGATCATTGAGGGGAGGCCGGAAGAGTGAGAGGGAGCCAGGCGTGTGCAGATCTGGGGCTGAGGTAGAAGGAGAAATGGCGGTTTGGATCGCATTAGAGGATGTAAAAAGCAGTTTGATTATGAGGTGGTGACATGGGGGCTTGGACTTTGGTGAGGACTTGAGTAAGTAGGGATGCAGGACCAAATGGAGTTGGTCTGCTAGGCCCTTGGGGGAGAGAAGGGTATACACGTAGCTCCCCGGCTGGGAATTCAGAGTCCTTTCCTAAGCAGGGAGGAGTGTTCAGTGCAGTCTCGGCAACAGGAGCATGATAGGAAGGGGTGTCTGTTGCTCATTCAAGATCAGTGGGGATTGGAACCTGAGGAGCCACATGACTCCCTAGGGAGTAGGCCTGGAACTTGTGGAAAGCTTATCTGATTCTTTTCATTTGCACTAAATCTGTTTTTACTGGAATCACATTAAAAATAAACTTTATGGTTGAGACTATTACAGCTGTCTCTCTTTTACCCCCTCTTTATCCCATCCACCCAGTTCCCACCCCAGGCCTTCCCCTGCTGTTGTCTGTGTCCATATGTAATGCATATATGCATATAAGATCTTGGATTAATCTCTTCTCACGCCTCCTTCCCTCTGAGATTTGTCAGCCTGTTCCATGCTGCTGATTCTATTTTATTCACCAGTTTATTTTGTTCATTAGATTTCTTGCTCATTTATTTTGATTTTTAGATTCAATTGTTGATAGCTATGTATATATTGCCATTTGATTATTCATATTTGTAATCTTATTTTTTTCTCTTCTCCTTCTTTTTAAAGAATACCCTTCAACATTTCATGTGATACTGGTTTGGTGGTGATGAACTTCTTTAGCTTTTTCTTGTCTGTGAAGCTCTTTATCTGACTTTCAATTCTAAATGATAGCTTTGCTGGGTAATCTTGGTTGTAGATCCTTGCTATTCATCACTCTAAATATTTCTTGCCACTCCCTTCTGGCCTGCATGGTTTCTGTCGAGAAATCAGCTAATAGTCATATGGCACTCCCTTTGTAGGTAACTAACTGCTTTTCTCTTGCTGCTTTTAAGATTCTCTCTTTGTCTTTAGCCCTTGGCATTTTAATTATGATATGTCTTGGTGTGGGCCTCTTTAAGTTCCTCCTGTTAGGGGTTCTCTGTACTTCCTGGACTTGTAAGTCTATTTCTTTCACCTGGTAGGGGGAGTTTTCTGTCATTATTTCTTCAAATAGGTTTTCAATATCTTGTTCTCTCTCTCCTCCTTCTGGCAACTCCATATCATAAATGTTGGTATGCTTGAGGTTGTCCCAGAGCCTCCTTACACTATTTTCATATTTTTGAATTCTTTTTGCTCTTCTGATTGGGTGTTTTTTGCTCCCTTATATTCCAAATCATTGATTTGATTCTCAGAATCCTCTACTCTGCTGTTGAATCCCTGTAAATTATTCTTTATTTCAGTTAGTGTGTGCTTAATTTCTGACAGGCCCTTTTTCATGTCCTTGACATTCTCACTAAGATCCTTGAAAGTCTCACTAAGTCCCTTGAAGCTCTCACGAAGATCCTTGAGTAACCTCATTACCATGGTAGCTAGTAGTTTTCTTGCTTCCATTTCTTTCATTTGTGTCATGTTTCTTTGTCTCCCCATTTTGGCTGCTTCCCTGTGTTTGTTTCTATGTATTAGGTAGAGCTGCTATGTCTCCTGGAATTGGTAGAGTGGCCTTGTGTAGTAGGTGTCCTTAGGGCCAGATGGCTCAGCCTTGCCAGTCACCTGAGCTGGGCACTCTAAGTGCAACCCTGTGTGGGCTGTGTGCACAGACTTGCTGTAGTTGAGCCTTGATTGCTGTTTCTTTATTGCTTGTTTAGCGAGTATTTATTAAGTTTATGTGAACAGCAATCTGTGCACTGTAATACCCATACCCATATGTCAATACCATGATTTTTTAACTTTATTCGTTGACTGAGGAGAACAAAAAATGGATAGACTTGAACTATTGTGTTTTGAAGGTGAGTGGAGAGAGAGAAGTTGCTTTTATGGCTTTGGAAAAAACGGTTTAGCACACAGAGGCTCAGGGGGGTTAAAGCTCTCCCAGCCACACAGCTAGAGGTGGAGCATCCCCTCAGATGATGAGAGTGGCTTGTCTCCAGCGTTTTGAGGCGTGGCCGGTGATCCCCTGCACAGTAGGGTCTTACCGGATCAGTAAGGTCTTGAAAGAACTATTGTGAGTAACTCAGCAAAGAAAGCATTTTGAATCTTACAGGAAACCCCAGGTTTCAAGATTTGCAGGTCACTGAGACAACAATGGTTTGCACCTGTTTTCACCTTTCTAATGTCTCCTATTCACTTTTTACCTTAAATTATGTTATTTGTGCACATAATCACCACCTCTCCCAGAGCATACACTCGGGTCGCTTGCTTTATTCAGGGCAGGATTTTGTCTATTTCAATTAGTCTTTCTACCCTGATAACACCTATAATGAGACGCTGACTTACAGTAAGCCCTCAACCAGTTCCCATCAAGTGAATAAATATGGTTCACATTAGCAGAGAGTGACAGAATCGTGTAACTTTGTTATCATTGAACTGCTCTGGGACCCTCGGATTGCAGGTGTTGCGAGGACCAGGTTAGGCAATTCAAAGGAAAGTGCTTTAAAATGGTAAATGTTAGGTGAGCCGGTGATGAGTATGGGCATGGTGGGTTCCGTCCTGGTCTCCGATACATTGTGAGGAGGATGTGGGGACATTTCATTCTTGCTCCTGGCCTGTGGTACAGGCTGGTTTTGTAGGAATAAGATAAATCAGGTCACAAGGGAAAAATAAACACAGCATTGGATGGTTGAAGGTCTCTTTCTCAATATGTCACATCATCTATCTATCTATCTATCTATCTATCTATCTATCTATCCACCCATCCATCCCAATATATCTATTTTAATTTTAACATAACTCCTAAGATCATGCTATTTGTAAGATTCTATTTTGCTTTTACTCTTAAAAATATATCTTAGAGATATTTTCATGTAAGTACATGTGGATTTATCAGACTTACATCACTAATTAAAATTCTGGTGTGGGCACACGGTGTTATATTGAGATAATTCCCTATACATGGGCATTAGGTTGATCCTATTCTTTCGTTGTTACTGAAATTATAGATAATGTTGCAATGACATACCTGTGCATAGCAAGCATTTTTATAGGATGGATTCCTGAGCGTTACTGGGGAAAAGGTTATGCTTTTTTTTGTTGTTGTTTAAAATTTTGATAGATACTAGTAAATTACTCTCTAAAGTGGCTATTTTGGATATATGCCTACTGGTATATGCCTACATCTTTTCAATGCTGACTTGGATGTGATTGAGCTAGGGAACTTGTAGCTAAGCAGATTAAAGAACCCTCATGTGAATAAAGGAAAGATTTTGGATTGACATCTGGTTTGAAATTCTTTCTCGGCCACTAACTAGTTGTGTGATCTTGGGTAAATGACTGTTCTTTTTCAGCCTCAGTTTCTTCATCCCTAAAACACAAGCAATGCTAGCAGCCTTTCTGGATTGTTGAAAGAGTAAATGATACAGCTACATGTGTAAAGTGGTTGGTGAAATTCTTGGAACTAAGAATTATTGTTAAATACTTTTTTTCCTTTCCTTCATCAAAATTTTATTTAAATATATTACCTCAAAATATAAGCCTATTTTGGCCTTTCTATGTCTTATAACATCTTATTATAAAGTCCAGCTTGATTACTGCATTTTTAGAAGAATAGCATTTCTTCTGAAATTATAGCTTAACTTTCAAAAAAATATATTTAGAAGAATGCATTTTGATTTTGCTGACTTTAAAAATCCACATACTTGGTAATGTAGCTTAAAAAAACCCCTTCCTTTTAATTGCTCTCTTTGACCATCATTGTTTCTTGATATATTTGCATCTTATAAAATATATTTTAACAGTGTGATATCATACTAATCCTGCAGAAAAGCCATAGTCTGTCTAGTTTTCTTTTGATAACAAATGTGCTACCTTAAGGAAACATTTTTTAAAAAGCTGGAGTTTCTACCCCTTAATGTAAAATGTCCCCAAGAAATAGATAAAAGACGACATTAAAACTTCACAATTATACTATAACCCTTGATTGTGTTTCCAGGAGCTGCATGGTCTGAATAAAATTATTTGGTTTGTAATGAGTTTTAGAAGAACTGAAGAGAATGGAGGCATTGGAAAATAAAGTATGTCTCTTAATTGAAAAGAGATGATGATTGTTTCTTTCCAATCTAAATCAAATTATTATGACAGTGTTTTCAAGCAATTGGAAAAGGGAATTATTCTCTGGAAATAATGACTTCATTATATAACCTAAGAAATATAAGTTAAAAAACCCCATTAGTTGTCTTTCTGTTGAAATAAATGATTTGAAAGTGAAATATTTTTTACTTTTGTTCATCTGTAGAATTTGTTTTCTCTCAAAATAGTATGTAAGCATTAGAAGATAGGTATCTTATTCTATACTGGAATGCTCATTGGGCCCACCATGAACTATAAGCTTAACTTAGCAAAGGAAGTGAAATTCGGCATCTGATATATAATATATATCAGGGTAAGTAGAATGTTTCTGATTTTAATCTGTTTACTTGTATAGCAGTTTCAGGCCATTACTTTTTAAATTTACTATTTGAGATGAATATAATATAAATTTTCAAGAATATAATTTGCATTTTTATATTGTACTACACACAGGCACATACACAGTCTCAGTACACGAAAAAACACTGCATCGGGCGTGAGTGCCCCAGATGTCGATGCTTATCAAGGAAACACCATGCACACATTTCCTCACAGGCTGTGGGAAGGAACACATTCATGTATGTATTTTTTACCTCCTGGGGAAAATAATCTCCCCAAATGTCCATACTCACTGGATCCTTAATAATGTGAAATACTACCCAATTTTAAGCTCAAGAACAAATAGTAATTGTCCAAATCCAGATGTTAGGAATCATTACTAAAGCCCCCCATCATTTTCCGTTTCCCATTTACTGGTACATGGACCATGGAAATCATTATTCCTGCAGCGCCTTCAACTCTTCGAGTCTGGTCTTGGTTGGGTTTCTATATTTTGGAAGCTGGGAAATTTATCTGCTGGTCTGTCTAGCTAGCTGTCTGTGTATCTGGTTAGTACCTATCTATCTATTCTGCCAATCAATCTGTCCATCTCACATCATTTTACCCATAGTATATACACTGTCAGTTACATTTCTTTCTCATTTTTCAAAATAACATTCAATAGATTGGACTTTTAAAACAGAAGCATTTGGGATCAAATGTTTTTAGAAATCACTTCGTCTGTTCACTCTTGGATAGTTGTAACTGTTTGGAAATTTTTTCTTGTTTTGAACGAAACGTATGCCTCTGGGCTCACCTTCACTAGCAGTGACAGGCCCGTCTCTCCTGGAGCACTGCCTGGCTTCCTAGCCCTTGCTCCGTCCTCCCTCTCCCTCAGCCTCTCACACTCTCACGCTCAGCTCGGCCCTGGTTTGAGGCACTTACCCCTACAAGAAAGACTTGTTTGTACAAATACATGTCTGCATCCCCCTCCCTGGATACTTTCTTTTCCGAATTCTGAATGTTAGCGTGATTATCCACAAACCTGAGTGGCAAACAATTCTTAAAGATGTCACCAGTGTGCAGAGTAAGGGAGACAAATACAATAAAACTGAGCGTACAAACCAGTGTGATTAAAACAGCCTCATACGTCTAATTCGGATTCCTTCCGTGTGCTCTTCTCGTAGATAAATCTGAAAATATGCCTCACTCAAGTGAATCTCAAAACCCTTGGCTAAGTCTCTGCCGCTTGAAGAGAAAGGTGAAGATGCTGACCGGGCACTGTGCCCCTTTAATCCCTCCTGCCAACTTCATCTGTTACTGTTTTCTCATCAGAAACTTTACCAAAACAAGCAGCCTGATCCTGGTTCTCTGACTTGAAGTGTACGGTTGGGGTCGGGGGGGGGGGGGGGGGGCGGGGGGCAGCTGTCTGTTCAGCTCCGCCTCTGCCTCCTCCTCAGGGTGTGGTTGGGAATATCAGTGACGCTCTCTGTGCCTCACACGGAAAGGACTAGTCAGAGTGCCTGTTCCTTAGGGTTACGAGGAGTAAAAGTGTTCATCTATGTAAAATCACAGAAAAACGTGCAGGATACATGGAGAGCACTAAATACATATCAGCGAAAATGGCCGACACGCCTCATTGCGTTTATTTCCTCATAATGTTTTCTTTCCTGTTAAATCATTACTTTCTCTCTCTCCCTATTCAAGCTCTGGAATCCTGGTCAACCCGCATGAGGCCATCTGCTGGCTAGGCCCCTGCCTTCCCCCTGAGGAAGGTGTCCTGGCCTGGACAATCCACTCTTCGCTAGAATAACTTCCTTGTCCCGCCTCCTTCTGCTATAGACGTCTTCCCTTTTACGGCAACGTGGGCCTCCTTTCTGTTTGCTAGATGGGGTGCCGCTTGATTCATGAATGATTGACTAAAGCCAATAGACCTGTGGATTTACTCAGTCAAATTTTGTTTTTTAACACAGGTTTCCTCTATACCCAAGTTTCTCACCACCCATCTTCTGTTTAGCCTCTTTTGGGATGATTGGCAATAGGAAAACTTCGATCTGAGGGAATTCTACCCATTGGGGTAGAGGATGTGGTCTGGTCCTAGTCTCTCATAATAGCCAGACATTGGTATATTTCTCAAAAACTGAAATATTTAACTTTTCTCATCATCACCTGTTACATAGTATCTGCTACTGTTATTTGTATTTTCATAAATGTGTTCCATATCCTGAACTAGATTGAGTGTCCCTTCGGAGCAGATATTTCCTTTGCCTCGCAAAGTTCCTGAAACAGAGACTTTCATGTGTGGAACTTCCCATGAATCTCTGGTTCTCCCGGCAGAGCCGTGCTGCCTCCTGATCTACTGGGTACCTTCTCCTTCAGGGGCTCACATTGCAGCCAGCTTCCCTCCTGGGACCAGTCAGTCTTGTACTCTTGGCAGCGCGCAGGCTAGCCAAACGTTGGTGAAAGGAGGGTTTGTTTGGGAGGTGAAGTTCACAGGAGATGTGTGTTGCGAATCAGCAGTGCTAATGCTGGGTTCATGGTAACTGTGTTAGGAAATTTCCCCACCAGCATCTTCTTGTTCGGGACACATCTGTCAGTACAAAGAACACCAGTGGCCTGCTCCTACTCAGGCAGCTCTTCAGTTGTTTAATTCAGAAACATTTCTCTCCAGTATAAATTTCCCTCCTTCAACTCTAGTAGTTTTCACATAACAGTATGTTTTTGTCCATCAGCACTTTCTGTGTGAGCTCCATCAGATAGCAAACATGACGCGCAACAAGGAAGGTCTTACTCTTTCATCCACCCAACCTTTCTTTCCATCACTCACGCCGACTTGGTGTCAGCACCTGTGTCACCAGAGGCCGCCATGGGTCCTTACAGGAAACCACAGAGATGTGTTCTCAGATTCGGACATTTGTTCTACCTACTTAGGTAGAAAAAGAAAAACCACTAATGCTTGATCTGAACAGAAAATGATGGCAGGGTCAGGAAAGGTAGCCCTAAATGAGAATTTCTATCATTTATTATAATTCAGTTTTAAGGTGGTTTTTTAAAAAATATATGCATAGTTAAATATACTGAAATCTTCCAAACAATGGCAGATCTATTATTGTTACTATTTTACTTACTGCTATATAATTTTAGTGCTTTGCATTTTTGCTGGGTTTGCAAAACAAGTAATGAAATCACAACTTGGTCTTTGGTTGTAGCTTAATGATATTAATTATTTTATACTTTATGCAGTGTGCAATAAACTCCAGGAAATTACATTGGCAAAATATAGAATTTGGTCTGAGAAACTATTAACTCAGTATTTCTTGGGGACCATCGAGGGGACAAATTAATAACTACCTCTATTCCCCAAAGAGTGATAATGCTAATATTTTAGAAAGAATGTGGCCTATATTTGCATACAAATATGTTTCTTAATATTGAATCCTGGAATTAGGCCAATTTTCTTGCCAAGTCATAGCTGTCTGGATTAGGCAGCCCCTGCACACACACCACAAACGGAAGGGCGGGGAAGTGGAGCGGAGCAGACTGCCCAGCACTGGGCTGGGCCGCCTAGAATGAAAGGGCAGCGGAGCGGCTTTCACACCAGTTTCTGCTGCCGGGCCCACCAGCCCTGTACGTCACTGGGGAGTGAGGGGGTGGAGCGCGGCCAGGCGTGTGCTCCTCATGAGGCTAAAGGGGTGGGCAGGAAGCATCTGTCCCCACGGAAATTCTCAGGCGTTTTTCACTCTTAATCCATTGGGTGTAAAGTATTGACTCTTTGGCCAATCAGAGTTATAGCCAACCCCCTGGGGAAGGGGGCAGCAGTCTCTCAGGGAGAGGTGTCCCCACATCTGAGGGCCCTGTCAGCGTGAGAGTTTACCGCCTGCGACCACTGGCAGGCGGCATAGATTTGGTACCCAGAGGCTCTGAAATAGGTCCTATCACCAACCAGTTCAGTGAACCCCTCCAAGGTCACTCTGGACGCGAGGCTGGAGGTCACGTCCGTGTGTGGCTTCACCTCCCCAGTGTATCCGCCCACATGTCCAAGGGCCTCACAGGGTCCTTCAGAGACAGCAAGCGGCCAGCCATCCACGCAGTCCCTGTGGGGATCGGATTCCCAGGGCGAATGAAAGTTGTCAACTTAATTCCCCTTTCAAGTTGTATCCTGCACTCAAAGCCTCTGTTGTAAAGTGCCCCCCCCCCAAATGTTAAGTCCTGAATTGAGGTGTCACAGGCAGGCGCACACTCAAGCTGGGCTGTGAGAAAGAAGAGTGATAAAGGGGCTGCTGATCAAAGACATCCACAACTATCCTCCTTTCCGTTCTCCAGACACTACCCGCCGTCGTATTCGACCCATTTACATAGTCTCCTTACAGCCTTTCTGTCCTCAGCCTCTTCATTATTCCACTGGATTCTTTTCTCATCTATAAGCCAAATTATATAGCTCTCCTGCTTAGAATTACTTTCCATTACCTCCAAGAGGATTCTTTTTCTAATCTCTAAACCAAATGATATTACTCTCCTGCTTAGAATTACTTTCCATTACCTAGGAGAGGAAGCCAAAGCTTCTTATCATGAGCAAAAGGTCTTCATAATCTCACTCCAACCTCTTTTGAGAATTACACCACTAAAACACCCCTGCTTCATGTCCCCTGTCAGGTCACCCAGAGTCCTTGGGCACTTCTAATTCTTGCTGGTTGTTTCACTTCTCTGTGTAGTTGTTTTTCCTTAGGCCTTGCATTTTATTTCTTCTTTTCACTGTCCTTCATCTAATGACTTCTTTCATATATTTTAGAGCCTGGCCCCAAATCACCTCTTCTAAAAGGACCTCCAAGTTTTCCCAGGCAGAATTAATCATTTCTAAAACTATTCTTAAAAGATTATGTATACAGATCTATCATGGTACTTTTAAATTATATTTTAAAATTTTCCCATGTGTCTTGGTGCCTTTCGATTGTAAACTCCAATGAGGTGGGCAGTTAGGATTGGCACATTAATAAATACTGAGTTTGAGTGAAAATTTCAAGATACCACGGGAAAGGGTAAACAAATTTTAAATAAAAATAGTAAACAATTTTTAAATAATATGTAATATAAATTGAAGTAACAGCCTTGCTTCAAACTAATTTTCAATATCATGATATTGTTCTTCATCAAAAGGATTGTAATGTGTGGCATTACTTAGATTGGATTATTGCACCGGAGTGTCTCATATCATTCGCTCCAAAGAAAAGTTAGGGCATAGTAAAGACACAAGTTCCAAACTGATTGGATATTTTATATGCATTTTTTCATCTTGTTCTCTTTTACTTTATTGTCAACCCTCTTAATCAGAGGCAAAAATAATCAATATAAGCAAAGAAAAACCTAAATGTAATTGAGTGTACTTGTCAATTTTGAGCTAAATTACTAGACAAAAATGTGCATGTAGCTGACAAGTCATAGACATCTGCTACAAGCAACATGAATGAAACACTCAGACTGAGTACAGATTCGTCTTAGCAACGTTTTAGCTGTTCTTGCTGAAGGCGGGGAGGTGTGTGTCCTCTTGGGGTCTGTGTCCTCAGTTGTAAAATAAAAGAATTGGACGAGACTCATTCACTTGTTCAAAGTGCTTCTGTACCGATGCTAGTGCTGGAGATACAATGAAGAGCAAGATAGAGCTCCTGTCTTCCAGAGACTTAGGAAACAGGTGCCTTAAAAAGTCTTTGCTTTCTAGGGTCTCATAAATGGGACATGATGGTATAAATTAAAGGAGATGGATAATAAAATGCTAATCCATATTTGCTATTTAATTCAGAAGCACATTTTACTGATGTTTTATGATTAAAAGTTATTATTAGAAAACAAGCTTATTTATTTTTCATTTACAGTTGACATACAATATTCTATTAGTTTCAGGTGTACAACACAGTGATTAGACGTTCATATAATTATGAAGTGATCACCTGGTAAGTCTAGCACCCACCTGGAACCGTACATGGTTATGACCGTGTTATTGACTGTATTCCCTGTCCTGTACTTTACATCCCGTGGCGGTTTTTATAACTGCCAGTTTGTACTTCTTAATCCCTTCACCTTTTTCATCCATCCCTCCTACCCACCTCCCATCCGGCAACCATGGAAACAAACAAGCTTTAATGGTTGAATTGGGATAAACCTATTGTTACTATTTTGTGTAATAATTGGCTCTTGACTTTGAACCCTAGAAATCTGGTCAATGTATTGACAACACACAGAGTTGAGTTCAGTCAGATATATGCACTTTTAATTACCAGAATCCCCTTTGCACACCAACTCCTGCTCCATTCTAGATTGGCATGTTGTCTGTGGCCTTGCACACGGCTTGGTAATGGGGGCGGAGCATTCTTCTACTGCTTTAACTGTTGTACAGAGGGGACAATGGATTAAAAAATATGAATTAATCCCACCTTTAAAATGGATGATGGACAGTGGACAATGAATAAAGAGGACAAAGAAATAAACAAATATTCACTGTCTTAGTAGATCTGACGCTTGGAGGGTTTGGGGATTAACCAGCATGACATAAAGACATTCAGAGGAAGATAGTGATTTTGAATCCATGTTATAAACGATCCTAATAGTGCAGCCATATTATGTTTCTACTGAGTGAAGATGTGTGATAAACAAGTCAATGGCAAAGCCGGTAGCTTTCTGCTCACGTTTCCATTTACAGATTGGAAAAATGTGAGAGTAGAGGAACTTAAATAGATGAAGTAGGGTTCACAGAATTGGTGCGTCTAATAACATAAACACTCGTGATTTACTGTAAGATTAAGATTTTTTCGAGCTTTTACCTTGTGCTTTTGTCTGGATATCCCCTTTGTGTCTTCATTCTGCTTGGCTCTGCTGGCGTCTCCGCACTGGGTGGGACAGCCGGCTCTCCCTGCCTTGAAGGAGTGGCTCTGTGTAGGAGATGAACCTGATCACTCAACCCTGCCCTGGCTCTTGGTGTCTCTCAAATCCGCAGGACTGTGCCAGCAGCCTGTTTGATTTGTAACGGCTCCCAGGAGTGGAGGGTGTGCCCAGGCCTGTCAGTGTCCAGAAGGGGAAGATCTGTCAGCACCGCACTCAGCTGATTGGAAGTCAGACCCTCAGTGTGAATGGGCACAGTCGCAGGGACTGAAGCATAAGCCCCGCTGGCCACCAGCAATAGGCCTATGGACGTGTCCCCTGGGGGCAGCCTTCAAACCCTGGGCACCAGAGAGTGGACAGAATGCCCTTTGGAAGACACCCGTGCTCTGGAGCACGCAGAGGAGAGAGAATGCAAAGATGTTGCCCACCCATCTTCACCCCTGCAGACCACCCAGCAGCTCCCAAGCATGTGTCCAACCCAGGTGCCTGCCCCTCAGGCCTGATGCTCCAATACATGCAAATGAGCCTCTTTCACACAAAGTTTAGGTCCACCTTGATCAGCCCCGGTCCCTGGGGTGGGTGAGGCCAAGCAGTAAGCCTTTTAAGAACTGTTTTCAGCCCTAACCGGTTTGATTCAGTGGATAGAGTGTCGGCCTGTCCCAGGTTCGATTCCGGCCAAGGGCACGTACTTTGGTTGCAGGCTCCTCCCCTGTCCAGGCCCTGGTTGGAGCTCGTGCAGGAGGCAGCTGATCCATGTGTTTCTCTCACATCAATATTTCTCTCTGTCTTTCCCTCTCTCTTCCACTCTCCCTTAAAAAAATCAATGGAAATATTTATTACAGTCAAACAGTCTCTGGATTCCCTCAGAATGATGATTGCCTATTTCTTGGGGTGCTCGAAGTTCCTTACCTTACGTTTCCTCGGTGAGGATTAACAACAACAGCAGAAAAACTGTTTCTCAGATCACTCTAGCTCTGTGGGTCCAAGGCCCTGTGCTTTTCAAAGCTAGATGCTTTAGGGATTTATCTCTCAGGTGCAGGTCTTAAAAGTTGGAATACCAGATGTGGGGTTCAAGCCCTTCCCGCTCAGGGCAAAGCTCTGGGTTTTGAATTTCCTCCCACTGTCAGACTCTGGGGTGGTCCCTGTGCTGGGGGTGAGCTTGAGGGGGAGATGGTGTCTCGGCCTCACCCACTCCCTTCCACGTGGGTGGCCTTCCCTCCGTGGCCCACGCGGAGGGGCTGCCCATTGGGCTTCAGTGTTTTTCAGAGGAAGTGGTTCCAGGTGCAGCTGTAGATTCGGTGTGTTTAGGGGCGGAGGTAATCAGGACCCTTTTATGTCACCATCTGGAACTGGAACTTTGGATCCCAGTTCATTTTTTAAAATAATTAAATTTATTGGGTGACACTGATTAATAGCAGAAGGTGGTATGACTTTGGGTGGTGGGCACACTGTGCAATGTACAGATTTCGGATCCCAGCTCTTTTTTTTTTTTTTAAATATATTTTATTGATTTTTTACAGAGAGGAAGGGAGAGGGATAGAGAGTTAGAAACATCGATGAGAGAGAAACACCGACCAGCTGCCTCCTGCACACTCCCCACTGGGGATGTGCCCGCAACCAAGGTACACCCCCTTGACCCGAATCAAACCTGGGACCCTTGAGTCCGCAGGCTGACGCTCTATCCGCTGAGCCAAACCGGTTAGGGCGGATCCCAGTTCTTGATGGAGGATGGCAAGGTCACCTTGTGGGTGAGCAAAGGGATGGGAGCTGTGTTCTGGCATCTTTGGAAACGCTGGAGGAATCCATGGAACACACGTGAAAGGGAGGAGACTGGTTAAATCCTCAGTGACTGAGATAATCTTAATTGGAAAGTTTAAATTTTCATTACTCAGTGGAGTACAGCTCATGGAGACTAGATTTGCTTTTCTTTTCACATATTGTAGTAGAAGATATTTAGTTTGTAATCCCACTATTAGCCTAATTGATTTGGGTTTAATTTTGAAACCACGGTGTTCTCTGTCAGTGACAATTTAATAGCTAGGCCGTATCTCCAGCGCCTAATCTCGGTTTCAGCTGTCTCGGACCAACATCTCTCTCCTGATTGTAGTCCAACAGGCTCTCGGGTCCCTCGGAATGATGAGTGCCCCCTGCTTGGGTGCTCGAAGTTCCTTACCTTAATACCATCTCCAGTGCCTTTGAGAATACACGCTGCTTCCCCTTGTGAATGAATCCCGCAGATTAAATGCTGCCTTTATTCATATTTAAAAATTATTCGTTCCTTATTAGAGAGACGACTGTGTTCTAGTCACAAGTTTGTTATTAAATAAGAAGTTATTTCTTTTTTTTTTCTGGGCCTTTAGGTTCCTCATGTTAAACAATAAAAAGATATGTTAGGTGAAATCATTTCAAAGTTTTCTCCAGTTTTGTGAATCTAGTAATTTCTCTTATTTTGAGGAGATGATGGAGAATAATAAAGAACCTAGAGTTGAGTTTCACATAAAAAGACTCTCATGTGTGTCTACATGGTTACAGTGCCCTTTGTGGAGGAAATGTTGTTGGAGGTCTTGACTGTGTCTTGCCTACATAACTTTAATAGGTTTTGTGGAATCTCAGTGATATAACTTAGGCATTTTTCTTTCTAAAGGTGGAAAACTTTTTCTGAACAATAACAGTACTTCGCATTAATTTGGAAGTACCACAGATGAAAAAATGTGAAATTAAATTGCTCTCGAACTTCAAGCATATGAGCTAAATTTAATTTTGTTGCATGATACAAATGCCTCATTTCTGTGGAGAAATAGAAAACCTAGTGGAGACAGTAGAATGCTTTAAGAGAAAGTAGTTAATTTAAGTGCAATAACTAAGGAACATGACTGATGATTATGAAAAGAAAAGCTTCTTTGTGGTCATTATTGTCAGAGGTAATATACTTGTTTTTGAAACAGGCATCTAAATATTTAGCCTTTTTCTCAGATTGAGAGTATATCATCTTAAATTGTGATATAAATATATATTTTGTGATAACATTTGAGATTTTACATAATATTAAATTACATAAACCAGTAGCTGAGCATAATTGAAGCACATTATTTTGGAAACAACCATAATGATCATTTTTACAGGGTGAAGACTAGATATGGAGTTGCAGTATTTTTCTTTTACAGAACAGAATTCCATTAAAAGGAGTTTATATCATTTTTAGCTGGGAATTCCCCTCCCCCGTAAGCGACATTGTATGGAACGCTGCCATTTCTGGTGGGTTTGCAAATGGACTGTCTTGGTGCTGTGGGCCTGAGCCCAGTTCCCTTGCCGTTCTTTTTCACCCAACAAGGCTCCTTGTATCCCCTGGGACCCTGGGCGTCGGAAGAACAGTTTGAAAATCAATACCTTCTTGTATAAAGTAATTCTATATTAGTATGTAAGTGTCAACACTAACTGGTTGCAACATGACCAATATTTGAGAAAGATAGACATTATTTATTGAAAAAATTTTATGTTTATAAAATCCAAATGATTGCTTTCTTGCTTAATACATATTAAATTTTATGTCTTAAAGAGAGTGACATATGAAGGAAAGACAGTCTAGTTTACACAGTGTCCTGACCACCTAGAAGTAACTAAACCAACCAGGGAGTAACCAGGGGGTACCCTCAAGCAAATGAAACAAAGAATTGCTCCCAAGTTTGTTCAAAGTGCTGCATTAAAATGCCGGCTAGCATCTGATGCTTGTGAAAAACACAGCACCATTGATTTATCAAAGTAGTAGGAAACATACCTTATTTGGGGTTATTATTTTAATCTCGTTTTTGAAAGATTTAAAATGAGTGGAGTGTCAGACCTGGGTGTTTCTCTGGATGTTAATGAACTGATCAGACTTACTCAGGCGGGGTTAGCAGTGGCTGGAAGTCCCTCCAGTGTGTTTTACAGACGGAATGTGTTTGTCTTTGTGGAATATTCGCCACTGAGCATCTTCTGGAAACGCATCGGATAAGTACTTGAGTGGCAGGACACAGGGCTCCTCAGCTGACAGATGGCTTGGTGGCAGTCTCGCTGTAGTAAAGCAGACCTGCCTGTCATTGTGCAGCTGCCGTCCTGTCTCCCTCGGTCTCCTGTCACCCTTAGTAATGAAGGCTGCACTCTCTCCTTTGAACATGGACTCCCCAATTCACCTTACCTTTTCCTCATCTCATGTTCCAGAGTCAGCAAATCACCAGAACTTACCGTTTCCCTGACCCCATGAAACCACAACTGTATTTTCAACCAGAACCTTCAGTCCTTGAGTGTGAAGTGGACTGCCACCTGGGACGCTGGGCGAAGGCCTGTTGGTCCTCTGATTAGCTTGCATTTTTCTAGAAGGGGAGAGACAGCGGCACCAGCTCCCTGTAACAACAATCTCGCCCTTGGTAATGGGCATCACACATCCTTGACCGCATTCAAGGTGGTTTGGTGTTAGCGAAAGTATCCCAGCCCCTGAGAAGTTCTCTTTGAGCTGCTGGGGAGAAACCAAGCGTGGCCTCTCACTCTAAGGACTTTATAGTTTGGGAGGCTCTAGAGCCAGAGTGCCTGAGTTCAAATCTCTCTTCTGTCACTTGCTAGATGTGTAACTTTGGGCAAGTTCCATAATTTATGTAAACCTCAATTTCCACATGTCTTAAATGAGGATTGTGAGAATCACTTCCCCATGGGGTTGTGTAATTTAATGAGTTAATATGGGTGAAACACTTTGTGCCTGGCTCATGGGACACACCAGCTACATGGTAAGCACAGGGTAAGCTGTTATCATTCATTGGCAGGGCACTTGTCTGTCTCTTAAATTCTCATTTCTCCATGTTACGTACATTTGGGACTCATTGAGCTGAACTCCCAAAGTAATAATACAAAAAACACCTCTCCTGGTATTTATTTGCACCAACTAAAGTGTGTGTGTGTGTGTGTGTGTGTGTGTATGCATTTGGGCGTGCATGGGTGTATGTGGTTCCGGTCCGGCAATGGGTCGGGTTTGAAGGGCCATGTGTAAAGATGGACAGACTGTGCTCTCAGAGATCTGGGTGCCAGGCAAGAGGTGATGGTCACAGCTGAGAGGACTTGGTGAGCGGAGCAGACTCCCCTGGGAGCGTTGCAGATGGCTGACTTCATGCCTTCCCTTCACGTATTCCCCTTCGTTCTCCTACTTGCTCAGTCAAGTAAATCAATGCCCTTTGAACACTGGGCACGAAAAGAAACCCACTGAAGAGGCGCAGGCGCCAAAGAGGAAAATCTGAGAATGAGCAGTTTTCCCGGCCGCGCCCCCCACCGCAGGCTCCGGACCTGGTGCTCAGTGACGGGGTGCTGTGTCCTGGCCCCAGTGTGGACGGCTGCCCCTGGACCATGGGGAGTGGCCTGGATCCCCATCTTTCCAGTCCTGGGAGAGTTGCGGAAGGGCCCTTTCTGATGAATGCGTGAGACTGACTACAGCAACCCCTGTGGAGCAGAGCTCAGCCCTGCTGGTGCTCCCTCCCCCTCTGCCTTCCCGTGAATGGCACCAGTTCCTGCCTCCCAGGCCTGTCACAGAGCTGATGTCTCCATGGCTCATTCCCCCTCGTGCCCATTCAGAGGGGCCTCAACTCAACTACCTTAGTACATAGATTCTCATTCTTTGCAATAGTTCCCTAGGCACTCTCGGGAACACTGACGTAGCAAACCCTGAATTAGGGAACAGGAATGAGCAGCACTGGATTAGGGAACAGGAATGAGCAGGTGCTGGATTAGGGAACAGGAATGAGCAGCACTGGATTAGGAACAGGAATGAGCAGCACTGGATAAGGGAACAGGAATGAGCAGCACTGGATTAGGGAACAGGAATGAGCAGCACTGGATTAGGAACAGGAATGAGCCATGCTGGATTAGGGAACAGGAATGAGCCATGCTGGATTAGGGAACAGGAATGAGCCATGCTGGATTAGGGAACAGGAATGAGCCATGCTGGATTAGGGAACAGGAATGAGCCATGCTGGATTAGGGAACAGGAATGAGCAGCACTGGATTAGGGAACAGGAATGAGCAGGTGCTGGATTAGGGAACAGGAATGAGCAGCACTGGATTAGGAACAGGAATGAGCAGGTGCTGGATTAGGAACAGGAATGAGCAGCACTGGATTAGGAACAGGAATGAGCAGGTGCTGGATTAGGAACAGGAATGAGCAGCACTGGATTAGGGAACAGGAATGAGCAGCACTGGATTAGGGAACAGGAATGAGCAACACTGGATTAGGGAACAGGAATGAGCAACACTGGATTAGGAACAGGAATGAGCAATGCTGGATTAGGGAACAGGAATGAGCAGCACTGGATTAGGGAACAGGAATGAGCAACACTGGATTAGGGAACAGGAATGAGCAACACTGGATTAGGGAACAGGAATGAGCAACACTGGATTAGGAACAGGAATGAGCAATGCTGGATTAGGGAACAGGAATGAGCAGGTGCTGGATTAGGAACAGGAATGAGCAGCACTGGATTAGGAACAGGAATGAGCAGGTGCTGGATTAGGAACAGGAATGAGCAGCACTGGATTAGGGAACAGGAATGAGCAGCACTGGATTAGGGAACAGGAATGAGCAACACTGGATTAGGGAACAGGAATGAGCAATGCTGGATTAGGGAACAGGAATGAGCAGCACTGGATTAGGAACAGGAATGAGCAATGCTGGATTAGGGAACAGGAATGAGCAGCACTGGATTAGGGAACAGGAATGAGCAGCACTGGATTAGGAACAGGAATGAGCAATGCTGGATTAGGGAACAGGAATGAGCAGCACTGGATTAGGAACAGGAATGAGCAATGCTGGATTAGGGAACAGGAATGAGCAGCACTGGATTAGGGAACAGGAATGAGCAACACTGGATTAGGGAACAGGAATGAGCAATGCTGGATTAGGGAACAGGAATGAGCAACACTGGATTAGGAACAGGAATGAGCAATGCTGGATTAGGGAACAGGAATGAGCAGCACTGGATTAGGGAACAGGAATGAGCAGCACTGGATTAGGGAACAGGAATGAGCAGCACTGGATTAGGAACAGGAATGAGCAGGTGCTGGATTAGGAACAGGAATGAGCAGCACTGGATTAGGGAACAGGAATGAGCAACACTGGATTAGGGAACAGGAATGAGCAACACTGGATTAGGAACAGGAATGAGCAATGCTGGATTAGGGAACAGGAATGAGCAGGTGCTGGATTAGGAACAGGAATGAGCAGGTGCTGGATTAGGAACAGGAATGAGCCATGCTGGATTAGGGAAGACTGGATTAGCGAATACTGAATCATTGCCCCAGGGTAATGGGGTTTGTGCCTGGGAGCCTCTGGTTACAATGTTTTCATCAACCAGTCGGTAGGACACCTTGTTTAATGTGTGTTTCTGTTGTAAAGACCCCGTGCAATGTAGGCTATGGACTCATTGACAGTGGCCTCAGGCAGTAGCACTGACTCCGCCTGCAGGGAACTCCTCCAACACATGCTCTTCCTCCAGAAGAAAACACAGCCTTCCTGAGCCGGGAACATGGGTCCGCAGGTGGGCGCTGCGCTCCCGGTCAATTGAAAAGCAAAGTCATGCCCTGGCTGGTTTGGCTCAGTGGATAGAGCGCTGGCCTGCGGACCAAAGGGTCCCAGGTTTAATTCTGGTCAAAGGCATGTACCCCGGTTGCAAGCTCCTCCTCGGCCCGGGACCTGGTCGGGGCTTGTGCAGGAAGCAACCAATCAATGTGTTTCTCTCACATAGATGTTTCTCTGTCTTTCCCTCTCCCATTCTCTAAAAACCAATGGAAAAATATCCTCTGATGAGGATTAAAAAAAAAAATCAAAGTTACTGTTGGAGCACAGCTATTGGATGAAGACACGGGCGGTCACAGGCGTAGAGGAGCGGCTTTACTGCAGGCCAGTAGCCTTGCTAACGAGGAGCCAGCAGACAAAACAGTTCTTCAAAGGAGCCCCACCGAGCAGCCCCGCACAGGCTGGTCCGCAACACGTCTTTACACCAATTCTCACAAAAGAGGCTTCGTGCCAAAGAGTGACATCACTATCTGGGTTGTAGAAAGGCACGCCTGGCAGTGCGTACAGTACAACTGCTGTCATTGCCTTTGCACCCGCATATGGCGGCTTGGCCTTGAGCATCTGGCGGACTCTGATTAGGGTCCCCACAGTCACCAACACAAAGGATGCTAATGCAACAAGTGCAGCACCAACTATACTTGAAAAGGACACTGGCTACTACCGGAGCTGAAACAAGAAGGCAGAGTATCCCTGGTGTGACTTCTGCTGGGCGTGGGCACCACTGGCCAATTCCTCAGCTCTGCCCGGGTCAGACGGGAAAGCACCACAGGCATCGATTCCTGCAGTTATGCATACATTTTGGCAAGTAGGCAAGTCTGCAAATATGGCATCTGCAAGTAATGAGGATTGACTGTTCTTCAGCCTGGGTCATGTCGACGGGTATAGAGTTACCTTGATTCATGAAACTTTCTGGTTTAGAACATGCCTACAACTTGAGTCTTGAGCAGTGCAATGGCTTTGGCTTGGATTTTCACCAACAGCAGAAACACCATCTGCAGAAATTCTCATACATGGACTGACACCTGCTTCACTTAAATTAAATCCCAATTCTCAAACTTAAATTCCTCCTGCCCCCCAAACTTGAATAAATCTTGCCTACAGTATGACATAGACTTGGGAAAGAGGCCGTTTGTCCTGCCACGCGGTGGCTTCGCGCAAACCCCGTGGTCCCGGGGGTCCCTGTGGTCCCTGTGGTCCTGGTGGTCATGTGGTCCTGTTGGTCATGTGGTGGTGCAGCAGGTCGGAGGCCCCTCCAGGTGGCTCCCACACAAGCCCGGCTGCATGAGCCAGAGCAGGAAGTGGAGGACAGGTGTTGGGGTAACTGGTTCCAGGCAATTGCAAGGCCCCTTTGGAATGCCACAAAATTATTGGGGACATTTTTTGGGTGCTATTTTTTTAAAATGTATTTTATTGATTTTTTACAGAGAGGAAGGGAGAGGGATAGAGAGTCAGAAACATTGATGAGAGAGAAACATCGACCAGCTGCCTCCTGCACACCCCTCACTGGGGATGTACCTGCAACCAAGGTACATGCCCTTGACCGGAATCGAACCTGGGACCTTTCAGTCCGCAGGCTGACGCTCTATCCACTGAGCCAAACCGGTTACGGCGGGTGCTATTTTTTGGTTATCAACCTTGTGAAGAATTGTGCCATGATAATTGCAATGCTAAAAGAGAATGTGACCTTGTTTTGTAGGCCTGGGAGTTTCTGGTTACTGTGATTACAAAATTCTGATTAAAAAACCATGG
This sequence comes from Myotis daubentonii, assembly GCF_963259705.1. Classification (NCBI taxonomy): domain Eukaryota; kingdom Metazoa; phylum Chordata; class Mammalia; order Chiroptera; family Vespertilionidae; genus Myotis; species Myotis daubentonii. The sequence goes on along the minus strand of NC_081856.1, from coordinate 5,469,167 downwards.
AAATTTATACAATAAAATATTCATCATTTATTGAATACCTACTGTGTGCCATGCACACTACAAACTGTTTACATGCATTATTTTATGAAAAATAGGAATTCCTAGTTCTGTCTTATAACAGAAAATACAGGTTAGTGAAATTAATAGTAGTACTTAAGCCTGAATGTTGAAGTCGATGCAAACTAGGTCTGTCTGGCTCTAGAGTCCATGCTCCTTCCTGTGAATGTTTCATCAAAGACTAATGTCAAAGAGTGCTGGAGCGGAGGTGGGAGTGGGAGAGATTCTTAGGAAGTTGGTAAGCTCTGGGACAAGCGTGAATATGGCACTGTAATCCTCTGCAGCTCTGCCCACCCCAAGGAGTGTTCTTTCCCCTGCTGCCTGACGGTAAATAATATCCATAAACCTTCAGCAGTGGCACCCATGGGAGATCAAACATCATGAAAATGATAGCATTGGTCTTTTGAGAAAACTGGAACACCTTTTCAATTTAATTTTTAAATTGAGCTATAACAGACATATACCATTCATCTTTAGAGTATGACATAATGATTCAGTATTTGTATGTATTGCAGAATGATCACCATACATAGTGTCATTATATGCATACTAGAGGCCCGGTGCACCATGCTGTACATTGCATAGAATGACTTTTTTAAAAAAAAATTAAATGCTTTATTGTTTAACATATTACATATGTCTCCTTTTCCCCCAGTCAACCTCTCCCCAGCCACTCTCACCTCCCAATACATGCCCTCACCCCCCTACTGTCTGTGTCCCTTGGTTATGCATACAAGTCCTTTGGTTGATCTCTACCACCCACCCCTCCCCTGCCTTCTTTCTGAGGTTGGATGGTCTGTTTGATGCTTCTATGTCTCTGGATTTATTTTTGTTCATGAGTTTATGTTGTTCATTATATTCCACAAATGAGTGAGATATTTATCATTAAATGTGATATTTATCGTTCTCCAGCTGGCTTATTTTGCTTAGCATCATGCTCTCCAGGTCCATCCATGCTGTTGCAAATGGTAAGAGTTCCTTCTTTTTTTTTTTTACAACAGCATAGTATTCCATTGTGTAGATGTACCACCATTTTTTAATCTGCTCATCTGCTGATGGGCACTTAGGCTGTTTTCAAATCTTAGCTATGATAAATTGTGCTGCTATGAACATAGGTGTGCATATATCCTTTCTGATTGGTGTTTCTAGTTTCTTGGGATATATTCCTAGAAGTGGGATCACTGGGTCAAATGGGAGTTCCATTTTAAATTTTTTGAGGAAACTCCATACTGTTTTCCATAATGGCTGCACCAGTCTGCATTCGCACCAGAAGTGCACGAGTGTTCCTTTTTCTCCACATCCTTGCCAGAACTTGTCGTTTGTGGATTTGTTGATGGTAGCCATTCTGACAGGTGTGAGGTGGTACCGCATTGTCGTTTTGATTTGCATCTCTCTGATGAATCAGTGACTTTAAGCATGTTTTCATATGTCTCTTGGCTTTCTGTATGCCCTCTTTCGAAAAGTGTCTATTTAGATCCTTTGCCCATTTTTTGATTGGATTGTTTGTCTTCCTTTTGTTAAGTTGTATGAGTTCCCTATAAATGTTGGAGATTAAATCCTTATCGGTGATAACATTGGAAAATATGTTCTCCCATGCAGTGGGCTCTCTTGTTGTTTTGTTGATGGTTTCTTTTGCTGTGCAGAAGCTTTTTATTTTGATGTAGTCCCATTTGTTTATTTTCTCCATAGTTTCCAATGCCCTAGGAGCTGTATCGGTGAAAATATTGCTATGACATATATCTGATATTTTTCTGCCTATGGATTCTTCTAAGATTTTTATGGTTTCCAGTCTTATATTTATGTCCTTTACACATTTTGAGTTTATTTTTGTGTATGGTGTAAGTTGGTCTAGTTTCATTTTTTTGCATGTATCTGTCTAACTTTCCCAATGCCATTTATTGAAGAGACTGTCTCGACTCCATTGTGTGCTTTTGCCTCCTTTGTCAAATTTAATTGAGCGTAATGGCTTGGGTCGATCTCTGGGTTCTCTGTTCTGTTCCATTGTTCTATACTAGTATGTCTGTTCTTGTGCCAGTACCAGGCAGTTTTGAGAGCAGTAGCTTTGTAATATAGCTTGATATCTGGTACTGTGATCCCTCCAACTTTCTTCTTTCTCAGGATTCCTGCAGCTATTCAGAGTCTTTTTTTTATTCCAGATGAATTTTTGGAGAGTTTGTTCTAGGTCTGTGAAATATGCCGTTGGTATTTTAATGGGGATTGCATTGAATCTATAGGTTGCTTTTGGTAGTATGGACATTTGGAATGCCTTTTAATGAAGACTTGCTTTTTAAAAATTACTTACATTTTAAAAACTTACTGAATTTATTTTGTGGCTCATTGAGCTTTAGCAAAATTATTTGAATTTTAATCACCCCAATCTATGTACATAGTTAAAAATCAAGCAGTTTAAAAGCTGATGAGAAGGGATAGCAGTTTTCTACCTTCCTCTCTGCTCCTGCCCTCGATCCTGCCCCTGCTCCTGCGCCTGCTGGCTTTTCCCTCCCTGACTGTCTCGGGGGCTGCAGGTGAGGGTTGCCTGGTCCCACACATTTCCCATTCCTCTGCCTCTCCTGGGAGTTTTGTCACTATTTTTGGATTTTTACTCTCAATACTACATTGGCAGGTTCATATCTTTCTTAAATTTCCCTCTACATTTACTTTTTCTCTTGTTACTTTTTCTTCTGAAATTTCATGGTGAATGAAAACCCGTTTTCTGTGAATTCTGCTAATAACAAGTTGTAAATGAATATTTAACATTTTATTGCTGTTTCTAGAATGTACAGACTGAAGTCCCAAAGGTATGTGTAAAAAGTGTTTCCAACGTCATTCAAGTGTTAAAAGCACACACAAAATGAGTAGCATTTAAAGTTGTATTCTGCTTTGTACGCTGTGATTTTATGATACTTAAATTAACTTATGCTTCTTACTATGTTTGTGTGCCAGGCACTGTTCTAGGTGCTTTGCAAGTACTAACTTATTTAATGATGAGAGCCGCATTCTCAGGTGCATACTATTATCACCCCCATTTTATAGATGAAGAAACAGAGGTACATCTATATGAAGTAATTATCTAATGTTCAGTAGTGGTGTCAGGATTCCAGCGCAGGCTCTCGGCTTCGGAGAGTTGAACATCTGCGTAGGTTCTCTGTAGGTGGCCTCCAGCATGTAGCCAGGCCCTGGAAAGCTGCCCTAAGTAAGGACTTCAGGGCAAACGTTTGGCCCTTCCGTGTGACCACATTTTAAATTTTATTTTTTTATGCCCGGTCGACTCTGGGCTTTAAAAATCTGCATCGCCTTTTCCAGCTCAGCAAGGAAGGAAGCAGGTGAGAAAGTACTGATGTGAAGGTAGGGATGGTACCTTGTTAACACTCTCCATGAGGTATTTCTCTCCCCTCATGCCTTCCCTGAAGAAAATGAGTATTAATTCTGAAATATTTGTGGGAAGTTGTGAAACAGAATTTAAGGATTTCAATGGACTCATTCAGTTGAATGAGAGAAGCCAGAAAATCCGTTAAATGTACTCACTTTGGTAAATGATCTGTCATAGGGTTCAATTTAACAAATCCTTTTAACAGAGCGTTCATTTTCGTAGGCTTGGCAAGGCGTCAAAACTTATGAAATATTTGGAGGTCTCAATTCAGCGGTGGCCTCAAAATAGATTCTCTTTAATGAAAATTAAGTTAAAAGGCAAAATTGGAATACATGCAGCCTTAATGTTTCACAGACTTAACTGGAAGCTCAGAAGATAATGATGAGCAGCCTAATCAGGAAAAATCTATCTGGTCTAAATCTTGGGAAGAGAAGCTTGCACAGACAGTGGACAATAAACTAAAGACACACTGTCAACTCTCAGAGGGAAGGTGGAGGGAGCACCGGAAGAGATTCCTCAGAGAACTTACATATATGTATGCATTGCCCATGGACACAGACAGGAGGGTGGTGCAGGCCTGGGGTGGGGCAGAAACCAAGTGGTAATGGGGGAAAAATGGGGAGACATATGTAATATTCTCAACAATAAAGATTTAAAAAGCATTCATAACAAATAAACAAACATGAAAGTGAGTCTGAAGCACCCTGGCTGGTGTAGCACAGTGGTTAGAGTGTTGGCCCATGAACCAAAGGGTCATGGGTTCAATTCTCAGTCAAAGGCAAGTACCTAGGTTGCAGGTTCACTCTGCACCCTGGTTGGGGTGCGTGTGGGAGGCAACTGGTCGATGTGTGTCTCTCACATCGATGTTTCTCTCTCTCCCGCTCCCTCCCTTCTATTCTCTCTTTAAAGCAATGGAAAAAATATCCTCAGGTGAGGATTAACAAAAAAGAGTCTGACAGTGAAAAACAAAATAAAACCAGCTCCTACCAACAAAAACAGGCATTAAGAACAACAACAAAAAGAAAAGCAAGCAAGCAGCTGTTTCACTTAATATATCACCACATTAGTTTTGAGAAAGAAGGTTAGACGCTGCCCAGCAGTGAAGCTGTGAGAAACGGAAGCTAGCTCTGAGTGCGGCTATGTAACAGCACCTCCGCATGTAGCAGCAGTTGCGGAAAGTCTTTAATCTATGTGTGTGATACATTTGTTCTGTTTAAGAATTAGAGCATGGTATGCAATGAGTCCAATTTTGTCAGAACTTGAGGGAGAAGAAAGTGTTGTCAGTGAACTAGAAATCTTGGTCTGGAAATTCAGAGTTGCATTGCTTTTCTTGTAACAGCCATCTCAATCCAGGAGAATTCTAGGAATTCTTTAGCTCCTTACTGTCTAATACAAGTGGCTATTTAAACTCAAATGTAAATTGATTAAAATTAATTAAAATTAGGAGATTCCTCAGTTGCATTAGCTGCAATGCAATTGGCCGGTGGCTTCCATGTTGGAAAGAACACATAAATAGTGAACTTTGCCATCTCCCAGCATGTTCTATTGCAGAGTGCTGCCTTTGAGTATTTGTATTTGACCATCAGAGTGCTATTTTCAAATTCCGTGGTCCTGTTTGGTCTGTCTGAGGCCCATGGGTCCTATTAGTTTTCTGGAGGACCTACAGTAGTGGAAATGTCTTTCACTATTCACTTCTCATGACTCAGTTTCTTAATCTGTGAAGAGTAAGCTGGAATGCACAGAGTTTTTGTGAGAATTATTTATAGTAGCTCTACTTCCTCTTAATGATCAGGTTCAATGACCTCTGTCCAGCCTGGTGACTTCTGTCATGTGAAGCCATAGCTCCAAGTTCAGGGGCACTCGTGCTGTTTCCCTTGGCAGAAGCATACCTCCTTTGGGTGTCAGGACTTCTCAACCCAGAGAGCCCAAAACTGTGAGGCAGAAAGTAGAAATTTCTCAGGTGGTTCCCTGGGAGTGATCCAAATGAGACTATTTCTTATTTCACCCCTTGGCCCTCAGATCCATGAATTTACCTCTTGGGGACACAGTGCCATTATATGCATACTAGAGGCCCGGTGCACAAAATTTGTGCGGGGGGGGGGGGGGTGGCGGGGAGGGGTTGTCCCTCAGCCCGTACTGCATCCTCTCCAATCTGGGACCCCTTGGGGGATATCCAACTGCCAGCCCACAGGGATCAGGCCTAAACAGGCAGTTGGACATCCCTCTCACAACCCGGGACTGCTGGCTCCTAACCACTCACCTGCCTGCCTGCCTGATTGCCACTAACTGCTTCTACCTGCCAGCCTGATCGCCCCCTAACTGCTCCCCTGCTGGCCTGATTGACACCTAACTGCTCCCCTGCCAGCCTGATCACCCACAACTGCCCTCCCCCGCTGGCATGATCACCCACAACTGACCTCTCTGCCAGTCATCTTGTGGCAGCCATCTTGTGATGACATCGTGCGAGGGCATTGCCCGAGGGCATGACGCTGCCTAGGCTTTTATCATATAGGATAGATGTGTATGTGTTTGTGCATCTTTTTTGTTGTTGTTAATCCTCACCTGAGGATATTTTTCCATTGTTTTTGTTTTTAGAGAGAGTGGGAGGGGAGAGAGAAATATCCATGTGAGAGAGGCACATTGTTTGGTTGCCTCCCAAATGCGCTCTGACCTATGCTGGGGATTGAGTCCGCAACTGAGGTACATGTCCTTGACAGGAATTGAACCGCAATCCTGCAATTGGTGGCTACCCCGTTCTTGTAGGGTGTTTTCTCTGAGTTGGTGCCTTAGCACACCTTCAGCAGGTTTTCTTTGCTCTGCCAGGCTGGCGAGTCCTGGGTGTCGCAGCGTGCGAGGGGCACCTGAATGCCAAGTGCAGTGCTCCAGCTTCCCCTCTGTTGGTCTGTTGTGATTTGTGTGAAATTCACGTCAGTAGATCAGACACTCTCAGCTCTTGGGTAATATTTCAGGCTGAGGCTCCATGGGAAGGAAAGGAAAAGGTATCTCTTAATATATGCCTAGAGCAGGGAAGAAATGATTGCCCTTTCTGGCTAGAAGGAACCGACTTCCCCCAAATATTTTCTTGAAATCCTGTCATTCACACTTAGCCTTTCAATGGTATTTAATCTCTCACAACTATCTACTATCTTTTCTTCTAGAGTATCAATTGTCTCTAGCGATGGCCACCCAATTCCATTGTCTTTATAATTGTACCAATTCCCTAATATTTCTCAAATTGTTGATGAATTACTTCTACCACAGGCCATCCCAGTTCACCACCGAAGTCTTAATGTTTCCACTGCAACTCTGCTGGGACCCTTCCTATCCCACCTCTCCCCAGACACGGTTCCTTGCTGCCAGGCATCCATCCGTCCCTGTTCTGGGATGCAGTGACTGTGCCAGCCAGGTTCCCTGAGGTGGCTCTGAGATGGGATTTGTGTTCTCTCAGAATTAACACCTGTGGCTAGGGTTGCCAGATTTAGCAACTACAAATAAATGCAGGATGCCCTGTTGAAGTTAAATTACTGAATAATCCTATATAATAAAGAGGTAATATGCAAATTAACCCTCATGCCCTCACAAGATGGCTGCCTATGACCAGGCTGGCAGGGGGGTTAGTGAGGGATGACCAAATGACTGAACAAGCAGGCTGCATAGGGCAACCAGGCTGGCAGGGGGGTTAGTGAGGGGCGACCAGGCCAGCAGGGGGGGCAGTTAGGGGTGACCAGGCCAGCAGGGGGGGGGGTGCAGTTGGGGTGATCAGGCCGGCGGGGGGGGGGCAGTTGGGAGCTATTAGGCTGGCAGAGGGGAAGTGAAGGATGACTAGGCTGGCAGGGGGCAGTTGGGGGCAACCAGGCTGGCAGGGGGGGCAGTGAGAGGTGACTAGGCTGGCAGAGGGGGGCAGTTGGGGGAGACCAGGCCAGTAGCGGGGGGCATTTAGGGGTGACCAGGCCATCAGAGGGGCAGTTCGGAGTGACCAGGCTGGCAGAGAGGGAGCAGTTGTGGGTTACCTGGCCAGCAGCGGGGGCCAATTAGGAGCAACCAGGCCGGCATGCAGAGGCAGTGAGGGGCAATCAGGCTGGCAGGGAGGGGGGTAGTTAGGGGCAACCAGGCAGGCAGGCAGGTGAGCGATTAGGAGCCAGTGGTCCAGGATTGTGAGAGGGATGTCTAGCTGCAGGTTTAGGCCCCAGGATCAGGCCTAAACTGGCAGCTGGACATCCCCCAAGGGGTCCTGGATTGGAGAGGGTGCAGTCTGGGCTGAGGGTATCCTCCCCTCCCCTGTGCACAAATTTCATGCACTGGACCTCTAGTTTTTAACATAAAATGCCCTGTTTGGGGCATATCTCTCTGGAATTCCTATTTCACCAGGTGTCACCAATTTTATATGACAGCCTGTCTGTGGAGGAATGAATAAAAATGGCAGTGGACACATGGACACAGGGACATTGGATTGCTCTCAGTAACGTCAGAGGCCTCAGCTGACCATTTGGGAACCAAAATTGGATGGCTCCTCAGCCTCGTCCCGAGTTGGGGTGAGGAGGCTGGATTTCCGCATCCTTGCATTGACCAGTCATGGGGTGCACACTGTAGCTGGGATGAATCATGACCCTGGGGAAGGCAGCTCTTGATCTGAGATTAACCTGCTTTGAGGGCTGTCACCTAGTAGTACTCCCAGCAGCCAAGGCAATACAGTAGTGTTGGGAGTGCCCGGGGCTAGATCAGAGCATCTATTTTAATAATCGTGGTTGTAATTAGCATCCTCATTTTGATCTATCCTCATGGAAGTGCTCTGGATGTTATGTGACAGCTCACGCTGAGAACAAGGCCTGCAGTGACAGTTCCCTCACTGGGGTCTTTGTCTCTGCTGAACGCTGTGGGTGAAGCCATCTCTCAGAGTAAGGCCCTTGCGGGTCCTTCCCAGACCCTATGGCGGTCCATCCCCAGTCCAGGTTCTGCTGCTGGTTCTGCCGCTGCTCTGGAATCCAGGCAGGAACTCTTGTGAGAACAAGTCTTTTTGGGCTTAGATGCTAAGTCATATGTTCCTTCCCGTGATACCTGTGGAGGTCAAAACTTAGCCTGTTTGTTTTTAAATTCTGCTCTGTACTTTTAAATTCTTCAGCTTTGAAGATCTCAGCTCCCACATACTAAAGGGATATGCTCCCGACCTATATCTTCCTTTAGCTGCAATTGTGTCAATCTTCATTTTTCTTCCTTTAAAAGACTAATCTCTACTTGCTATCTGTTCTCCCCAAGTTTATCTACCTGCTGGTATTTGGCTTTCAACCTGAGTGAAAGGCTAATCATTTCTTCTTAATTTTTTAAAAAAGTTATATTTTATGACAGATGTCCCCCATTTTCCTCCCCCTTGTCCCTCTCCACCCAGCCCTACAGTCCCCTCCCTCTGGCCTCACCACATTGCTTTCTGTGTTCATGGGCTATGCATGTATGTTCTTTTGCTATTCTCTCACCTTCTTTCATCCCATGCCTCCCACCCACCTCCCTTCTGATGTCTATCAGTCTGTACCATTGGAAAATAACTTGAATAATGATTTTCTTGTTTTCCTCAAGGCTGGCATGAAACCATTCTAACTGCATTAGAGATAAGTTAGTTCATTATGTGCAATGTTACCTTAGACACGAAGGTTAAATTCCCTTGTGGGACCCCAATTGAGGAATGTTTTATGCCCCCTCCTCAAAGCTTAAAAGCAAACCTCAAAAGGATCAAGTAAGTTAACTACCTGCCAGACCAAAATCTAGTCTCCAACAATGTAAAATATATACAATATCCACTACCCAATCAAAAATTTATAGACTACTAAAGAAGGAACTTGTGACCACAGCAAGGAGAAAAAATAGACAATAGAAACAGGCACAAAAATGATGAAAATGATGAAATGATATGAAATACTTCTTATGGGTATTATAAATAATATATGCAAGGACTTAAAAGAACACATGAACATAATGAGAAGGTAAATGGAAGATATAAAATGTACTAATTAGAAGTTTTAGGGATGAAAAATACAACGTCTGGAAAAAAAATCAGTGGATGGGCTTAATATCTGATGAGACACTACAGCAGAGAGGGTCGGTGAACTTTAATATGTAGATATATAAAGTATAGAAAAATAAAGCCCAGAGAGGAAAAAACAGTCTAAAAAGTATAGTGCCTCAGTGACCTTTGGGATAATATCAAGTAGCCTATCAAACTGGAGTCACAGGAGAAGAGAAGCACAGAATAAAAGTTATTTAAAGCCCCACGCATTTCATGTGTTTCACTATGCATTTAATGATCATTTGTCTGTCTTTCAAGTTTCAAATCTAAGCCAGGTCATGACATTTGGTTTTCTTTTTAGCTCACGGAATGACTCATAATTTATCACACATGTTGTGCTATCTCTTATCTCTATGTCTCTGTTCATTCTGGTGTCTCTGCCTAGAATACTCTTAACTCCTACCCTTGAGCAATCTAACTCATTTTTCAGTTTGAAGTTTCAACCCATGAGTCCTTCCCAGGAAGTCTTTCTTGACACTGACCCTACTTTTTCCACAAAACAAGGGATAGTGGTTCCCTTTGGTGCTCCCCAAATACCTTTGCATATCTTTACTCTTGCATCATGGAGAGCTATTTGTAAGTCTATTTATTTTATCATAAGGAGTATGTCTAATTTATATTTTTATCTCAACATTTAGTAGAAGGACTGGCACAAGATTTGTTGACTTCATTGATCTGACTTTGAGTCTGAATACATTTTAATGCATGTGTCATTAACATTAAGAATTCAATTTCCCTTAAATCTCATTTAGTATGGCTTCTTTATTTGAAAATCAAAATATATTATAGCTAATGAGCATAAGTTTAAAGTCTGAATATGATATTTTGGTGACTTATTTGATATATATCAAATATGTATATATAAGATATATATAATATTTATTCTGTAATTCTTTTTTATTGATTTTAGAGAGAAGCAGAGAGAGTGAGAGAGAAATATTAATCTAAGAAACATCAATTGGTTGCCTCCCATATGTGCCCCAACTGGGGATCACACCACAACCTGGGTATGTGCCCTGACCAGGAATCAAGCCCATGACCTTCTGGTGTACAGGATGATGCTCCAACCAACTGAGCCACACCTGCCAGGGCTATTCTGCACTTTTTCATAGTTTCATAAGTCTAGGATTCCAGAATTCCAGATGAGGAAGTATGCACTTTATTATAATTATGGACTTTATAATTCAAATACCGTCAAGTTTTAGTATGTCCTAAAAGTTTTTGTGAAGCTTGTTAAAATGCAGTTTGTCTTGTTTTACTTCCAGCGAGTAAATCCGGACCACAGCTTAGAAGCCTGAAATTTAGAAAACTCCCCGGTGATTCTGTTGTAAATGATAGGTAATATCTGCAGGGAAACAAACACTTGTTCTATTGCTGGAAGACATTGACTCATAAGTAGTGGCTGGAGAAATGTAGTTTAACAGTGGATCCTATAGTTGCACTTGGACTAGATAAAGAAAAAGTGAGGCTTGGAAGAGTACTAATTAGAAATACCTCTTCTTAAATAAAGAACTCACATTATGTTAATTTTAAAGTTCTGAATAAACATGATAGCTGTACAGTTAATGGAAACCCACAGAGCCAGGCAGAAAACAGTAAAGCAATCAAGAAGAATCCTCTTCAATATGTTTTGAAATCTGTTCTCTAAAGAAGAAAACATTGTCTTAAAAACTTGTATTAGACTAAGAGCACTTGGTTTCAGGAGGAATGAATTGCCTCTGAAAGTTCATGGTCAAAGGCTGGAGGGAAACTGCTCAGCAGTCACCAGAGTTAAAAGCAAGATTTCCCACTGATTGTGCTATTCTACGTATTGTAATAAGCCCTTCACTTAAGGGCATTTTTAGAACAATTTAATGGGCAAGCTTGTCATATTCTATTACATGTAGCAACATGCTGTGTTGAATGGCCATATCAGAGAGAAACTTTAGAAAAGCTGAGCCAACTTGGAAAAAAAGAGAGTTAAAGAGTTGTTTTTACATGTGAGGGTAGGTGATCCACTAAGAAATGACCTACAGACATAGAACATTACGTTTGGCTTATGTATCTTGGGCAAAGGATTTATTGATGAAATATCAAAGAGAATTATTTTGGGTTATCCGGATGGAGCAGCTGGAATCCAGACCTGGGGCCACGCAGCTCTGTGCGGAGTGGCCTGCAAGGCGGAGGTGCATCCAGCCTTGGCGAAGCGGGGAGGCTCTGTGCTGCTCGAGTCATAGCTCACAACAAGTCTGTGGTGTGGCCAGCTGATGGCAGGAAGATTCTTGCCTCAGAAGACAATGTTAGGACCAAGATAAGACAGTCAAGTTGCTGAAGAAAATTGGTTCTATTCCAGTATGCTCTCCAGTTATCTAAAGAGTTTGAAGGACTGCTGTAACAAGTTATCACAAACTGGGTGGCTTAAAACAATAGAACTTTAGATTAAAGACAAACAAAATCTTAAAAGCAGCATGAGAAAAGCAGTTTGTTACCTACAAGGGAGCTCCCATAAGACTGTCAGATTATTTCTCAGCAGAAACTTTGCTGACTAGAAGGGAGTGGCATGAAATATTCAAAGTGATGAAAATCAAGATCATACATCGAAGATGACTCTACCTAGCAAAGCTATAGAAGAACAGATAAAGAACTTCCCAGACAAGAAAAATCTAAAGAAGCTCATTACCACCAAACCAAGAAATGCTAAAAGGGTCTTTTTTAAGAAGAAGAAAAAGAAGAAAAAATATGAATAATAAAATGTCAATAAATACATATTTATCAACAACTACTTTAAATGCAATCAAAAGACATATGGTGACTGAATGGATAACAAAATAAGACCCTTATATATGTCTACAAGAGACTCAATTCAGATCAAAAGACACACAAATTGAAAGTGAAGGGATGAAAAAAGATATTTCATGGAAATGGAAACAAAACAAAATAAAAAATGGGGTAGTAATACTTATACCAGACAAAATAGACTTTGAACAAAAGCTATAACAAGAGACAAAGAAGGACCCAGCAACTTCAGTTCTGGGTATTTACCCAAAGTAATTCAAAACGCTAAATTGAAACAAAATATATATCAATATGTTTATTGCAGCATCATTTACTATAACCAAGATATGGAAGCAATGTAAGTTTCCAAGAATAAATGAATGGATAAAGAAGAAGTGATGCATGTATACAATGGAATATAATTCAGCCATAAAAAGTGAAATCTTGCCATCTTCAACAACATGGATAGATTCTAGAGGGTCTTATGCTAAGTGAAATAAGTCAGAGAAAGACAAATATCAGATGATTTCACTTATAAGTGGAATCTGAAAAACAAACAAGCAGAACAGAAACAGACTCATAGATATGGAGAACATTTTGGGGGTTGGCATCAGAGAAAAATGTAAAGGGATTAAGAAATTTAAATTGGTAGATACAGAATAGTCATGGGGATATAAAGTACAGCATAGGGAATATAATCAATGATAATATAATAACTGTGGTGTCAGAATGGATAGTAGATTTATTGGGGCAATCACTTCATAAGTTAAGTAAATAATCACTGGGTTGTAAACCTTAAACTAATATTGTATATCAACTGCAATTGAAAAAATAATTATTTGAAAACAAAAGTGAATTATTTTGGATGGAATTTTTGAAAGTCATTCTTTATGACCAGCCTCAGTTTTTATATCATACTTTACATTTTATATTCATAAGTTTCTTTGAAAATTTATCTATGTATCTATCCATCTATCCATCTACCTACTTCTCTATGCTTCTGCAGATCCGTCTATTTAATCTATTATTTAAATGTGCTCACAACACTAGTAAACAAAATTCTCCAGGAAGATATTTCAGTTCAAACAATCCTGAAAATTTCTGTCCCCGTGTATACCAGATGCAGCATCTTGAGTCTTTTTCAATCAGTTTGATGCTACTGTCTGTTTCCCAGAAGGCCAGATGATTCCTTTCTCTGAACCAGATAGCTGAAGTTCTCATTGGATAGCTGGTTCAAAGGCTGCAAATGGGAAAGATGTAATTGTAATCATAGCACTCATAGAAAAGAGGAAAATAGATGTCAGGGTGAACACAGAAATAGATATTAGTGACCCATTGAAACCAATATCATACTGAACCTCTAGACTCTGTCATCTCCATTTTTCATGCAGATCTCGAAATCAGTCTTTTTTAAAAATAAGATTAGATCAATTGGTGTGTATATATATATAATCTTATCTTTTTCTTTTATAATACTTTATTCATGTGTAGAAATAGATTTAAATTACTTTATTAAAACATATTCATTAGATCATTTGTGAATAAATTCTTTAAAATATGTTCACTCTTATTTGGCCATTACCATATTGTGTTAGTTCTGATTTACACTAATTGCTTCCTGTGTCAGTGTTGAGTTTTAGGAGACACTTCCCAAAGTTAGATTAAGGCATTTTGAAGTTTCACTTGGCCCTGGTTCAGGAGATCAGTAACTCCCCCTCTCCCTATTTTCCTTCACAGAGCCAGCAGTTACCCCTTCTTACGGATACCTAGCACCTATCTGTTACCTCAACGCTTGCCAAGCTTGCCAGCCTCTTACTTTTCATGTGTGAATCTTTGTCTTGCGCTGTGTAGCAGACAGCCTTGGAAGCAGCCAGCCTGGGTTTAAATCCCGATCCTTTCACTTGCTAGATGTGGGCAAGAGTGATGTCCTTTCTGAATCTCAGCCTCCTCATCTACAAAATGGGGATGGTAATAGCTCATGGAGTGTGGGGTTCTTTGAGTTTCAAATAAGATCATACAGGCAAAATACTGACACATCGTAAGCGCTCAGTGCAGCCTGCATTGTTGAAGTTCTGCCTCCTGTTGGAGCTCTGCAGGTCGCTCTCCTCGCCGTGGTTTAGAAGTAACAAGACTGTGTTTGCATCACCACGCACCACCGCTCTTCTCATTGAATGTAACGCTCCGGACGGATGACGAAGAGCTCCTCCCAGCGCCTCCCTCTAGTATTTTAAGAATTCCTGGCTCCCTAAGACTATGAAAAAAATGTGCCCATAGAGTTTGCTCATTCCATCCCCCAGCTATAGCATAAACAGTACATACTTAGTCCTGTAACCCTGCAATCCCTAACATAGCAGAGCCTACTTGAGTACATAGTAATTATCAATAAACTAATTTCAGAGCACAACAATTATTGGCCCACACTACCATAGAGTAGCCCCAAGGTCAGTGATGGTGAACCTATGACACGTGTGTCAGAGGTGACATGTGAATTCATTTTTTTGGTTGATTTTTCTTTGTTAAATGGCATTTAAATATATAAAATAAATATCAAAAATATGTCTTTGTTTTACTATGGTTGCAAATATCAAAACATTTCTATATGTGACACAGCACCAGAGTTAAGTTAGGGTTTTTCAAAATGCTGACACGCCGAGCTCAAAAGGTTCGCCATCCCTGTCCTAGGTGGCTATGTGAGAAGAGTAGATTCTTCCTGAAATTGAGTTGTGGATGAGTATGGGGTGCAGACAGACAATGCATTTGTCCTTCATGGTGTTGGTCAGAAAGAGTGCTTTCAGGATGCACGTGGAAATAAGTGTGTACTGACAAGCACCTGGTGATTCAAGAGGCTTGCTCACGGGTAAACGCAGTGTCCCTGGGGGAGGGTTGATGCTGAGACAACTACAAGACGATGTTTTCAGGATTTAAGCTCATTGAGTAATGTAAAATGTGAACTTTTAAATTACATCTTCCTGACATAGTTTGAGGTTTGAGATTTCTAAAACTGTGTTAAAATAGCCTGGGCTGTTGGGTAGCATAGAGTAAAAGAGTGGAGATAAAGGCCTAAGAATCCTAAGATCTTATCTTTGAAGGAAATGTGCTCTATTATCTTAGCTGGTGACGGCTGAGCTGTGGAAGCATTGTGAGCGCTCAGCAATTCTGTGGAGACTCTTCTGGCCAACTTTTCTCATTATTCATTTACACGTCCCATTATTGGAAGCTAGTTAAACATTTCTGGGCTTTTAAGAATTTTATTGAAGTATTTGACTTTTTGATGGCCTGGCTCTTTTCAGCAGTGACTTAGCACATCTGCTCAGCAGTATTTTGATTTTTGACATTCCTTTTAGCTTCTACAAGAGCATTGCCTGCAGAATTTTTAGAAGCAAAATTATTCTCATTGCATCAGTTTTTATATTCTTGCTAGTGAAATCGCATATGGAATAATTTTCCATGAGTTATAGCTGTGGTCTACTTCTTTGAGAAATTTGCTCTATTCTTTGCTCATGTCAATGGCAATATATTCAGAGTACTCATTTGTTAGTTAAGTTTATATGTGTTATCTATGAAATAGGCTTTCTCTTTGTTTTATATGTTATTTTAAATTATTTTGTTTTTTTATCAAAACAGAACAGGCCTGCTAAAAACTCACACACTGCAGATAGGCTCTGCTGTAAGGTTCCGTTCTTCCCCTCACTCCTCAGAAGCTGTCATTTCCAAGTGTTGTTATTAGACCCATCAGTTCACCTCGTGCATCTAAATAAGAAGCTATTTTTTGAATTATCAACTTTGGAAATATCAACTGTAGTGCCTCTATTTTGAAAGATAAGTATTTGATGCATATTATTCAACCCTTTTCTGCCTTCTCAATTATTGATGTTATCATCATTATTTTATTAGTTTTTTAAATAATTTTAACCATTGTATATAAACTTAAATGTATTATTCTATCAAATTTAGATAGCAACTCTTGAGTTTGTACTAATGTAAGAGTTGGTTATTAGCAACCTTGTCAATCCTTTTTAAGTTTTGCCATCTATAATTGCACTATCATATTATTAATATTGATAATATGCATTTGGTTCTTAAACATGAGTGGGTCTTCCACTGTATTTTCTGCTTTAGCTCTATCCATATCTGCATAAATATTTCATGTATTATCTGTATTTAAATATATCAGCATTTTTTATATGTTGAGCCTAATGAAGTTCTCTTATTATTTTAGTGTTTTTAGCTTCAGAACCAATGGGGAGTTAGCATTCCCTTTCTAAAGGACCACTGTAAAGACTTCTCTGTTAGAAGGTTAACACCAGGATGAGGTCAAATGAATGATCTTTTCTACCTCTTCATTAGTTGCTGAAAATCATGCCGTATTGCCTTTGCTTGGTATGTGAGCCCTGGGTTTTTCTTAGTTATTTTTGTGTTGTTTTCTGTGGCATTCTTCCTGAGGAGTTTCTTCTTGGAGCCTCCTGGCTTCCTCTCATTTCCTGTCCCAAGTCATTCTTGTTGTCTTTCACTCATGTTTAACTGGCTCTTTGTCACGTGGCCTCTGGTTAATATGAAACCAGGGCCAGGTGACAACCTGACACTTATTATCTGGACCTCCTGACATCCAGTATGCCGACCTCTAGTCACCTAGAGCCTGACCACCTGGGACCAGTTCAGAGCCGAAAGATTGATTCTTTCAAGAATGCACTTTTTACTATAGGCACCCTCTGTTTTTCTCTTTTTTTCAAAACACTCTGGGTATTGCCAAGTTGTGTTTGTTATTTGCAAACCTTAAAACCTTTGAATAATTCTTTATTATTTATTTCTATAAAGAAATTTTTTATCAGCTAATTCTATTTTCAATGTGATTTGTTTGATAATTTTATTTCAAAGTTATTCTGTTAAGTTAATTTATGTGATACTTTTGTATATGGATATAGCATTTAATAAGAATTTTAAAAGAATTTGGGAAGCACTGACTTTGTTCCGACGGCAAATATTAAGTTATGTAAATCGTGCTTCCTGACCCAGCGAATTTAGAGGTTATTGTGATTATGGTTATTTTATATCATGTTCAAACTACTTAAAATGGAATTGTAATTTCTTTAATTTCTTTCAGAAATTGTAGAATACAAATTGTCTCATTATTTTGTATCATATTTTTTGCTTTAAATTTAAAGAAAAAAATTCAATGAATTATTTTTTTTTATTTTTTTATTTTTTTAAAATATATTTTATTGATTTTTTACAGAGAGGAAGGGAGAGAGAGATAGAGAGTTAGAAACATCGATGAGAGAGAAACATCGATCAGCTGCCTCCTGCACATCTCCCACTGGGGATGTGCCCACAACCCAGGTACATGCCCTTGACCGGAATCGAACCCGGGACCCTTCAGTCCACAGGCCGACGCTCTATCCACTGAGCCAAACCGGTTTCGGCACAATGAATTATTTTTAAAATACAATTTTGACATTGAGAATGTGAGGGATGATAAAAAACAGAAGATGATGCTTAAATCTAGTGTTTCACAGCCCTCAACAAGGTAAATATACCTATCATTATAGCGATATGTTATGTCATTTCACAGGTTATGCTTGGGTCCTATTAGACACTGGATTCAAATAACAACTTCTGTTTTTATTGTCTGTGTAAACTTAAAAAGTTAGTTATTATTTCTAAGCTCCGGTTTCCTCATCTATTAAGTAGCACAAATTTTGCTGACCCATGGAGTTGTAAGATGTGTGAGACACAATATATATAAGGCCTTATTGTTGGCACCAACGTAACATAAGCATGTGATATACATTCTCTTTATATATGTTATTCTTTTTGAACAGCTCCTCACCAAGTAGTCAAAATTGTTGCATACACTTATTCAAAGATTTCTTATCATCCTTATAATGTCTGTAAGATCTGTAGTGACAACCTTTTTGTCAAAGCTGACATGGATCATTTGCATTATGTGTGTGTGTGTGGTGTGTGTGTGTGGTGTGTGTGTGTGTGGTGTGTGTGTGTGTGTGTGTGTGTGTGTGGTGTGTGTGTGTGTGTGTGTGTGTGTGTGTGTATGTGCGTGAGTGTGAGAGTGCAGCCAGTTTGTTGATCTTTTCAAAGATATAATTTTGGCCATTTAAATTTTATCAATTGTTAGTTTGTGTCCTTTTGGTTTCTGCTTTTACTCTTAATATTCCTTCCTCCTATTTACTCTTGGTTTACTTTTCTTTTTTAACTTCTTCAGGTAGAAGTTTAAACCATTGGATCAAACCTTGTTCATTTTCTAATAGAGGCATTTGTCACTATCCATTTCCCTGTACACATGGTTTCAGTTGCATCACCACATGTTTCATGTGTTGCATTTTCACTATCACACCTTGCCTTGAAGTCTTCTTTGTCTGACATTCATATCACTCCAGTCTTTTCAGCTTGGCATTATGTTTCTATCCATTTATTCTCAACCTGTCTGTCCTTTACTTTTAAAGTGCATCTCTGTGGTTGGAATTTTTTTAAAAAAAGAAAATCCAATTAGACAATTTAATTTTGTTAATTGTCATGTACAGTCATTCATGTTTAATGCAATTATCAATATTGTTTGTTCTGTATTCTTTGCTTTCTCTTTGCCACCTTTGGGTTTCTCAGTTCTTCCCTTCTTGCCATCTTTTGATTAATTTTTGAACATCCCATTTTTAATTTAGTTATTGGCATTTTGGCCATACTTTTTGGCATTGCTTTTTAAGTGCTTGCTCTAGGAATTACAGTACACATTCTTAACTTTCACACTTTACTTAAAATTAATATTTCACTACTTCACATAAATTGTAAGATTTATATGGAGCCTCAAAAAGAAAAATGTGCCTTTAAAGAATCTTAAGGGCATTCCAGGCAAACCATCACCTTTAAACAATAGGACTTTTAAGGGCATGGTCTTACCCAGCCTCCTGGCCTGCCTGAGGCGGGAGGTGGGGGGGTGGGGGGGAGGGGTGTGTGTGTGGTGGTGATGGTGGGGGGGGAACTACCCTGGTGAGATTTGTGGCTGTAGTTTTTGTCTAATAGAGTGAACCGCACTGAGTTGGAGACACGAAACGCTTGGATGGAAAGGGATGGAATTAACTAAAAATAAAATACAATAAAACGAGAAGAGGTCTTGGAACCTCTGAATATATTGGGTAGACCTTGTCTCCGTGGAACCTGGGTAGAGCAATGGTAGGTACGACTTAGATTGATTCTGGGCATGCCTTCTACTTCATTGAATATTACAATGTTAAGCACATTGTAAACCCTAAAAATTTTACTCTGTAAAGTAGACCACACAGAATAAGGCACTGATTAATTCATTTGTGGAGACACTATTTCAATTTCCTTCATAAGTGTTTCTACTAGATCTTTACAACATTTATCAATAAACTAGAGGCCCGGTGCATGAAACTTGTGCACGGGTAGAATCCCCAGGCCTGGCCGGCAATCTTGGCTGATTGGGGCCTTCCAGCTGCTGGCCAGGGCTTTCCTTCCCCCAGCTGACGGCTGCTGGCAAGGGCCTTCCTTCATTCTGCGCCACCCCCTGGTGGTCAGCGCATGTCATAGCAGGCGATTGAACTCCCGGTTGGTCGAACTCCTGAGGGGATAATTAGCTTTTATTATATAGGATAATGACGGCCATGCTAGCTGTGATTATGAACATCAGAGCATGCAATTTAAAAGTTTCAAAACTGGCTATTAACATTTACTAATTTTGGTTGTGTTGTGTCCTACTTTTCCCGAGACTAACAAGACAGTCAACGAACAGCAGAGCTGCCCTCTATGGGGAAGACTAGAAATACCCATTAGTTCTCTAAAATTCTACAGGGAATAGTCACACATGGAATATTAATTAGAAAACAGATTCTTTATTCCAATGAAAATGTTCATAGCCTTTTGGGGATACACCTGAAACATTTGCCTAAGCCACCTTTTTTCTCCTGGTGGAGACAGACAGGCCATTTAAGCTCAAGCCTTGTAATCCTCCAGACACTCCTGGAGTGCTCAGTAACATCATTTGTACGTGGGCAAGGCGTGTGCAGGTGCAGAAGCCCTAATCAGAGCTGCATAACACACAGGAAACTTCATGGAAGTGTCCTTTGGCAGTTCACATGGTTGAAAGATGGTCCGTTATCTACATGAAGTGATAAAGTGTGAGCTGTACTATCACTTTATAAAAGTATATCTGTATGCTGTCTCTTTGTGTGCAGAAGGACAAGGCAGTTTGAATGGGTAACTCTGACTAAACAATACTTTTGACTTGAAAAAATACAGGCCCAAGAAGTTGGAATTATGCATAATGGCCTCAAATTTTCTCATTATGTGGAATGTGTGTTTCGGAGTGTGTGGGGTGTGTTCCATGGACCAAATCCGGAGGCAGTTTGTAAGGGGTGGTATTGGAATTGGCCTCACCATCATAATCGATTCTCACTGGCAACAGACCCAACCCATAGTCTGTGTCATGCTGAGCACTGTTGACACTTCGGGCTTTGTTGTGCTGCACTGCCCTGTGCAATTTAGGAGTTTTCATAGCATCATCACCTCTGCTCACTGGATACCTTTGAAGTGACAACTCCGCATATCACCAAATGTCCCTTGCAAGGGGTGGGAAGGGGTCAAACTCGGCCCCGGGTAAGCCCTGCTGGTGTGTATATAACCCTGCTGTTATGATCCGCACTTACTGGAGGCGTGTGGACAGTAAAGCCCCCAAAAGAACCACTGTGCTTTACCTGGTGTCTAACCAAGAAGTTGTTGGACTCTAGGAAATGATGTAAAATCATTCTTTCAACTCGTGGTCCTTGAAGTCGATTTCCATCAACTTCTCTTTCAGTTTGTAGAGAGTCAGCCTCAATGAGTGCTTGGGACACTGTTCCCAGGGGTGGGGAACGTCGGCCCGCGGGCCATTTGAGGCCGGTGAAATCATTGGGTCTGGCCCTGCAAAGGCACTAGGGGTGAGTTAATTAAATGTTTGACTAAATACAGAAGGCTAATTTGTAAGTTGATAATTTTGTATGGCCCTCGAATGATGTTATAAATATCCAAATGGCCCTTGACAGAAAAAAGGTTCCCCACCCGTGTTATTCGATTGTAACCAAAGCTGACAACCCTTGCCTGGTTCCATGTAAAAAGAGTTCTTCAAACTCTCACTTTCTTCTGAGTGGAGGACCTATAAAACAAACACTTCTTGGGTATGGACTGCCCCTCTTACCACTGCTTATATATAACTTTGTGTTGAATTTCTCATTAGGGACAAGGTAAAGCTGTAGAGAATGAAGGGATTGATAAATCCTATTAGTCCACACATAAATAACAATTAATAGAGGGACTCTTGATTTTTACAGGATAGATCAGGGATCAGCAAGAATCCTATATAATAAAAGGGTAATGTGCAAATCGACTGAACAGCGGAATGACCGGTTGCTATGACACGCACTGACCACGAGGGAGCAGATGCACTGACCACCAGGGTCAGTGTGCTCCCACAGGGGGAGCGCCACTCAGCCACAAGCTGGGCTGACAGCTGGCGAGCGCAGCGGTGGTGGCGGGAGCCTCTCCTTCCACCATGGCAGCACTAAGGATGTCTGATTGCCAGCTTAGGCCCACTCCCCACAAGGGCTCCCAGACTGCTAAAGGGCACATACCGGGCTGAGGGACAACCCTGGCCCCCCAGGTGCATGAATGTCATGCACCGGGCCTCTAGTTTTCTATAAAGACCCAGATAATAAACACTTTAGGATTTACAGGCCATATGGTCTCTTTTGCATCTTCTCAACCCTGTTATAGTGTGAAACACCCACTCACAAGAGGAATAAATGGGCACAGCTGTGTACCTGCCCATCTTCTCCCAGAGGATGGCAGTGGATTTGGTCTCGGGGCCCTTGTTTGCCACGCCCTGTGACAGCATCTTCCGGTGGTCTTCCTTTATGCCAGGCCTCTGCCTGTCCCCCCGAGCTAATCACTCTTCAAACTTCTATTTAGCTATAAATAAATGTGTACCATTCCTTTGGTTTTTAAAATAGTCTTATGTCCAATGTGTTGGGAGCCATGGCACAAGCAACTCCATCTTAGAAACTAGAAGTCTCTAGTTCCCAGTTGCTAGAAACTAAAAGTTCCAGTTCCCAGTTGCTAGAAGCCACGCGTGTCCTGTAGCTAACAATAAAGAATAACTGTCACACACCATTTGTCACATCACAAGCAAATAGCTGCCACTTGCTGATAGGCTATTACTATAAGCTTTGCTACCCACCCCTGTCCCTGGAACAATATATATTCTGCCGCTGTAAAATAAAAATTTTGAGGCTTGATCAGATTCTTGTCTTGCCTCCATTCTCTCATGTCCCTTGTTTGTCTCATTCTCCTAGGGTGTCTCTTCATTCCCACATTGTTGTCCCGCGGGTTGGGACACCAATGTATATATGTTAAATAATATATTGTTTAATTTTTCTTGGTTTTGGGTTTTGTAAAATTGTACTGTACTCTTTCATAAGTGTTGCTGTGAAAACATGGCAAATTATGAAAACATTTTAAAAAATTGGTATCGTTGATGATGCCAATTATTTAGTGGTACTTGCCTGCTATTATATCTTGGCATTTGGTTCCCATTTGCTGTTCACTTTAACTTAGTTTTTATTCATTAATAAAAATTGAATAATTTCCCTTTTCCGCCCACCCTGCCCTGTCCCCAAGCAGAAAGTGCCTCATTTGAGCATCTGCTCAAGCTCGTGGGTAGCAGCGGAGGCCACTGACGTCCATTTTTGGGAAACTGAGTATCCAGGAACAATGTAAAATTAAACACAGCCTACATCTACTCAAGGCGTGTACTGTCAAACTATAATGTATACTTTCTATTTAGTTCTAACTGACTGCAAAAGACCACACTACTAATGGCCAAATGTTAGGCATTACAGAAGCGAAAAATACAAATCAAATGTAATTGACGTGGAAACGATGGGACCACAATGGAGTGCTAACACTCTCTGAATGACAACTTAAACAACTTCTCTAAATTGGCCTGTTGCCATAGGGTTAATAACGGCTCCGCAACCATGGATGGGTAATTTTACAGCCTCTCTGTGTTCTGTCTGCAGCATTTAATGTGATCTCCGTTTTAGGGCCCTGATCTCCTGGCTGTGAATATGTGGTGTGAACGCGTCAATAGATTTTAATGAACATATAAAATAGCATGTGGCAAATTGGAAGATTAATTGGGAAGGGTTGGGGGGGGGAGTGTCATGCAGATTGTTAATGATTTTTTTAAAAAAAATTCATTCAGATAATTTCTTCCTTCACTTACTTGTTTTCCAAAAGAGCTCACTGTGCAATCATTTCCCAAGATTTGCTTTTCTCAAATATTAGTCTTAAAAGATGAAAGATAATTGACCCCTTGGGTTTAACTCTGAAATATTTACAGGCTCAGTCAGAGACAAAGAAAGATTTTTGCTAGTGTTCTTTAGGAAAATTATGCATTTTTTTCCTTTTTTTTCTTTCTTTTCAGCAAGAACAGAGTCAACCAAATATGTAGCTATCTGTTATGTGACTTTAGGACATGTGAAAAGTACTCTCTGGTCATACAAATGTCTTCCGTATTGGTTGCCTAATCTTTGGCATTCTATAGTTAGAAAGTCTTTGCTTTAGTTTTAGACTTCCAATGCCCTGGAAGTAAAAATATTAAATAGTAATTTATAATAATAAGCAATTCTTTGATCTTATCTCAAGTCAGTCTTTAGAACAACCATGGCTTATATTCATTGAGTACTTTACCACCTTATAGATATTTCCTGTTTTATTTCATCCTCACCTTAATGTTATATATTTAATAATTATGTTATTTCAATTTTTACAGGTGGGGAAACTGAGGCTCAAAGAGGTAAACAGTGTTGCTCAAGGTCAGAGAACTAATAAGAGACAAAGCTGAGGCTCCTGTTCAGGGCTCTGGCTCCAGTGCTTGATGTTAAATGCTCTCCTGTGATGCGAGGGACAGGGGGAAGGAAAATAGAACCTTTATGCACTGATGGGGCCACTACAGTGGGTAAAGGTCGGGAAGGGACAGATCCAGGCGCTGGAACATGCTCCTGGCTTCCCTGTTGTTTTGTTTTGTCTTATTTTTGGTAAGGCTGATTCAGGAGCAGGCACAGAATGAGGCCCAGCTATTGTAGGAAGTACAGGGTTTTTTAAAACTACAAGTTATATCTGATTAGCGGGTCATGAAGTCAATTGAGTGGATTATTGGCAGCATTTTGGTGGTGACTGGCACAATCTTAAGAGATTTTATTAAAAAATGTTATTGCTCATATGTGGGAATTAAACAATGTCAAGGTCTAAGGCTTATGAAAAGAGAATTTCCCAAAGTGTTTACTCATAGGCGTGTGCGAATATATGTGTGACAGTGGGTGCTGGGAGGCCTGCTCATCCTTGAGCCCACTCCACCCCATGAGTGGCAGCTTGCAGTGGGGGATTATCCTAGCTCCCAGGGCAGACACTGATTAATTTCATCAATTCATGCAACTCCCCAGAATTCCAGGCTCTCAGGCCTACGTCAGGCAGCCTGTAAGACTCCCTAGAGGAAGAGTTAAATGGCCAGCATGTTAATTAAACCAAATAGAAAAGAGGAGAAAATATTAGAGGATGTCACAAGGATTTCTAGCACAAACAGGGCACTTTAGAATGAATGCCGTGGCCACTTGCAATACGTGTGTGAGACAGAAAACTGGGGGAAAGGATGTTAGAAATGCCAAGCGTTGGCTAGAAAGAGCTCTGACCTTTGACTCACTGGAACCTCATCTGAGCCTGTGACATGTGATAGTCATAGCTAGTCAATGCCTGTAAGACCCTTCCTCTTTTTCAGGAAATTGTTGTAAGAACTTTGCAAACATTAACTTTTTAATCATCACAGTAAGTCTATGAATTAAGGACCCTTCTTGGTTTCATTTTACAGATGAAGAGAGAGGGGTGGTGAGTTAAGTAACATGTCTTACAGTCACAGCAAATATAGTGAGGAGCTGGGCCACTGCGAGGCTCCCGGCTGTACAGTCTGTGCTCATGATCATGACACTGTGCTGATCATCACACAATTGGGGCTACATCTTGCATGAATTAATTTTATATGAACACAACTGACATTTAACTGTGAAACTGCAGGAGACACTGACTCTCAGTTGGCAAAGCGTTGAGATTTTCAAATGAATTTCAATGAGTGTGGGTACTTTTTAAAAAAAATGCTTTTATTGATTTTAGAGAGAAGAAGGGAGAGGGAGAGAGAGAAACATGGATGAGAAACATTGATCCACTGCCTCCTGCTTGCCCCCTACTGGGGATTAGGCCCACAACCCAGGCATTTGTCCTGACTGGGAATTGAAACTGCAACCTCTTGGTGCATGGGACAGTCCTCAGCCAACTGAGTCACACTAGCCAGGGCGAGAGTGTGTGCTTTATAAAAAAGAATATTATGAGAACAGACTGACAGCTGTTGTGTGTGTTGGGGGGGGGGGCGGCGGGAGAGCTGAGTGAAAAAATGGAAGGAATTAAGAAAAGAAACATCTCTCGACATAGACAACAATATGGTGGTAACCAGAGGGAAAGGAGGGTGGGGGGAAGTGGAAGAGGGTAAAGGGGGGATAAATGATGATTGAAGGAGACTTGGGTGGTGAACACAATACATATACAGATGATGTGTTATAGAATTGTACACCTGAAACCTATATAATTTTATTAACCTATGTCACCACAATACATTCAATAAATTTTTTTAAAAAAGAACATTATGGAATAAAACAGAGTTTGTGACACATTTAGCATTTTAATTGATAAATGATTGCCTTTGAATCAGTGGTTTTTACCATAGAAGAAGGAGAATGATGAAGTGAAAATACAGAGACATGTTCATATTCAGCTATTGGATATGGAAATGTGAACAGAAAAGGTTGAGAAAATGTTGACTGTTGTCAGGGTTTGGTCAGAAAAGCAGAACCAATATGAGTGACACAGAGTAAAGGATTTATTATAGGGATTAGCCTCAGATAATTATGGGACCTAATGGACATGTCTACTCACGGACTCTTGAGTCTGATGTTGGTCCTGATGTGGTCATAGGGCAGCCAGGCTGGTTGTTGGGAAGGAGAGAGGGAGATGTAGTGGGTAAGAGCATCTAGTCTTTCTCTCATCACCTCCAACCCTGATGAGATGGTCTGGGTGACCTGCAAGAAAAGCTGGTGCTTTTGCGGGAGAGTGATACACACACCTGACTCAGCTGATAGAGAAGCAGAATGAAGAAATTAGTGGGAGCTGGAGATGCTATGGGCCTGGCTGCTATCTCCTATCAGTGAGGTGAGCTTGCAGCAGATCAGCTGTCAGGTATATGAGCTACTATATGGCCTGGCATCCTCACACCATCTTCAAAATGAAGAAAAGAAAACAGGCAGGAAGGAGGGAGAGACGGAAGGAAGGAAGGGAAGAAAGGAAGGAAGGAAGGAAGGAAGGAAGGAAGGAAGGAAGGAAGGAGGGGAGGGAGGAAGAAAGGGAGAATCTAGAGGTATGTTCATGTTCAACTGTTGGCTCTTATCCTTTGTATTTCTGTGGTATCAGTTGTAACGTCTCTTTCGTTCATAATTTATTTATTTAAGTCTTCTACTTTGTGTCTTAGAGAATCTAGCTAAGATTTGTCAATTTTGTGTTTAAAGAAATCAACTATTAGTGTTTTCTACTTTATTTTGTCTCTGATTTATATATGCTTTAATATTTATTATTTATTCTGCTAATGTTGAACTTAGTTCCTTTTCTAGTTTTTCTTTTTTTCTTCTTCTTAATGTAGCTGTTTATTGCTATAAATTTCCCTCTTAGAACTGCTTTTGCTGCATCCCATAAATTTTGGTATGTTATTTTTCCATTTTCAATGGTCTCAATGTGGGTTTGTTGTTTTTTTAAACTTTCCTTTTGATTTCTTTTTGACCATTGGTTGTTCAGGAGTGTATTGTTAATTTCCACATGTTGTGAGTTTTCAATTTCCTCCTGTAATGGGTTTCTAGTTTCATACAGTTGTGTCAGAAAAGATACCTGATATGATTTCAATTTTAAATTTGTTTAGACCCGTGGTCGGCAAACTGTGGCTCACGAGCCACATGTGGCTCTTTGGCCCCTTGAGTGTGGCTCTTCCTAAGCCTTAGGAGTACCCTAATTAAATTAATAACAGTGTACCTACCTATATAGTTTAAGTTTAAAAAAATTTGGCTCTCAAAAGAAATTTCAATCGTTGTACTGTTGATATTTGGCTTTGTTGACTAATGAGTTTGCCGACCACTGGTTTAGACCTTCTTTTGTGATCCAACATGAGCTCTGACCTGAAGAATGTCCTGTATGTGCTTAAAAATAATGTGTATTCTGCTGTTTTGGGAAGGAATGTGCTGCATTTATCTGTTAGGTTGATATGGTCTATAGTGTTATTTAAGTTCTTGTTTCCTTATTGACTTTCTGATTAAAGTTGGTTGTTAAAGTCTCCTACTATTATTAGAATATTGTCTGTTTCTCCCTTCAGTTCTGTTAATATTTGCTTTATATTTAGTTGTTCTGATTTTGGGGACATATATACTTACAATTGTTATATTCTCTTGACGAATTGATCTCTATCATTACATAATGACTTTTATGTCCGTTAAAGTTTTTGACTTAAAATCTTTTTGTTTCACATAAACACAGCCACACCTAATCTCTTTTGGTTACCATTTGCATAGATAATCTTTTAAAAAAAAGATTTTTAATTGATTTTTAGAGAGAGAGGAAGGGCGAGGGAGAAAGAGAAACATTGATATGAGCAAAACATGGATCAGCTGCCTCCTGCATGATCCCCTACTGGGGATCAAGCCCGCAACACAGGCAGGTGCCCTGACTGGGAAGAGAATTGGCAACCTTTTGGTGCAGAGGACAAAGCCCAACCAACTGAGCCACACCAGCCAGGGCTGCCTGGAATATCTTTTTCCATCCCTTCACTTTCATTCTACATGCGTCCTTAGAGCTAATGTGAGTCATTCTGAGGCAGCATAATTTTGGATCCTGGTTTTTTGTTTTGGAGACAGACTGAAAAAAATAAAGACCAGTGACTGCTGTACTTGGCAGCCAGTGGGAAGGTTCATTATTCTCATTGGTGGCCTTCACTCTGAAATGGTTTATGTGTGGAGTGAAATAAAACCATGTTTCTACCCATTATAATTCCCTTTAAAATAACCTTTTGCCTGACACTTCATTGCAACATCCTAAGATTTCTCTTGATATTTTTTCTTTTCCTTAGAAGTCTTTATTATGGTGTTATCTGTTGGTTCTGCCTTGATATAACATCAAGTCTCACTTAATTTGTATTTTTGGGGTTATTTACAATAGAGAAATATAGTATGAGACATATAAAAAAATCACATATTCCAAAAGGCCATAGTAAATTATTCTTCACTGTTACTTTTAACTAGATGTCATAGCAACCAGTTAGATGGCCCGTGGTTTCAGACACATTTTTGTACTTCTTGACATGGCTTACCTTTCATTTGGTGCTTCCCAGGAAATGTTTCAAGTAGTTAAATGATTTGAAAGTCATTTAGTTTTTCTCAAATTACTTCACATCATGTATTAGAAATAGTATTTATTTTCAAGTAAAATATAGCCATGTGTTTCAGTAACCTCGCTCTCAACTATTGTCATTGATTCATTAATTTAGCAGATAATGACTGACACATACCATATTTTTCCATGTTTAAGATGCTAACTTTTTCTAAAATCATTAGACTGGAAATCAAGGGGCATCTTATACATGGGAGTCAGCCCAGGAGGGAGCTGAGCGGGCGCTTAGCTGCCCATACCTTGTCAAACAGGCTTCCTCCAGTCACGAGCCTTATTGTTACTGACGTCAGCTGATGCCGTAATTGGAGGTGGTGGTGGAGAGTGCTCAGATGCAACAGAGACCAGAGTGTTCTGAGCCCATGAAGATGTAAAAAAAAAAAAAAGATAAATCTGGTAAGCGATTGTCTTACATTCAGTGAATTTTAGTCAGCTATGCAAAACAGCATGGAAAAAGAGCTGCAGAGAGACAATTTGGACCTCCTCCCACCGAGTGTATGATCAAAGAGTGGAGAAAACAGAAAGAACAACTCCTTAAGATGCCAAAAAAAATAAGGCCTTCAGAGGAAAACCAGCAAAATGGGCAAACTTGGTGAGAGGCTTAAAACTTAGATTATGGAAAAATTCCTTATAAAGGGAGAACCAAGATGGCGGCGATATAGGCAGACGCGTCCCAGGTCGTGTCCCGGAGCAAATGGAATGAACAGCTGAAACTAGTAACACCCACACCGAATTGGCGAAATTGCTCAGCTGGTGAGAGGGTTTGCAGCCGGGAAGAGCAGAACTCCCCTGGAAAGGTAAAAAAACCAGGGATTTGGGCAGGAAAGTTTGCCAGACCTCTGAGCCCAGAGAGTCGGAGGGAGACCGCGTGGCAGACAGCCGCGTCCCCTGGGACAGGCACAGCCCCTGACGGGGGAAAGGAGAACCGTGGGATTCCTGGCGCCGCCAGGGAAATTGAGAGCTGGGTTCTGTGACCGCGGAGGACTGAGCCTAAAGGGGGCAGCCTGAAGAGCTGACCTGACCATGCAGTCCCGGTAAGAGAAGAAGCTTACAGAAACCAAGCCTTCCCCGTCTCCGCGGCCGGCGTTTGTTTGTCTGTTTTCACTGAATCCTGTTCATGGGACATTTCGGATACAGACACTCACCTGTGCTGAAGAGAGGGAGAGTGTGCGGAGGAGTGGAATCTGGGGAGAGACTGGGGAGAGAGGGGGAGCCGGGAGAGGTGGCAGCGAATTGAGTGCTGAGACACCCCTGAGCCCAAGACTGGGGCAGCCACTCTCTCCAGAGAGTGAGGCTCCTCCCCCCAGCCCCCAGGCAAGGAGCACAGCCACACCCAGATTCCACCCTGTACGAGATCAAGGATTAAAATAACCTTATCAGTCCCTGGGAGTTAACAGGGTCTGGCCTATAGAGGGATTTTCAATCCCAGCAACAACATAGCGCCGGTAACTAACTATTACGCAGTCAGCTCTGGGCAGTGAACTTCCACTGGAAAGAGAGGCCCTATAGCCCCAGAGGCCAACCCCAGAACACTGCCACCCAGAGGCTGACCCACAAACTGACTCTTTGCTAAACACAAAATAAGGCAGTCTGGGAAATAAATGCGACCTGCTTTAAAATAAGGACTGTGGTTCACAACACAGAGGAACAGTATATCGCAGGGAAACTCAACACTCTCCTGAATACCTGGAAGGTCTAAGGCGAGCCACACTGAAGAATAGAAGAACCGAAGGACCTTCACTACTGCATTTTTTTTTTCTTTTTTCACTTTTTAACTAAGAAATCATTTTTTTTTTCTGTTCTTTTTTTTTTTTTTTTTTTTTTTGCTTTTTCCATCACCTGATTTTACCCTTTTAATTACTACCTTCTTATTTTTTAACCAGTATTATTACTGCTACCATTTTACCATTTTTTAAAGTGCCATTTTATTTTCTCTTTATTTTATTTTGGGATTAGTGTTCTCCATTCTACTTTCATTGTTATATTATTGGTTGTTTCTAGTTTGCATTCATATCCAGGGAGCTGTTGCTGGAATTTGTTGGGATTAATGGCTGTTCTATAGGAGTATTCTCCTCATATAAAAAGTCTCTTCCCCTCTTCCACTTCATTCTCTCTTTTCGCTCTTTTTTTTTTCTTTTCTTTTCTCACTTTTATTTTCCCCCCTCCTTTTTCCTGATTTCATTTTTCCACTCCTTTTTTTGGTCCCTACTTTTCTTTTCTTTTTTTTCTTTTATCTTTTTCTCTTCCTTCTTCCTTATCCCCTAATTCTTTTAATTCAGGTGGTCACCTTTATTTGGAGTTATTAATACCGTGAATATATTTGTGTATAGTGCCTGGTACGTGGTGCCTTGTTGTGTTGTATTTTGCGCCTTTAAATCAATGCAGCAGATCCAAGCAACAGCAACCTCCTGAGCACCACATCCTCTGCTGAGGAACAGCAGCTGTACGTGAAACCTCGCCCCACCAGCCAGAAGAGCCACCACAGCTGTGAACAGCACCCACCGGAGGAGCTGCTGCCAACTGAAGAGCAGCAGCTACCGCAACCGCCCGAAGAGCAACCACAGACCAAGGAGTCACTGCCACCCAGGGAGCAACCACTGAACGACTCAACATCTAGATATGTCAGTGAGATCAAACATGGGTAGACAAAGAAACCCCCAAAGGAAAGAGAAGGAGGACTCTCCAGAAAAGCAGCTAAGTAATACAGAGGCATGCAACATGACAGATAAAGAATTCAGAATAAGGGTCCTAGAGTGCATAAACCGGATGGAGGAAAAAATCGACAACCTCTTCAAGAAGCAAGAAGAAACAGATGAAAAAATCGATAACATATGGAAGAAGCTAGAAGAAACAGATGAAAAAATCGATAACATATGGAAGAAGCTAGAAGAAACAGATGAAAAAATCAACAACTTAAGTAAGACCCAAGAAGAAATGAAGAGTGATATAGCTGCAATGAAAAACTCCATTGAAAGTATCAACAGTAGACTAGGAGAAGCGGAGGACCGAATTAGTGAATTAGAAGACAAGGAAGCAAAACACACCCAAAATGTACTGCAATTGGAGAAAAAAATTACAAGACAGGAGGAGAGCCTAAGGGAGCTTTGGGACAACATGAAACGAAACAACATACGAATAATAGGAGTACCAGAACAACAGAAGGATGAACAAGGATTAGAAAACCTACTTGAAGAAATAATATCAGAAAACTTTCCTGAGGTGGGGAAGAAAAAAGTCACACAAGCCCAGAGAGTCCCAAACAAGGTGAACCCGAAAAGACCCACACCAAGACACATCATAATCACCATGACAAATGTTCAGGACAAAGAGAGAATCTTACAGGCTGCAAGAGAGAGACGGAAAGTTACATACAAGGGATCTCCCATTAGACTGTCAAATGATTTCTCAACAGAAACACATCAGGCCAGAAAAGAATGGACTGAAATTTACAAAGTGATGCAAAGCAAAGGACTGAATCCAAGAATACTCTATCCAGCAAGGCTATCATTCAAACTTGAAGGGGAAATAAGAAGCTTCACAGACAAAAAAAGGCTAAGGGAGTTTGTCACCACCAAGCCAGCAATGCAAGGAATGCTAAAGGGACTGGTATAAAAAGAAGAAATAAAAAGCTCAGAAAGAAAACAGCCACACACACACACAAAAAGAAATGGCTACAAACAAGTACCTTTCAATAATAACTTTAAACATAAACGGACTAAATGCTCCAACCAAAAGACATCGAGTGGCTGAATGGATAAAAAAACATGACCCATACATCTGCTGTCTACAAGAAACCCACCTCATTAGAAGGGACTCACACAGACTGAAAGTGAAAGGATGGAAAAATATCTTTCAGGCAAATGGAAAGGAAAAGAAAGCTGGGGTAGCAATACTTATATCGGACAAAATAGACCTCAAAGTGAAGGCCTTAACAAGAGATAAGGAAGGCCACTTCATAATACTAAAGGGATCAATACAACAAGAAGATATAACCCTGGTAAACATATATGCACCCAATGTAGGAGCACCCAAATTCATAAAAAAACTCCTGGAAGATATCAAAGGAGAGATCGACAACAATACAATCATAGTAGGGGACTTTAATACACCATTGACAGCACTGGATAAGTCCTATAGACAAACAATCAGCAAAGATACAGCAATCCTAAATGACTCACTAGATCAGATGGACTTAATAGACATCTTCAGAACACTTCACCCCAAAGCCAGGGAATATACGTTCTTCTCAGGTGCTCATGGTACATCTTCAAAAATAGACCTCATATTGGGTCACAAGCAAAGTATCCCCAAATTCAAGAAGATTGAAATCATAAAAAGCGTCTTCGCAGACCACGATGGCATAATACTAGAAATAAACTACAATAAAAACAACCCAAAATACTCAAACACCTGGAAGCTGAATAGCATGCTATTAAATATTGATTGGGTTACCAATGAGATCAAAGAAGAAATTAAAAACATCCTGGAAACTAATGACAATGAAAACACAACAATCCAAAACCTATGGGACACAATGAAAGCAGTCCTGAGAGGGAAGTTTATAGCTCTACAGGCCTATCTCAAAAAACAAGAAAAAATGGTAGTAAATCATCTAACTCTACAACTCAAAGAATTAGAAAGAGAGCAACAAGAAAACCCCAGAGTGTGCAGAAGGAAGGAGAAAATAAAGATTAGAGCAGAAATAAATGACATAGAGACCAAAAAAACAATACAGAAAATCAATGAAACCAAGAGCTGGTTCTTTGAAAGGATAAACAAGATTGACAAACCTCTAGCCAGACTCACCAAGAAGCAGAGAGAGAGGACCCAAATAAATAAAATCAGAAACGATAGAGGCGAAATAACAACAGACCCCACAGAAATACAAATGATTGTTAAAAAATACTATGGACAGCTCTACTCCAACAAACTAGACAACATGGAGGAAATGGACAAATTCCTAGAAAAATACAACATTCCAAAACTCAATCAGGAAGAATCTAAAAATCTCAACAGGCCAATAACTATGGAAGAAATTGAAGCAGTCATCAAAAAGCTTCCATCAAACAAAAGCCCAGGACCAGACGGCTTCACAGGGGAGTTTTACCAAACATTCAAGGAAGAACTAAAACCTATCCTCCTCAGACTACTACAAAAAATTCAAGAGGAAGGAACACTTCCAAGCTCATTCTATGAAGCCAGCATCACCCTAATACCAAAACCAGGTAAAGACAACACAATGAAAGAGAATTACAGGCCAATATCCCTCATGAACATAGATGGCAAAATCCTCAACAAAATCTTAGCAAATCGGATCCAGCAGTACATCAGAAAGATCATACACCATGACCAAGTAGGATTTATCCCAGGGATGCAAGGATGGTACAATATCCGCAAATCAATAAACGTGATACATCACATAAACAAATTGAAAGAAAAAAACCACATGGTCATATCAATTGATGCAGAAAAAGCATTTGACAAAATTCAACACCCATTTTTGATAAAAACTCTCAGCAAGGTGGGAGTAGAAGGATCATACCTCAACGTAATAAAAGCCATATATGACAGGCCCACAGCCAACATCATACTCAATGGACAAAAACTAACACCATTTCCCCTAAGAACAGGAACAAGACAGGGATGCCCCCTCTCACCACTCCTGTTCAACATAGTACTGGAAGTGTTAGCCATTGCAATTCGGCAAGAAGAAGAAATAAAAGGCATCCAAATTGGAAAAGAGGAAGTAAAACTGTCCTTATTTGCAGACGACATTATATTATACATACAAAACCCTAGAGATTCCATCAAAAAGCTACTAGACTTAATACATGAATTTGGCAATGTAGCAGGATACAAAATTAACCCCAAGAAATCTGAGGCATTTCTATACACCAATAGTGAACTTTCAGAGAGAGATTATAAAAACAATCCCGTTTACCATAGCACCAAAAAAATTAAGCTACCTAGGAATAAACTTAACTAAAGAGGTAAAAGACCTCTACTCAGAAAACTACAGGACGTTGAAAAAAGATATAGAGGAAGACATAAACAGATGGAAGAACATACCGTGTTCATGGATTGGTAGAATCAACATCATTAAAATGTCCATACTACCCAAAGCAATCTATAAATTCAACGCACTTCCCATTAAAATACCAACGGCATACTTCAGAGATCTAGAACGAACTCTCCAAAAATTCATCTGGAATAAAAAAAGACCCCGAATAGCTGCAGCAATCCTGAAAAAGAACAAAGTAGGTGGGATCTCAATACCAGATATCAAGTTGTATTACAAAGCCACTGTTCTCAAAACTGCCTGGTACTGGCACAAGAATAGGCATATAGATCAATGGAATAGAATAGAGAGCCCAGAAATCGGCCCGAACCAATATGCTCAATTAATATTTGACAAAGGAGGCAAGAACATACAGTGGAGCCAAGATAGTCTCTTCAATAAATGGTGCTGGGAAAATTGGACAGATATATGCAAGAAAATGAAACTAGACCACCAACTTACACCATACACAAAAATAAACTCAAAATGGATAAAGGACTTAAATGTACGACGGGAAACCATAAAAATTCTAGAAGAATCCAAAGGCAACAAAATCTCAGACATATGCCGAAGCAATTTCTTCACTGATACAGCTCCTAGGGCACTTGAAACTAAAGAAAAAATGAACAAATGGGACTACATCAAAATAAAAAGCTTCTGCACAGCAAAAGAAACCATCAACAAAACAACGAGAAAACCCACTGTGTGGGAAAACATATTTGCCAATGACATATCTGATAAGGGCCTAATCTCCAAAATTTATAGGGAACTCATACAACTTAACAAAAGAAAGATAAACAATCCAATCAAAAAATGGGCAAAGGACCTAAATAGACACCTTTCAAAAGAGGACATCCAGAAAGCCAAGAGACATATGAAAACATGCTCAAAGTCACTAATCATCCGAGAGATGCAAATCAAAACAGCAATGAGGTACCATCTCACACCTGTCAGACTGGCTATCATCAACAAATCAACAAACGACAAGTGCTGGAGAGGGTGTGGAGAAAAAGGAACACTTGTGCACTGCTGGTGGGAATGCAGACTGGTGCAGCCACTATGGAAGACAGTATGGAGTTTCCTTAAAAAACTGAAAATGGAACTCCCATTTGACCCTGTGATCCCACTTCTAGGAATATATCCCAAGAAACCAGAAACACCAATCAGAAAGGATATATGCACCCCTATGTTCATAGCAGCACAATTCACCATAGCTAAGATCTGGAAACAGCCTAAGTGCCCATCAGTAGATGAATGGATTAGAAAACTGTGGTACATCTACACGATGGAATACTATGCTGCTGTAAAAAGGAAGGAACTCTTACCATTTGCAACGTCATGGATGGAACTGGAGAGCATTATGCTAAGTGAAATAAGCCAGTCAATAAAGGAAAAATACCACATGATCTCACTCATTCATGGACAATAGAGACCATTATAAACTTTTGAACAATAATAGATACAGAGGCAGAGCTGCCTCAAACAGATTGTCAAACTGCAGCGGGAAGGCCGGGGAGGGTTGGGGGGCAGGAGGTAGGGGGGTAAGAGATCAACTAAAGGACTTGTATGCATGCATATAAGCATAAGCAATGGACATAAGACACTGGGTGATAGGGGAGGCTAGGGGACTGTCTAGGGCGGGGGGATAAAATGGATACATATGTAATACCCTTTGTAATACTTTAAGCAATAAAAAAAACAAACAAAAAAAACTTAGATTATGGAGCAGCGCCAGAGTGGCTTATGTGTGTCCACCAAGCTTATTCAATGTCGGGCAAGAATGTTTGGAACTGAAATGAACATTGTTGATTTTACAGGAAAGGCAAAGTGGTGCTTCAATTTCATGAGGAGAGAAGGGTTGGCCATGAGAACACGAACAAAGTTAGCTCAGAAAATGCCACCAGTTTATGAGGAGGATCTCACATATATAGACAGTGACTCAGAAGACAGCAGCGATACAATAGAAGTTGAAGAAATTGATATGTCTGGAACTAATAGTGATGAAGAAGAGTGCAGAGATGCAACAAAGGCTGAATAAAGTGATCTGCTGCATAATATCACAGTGCTGTATGTAAACATGACCTGCGGTAATTACTAAATAAAAATGTGTTCTGTTTTATGTTTAACATATTGATTTCTTAATTTTGGGTTGGAAAAGTGGAGGGCATCTTATACACGGAAAAACACGGTACTATATGTCAAATAAAATGAGATGCAAATATG
Source organism: Myotis daubentonii (assembly GCF_963259705.1). Taxonomy (NCBI): domain Eukaryota; kingdom Metazoa; phylum Chordata; class Mammalia; order Chiroptera; family Vespertilionidae; genus Myotis; species Myotis daubentonii. The sequence continues at coordinate 5,432,066 of NC_081856.1, read as the reverse complement.
CAGATCTTGGCCTGTACTGAGAACATCTGGAATCTAGTTGGGAAGGGGACAGTGCAATGTAGTGCTTTCAGTGTTACAGAGGAGGTGAGCTTGGAACGCTGTGGAATCCCTGGGAAAATCACCCAGGTCTACAGGGTGCATGTGCAGGAAGGCATCCTGGAAGAGAACAGGTGATGTAAGTCTTGAAGTGACAAGGAGGCCTGAACTGGGGAGAGGGGATGGCAGGAATGGGAAGAGGGGAAAGGAGAGGATGGGAGATGCGGGAAAGATCGCAGGTGGCTTTTACAGAAGGGTTCCGGCAAGGTTACCCTTGGAGGGTGAAAGTGAGGAAAGATGACTTGTAAGAGATAAGCATGAACTAAATCAAGAAAAGTCTTGCTTGTTATGCTGAGGAGTGTGGCATTTTAAGGTCAAAGAAATAGGGGAGTGGCATGGACAATTTGTGTCTCATTCAGATGGCATTATAATGGAAGAATTTATGAGGACTAAGATCAATACATTTAATTATTTCAACATGAAAAAACTGCAGGTCCAAAATAAAAAAGACTAAGAAGCAAGTTAAACTGGGACAACTATTTATAATAAATGTGACAAAGGTTAATCGTTTCAGTATTTAAAGAATTCATTCAAATTGGGAACAACAGCAGTGAGACGATCCTTACAGATAACAGGGTGACACTAATAGATAATTAGGAGATAAAATAGGTCAATAAACTTATCAGTATGCAAATTAAAAGAACAGCGAGGTCTTAGTTTTTGTTTGTCAAATCAGGAAACATTTGAAACAAGAATTATAATCAGACTAGCCGGAGCTAACAAAAGTATGGAGTAAAAGGAATTTTCATACTTTGCTGGTGGGAGCATAAATTAATAAAATCTTTGTGGATGCAATTGTATATATTGAGCTTGCAAATTGACCACATTCAATGACCCCGGAATCTCTTATATTGGAATTTTAGCCAAACAAATAATCTAAAATATAGAATGGGCCGTTTGATGCTTGGTTGAGACAATTCACATATAAGCACAAAGTGACTGCTATTATTATTATTGGCACACGTATGGGCCATGAAGCATAATCAAAAGACACTTCCAGTAGCATTTAGAATAGCGTGGTACAGAGAATAACAAAGATTTAACTTGATTCACTGCATTATATTATTTTAAAACAGGTCTTGGGAAATAATTTGACAATCATGATAAAAACTAGACATCCTGAGACTTTTTTGAATAGAGAAAGATCCTTTATAGGATTGTAAATAATGTTGCACTTGACCATTATAATGAAGAGTGATACAAGTTTGAAGAGAAACTTGAAATAAAAAGTCTTAGCATTTAACAAGAGAAAGGGGAATGGTACGGTAGACTCTCGAACAAATATGTGCTGTCACCTGAAATTATCTGAAAAATGGAAGAATTAAGGTAAGACTTGAGGCAATTTTTCTTACGGTCAGGAGGTTATAACCAGCTGGATGCAGGGGAGTAGAAAGCAAAATTATAACCGAGTGATAGAAAGGGCTTACATTGTACCGTTCAAAACTGCATGGATTTGGGACAAGCCCCCTTTTTTCTCATTTGAAATAATGTTCTCAGACTTAGAATTGCATAATGAATCAGACTAACGCAAATCACCCAGCAAACAGCAATTGACATTTGGTAAAATATACACAGTTGCAAGTTTCAATGTTCAAGACTAATTTTTCTTTTCAGATGGTTTTTCCTGAAGAACTGTGATGTGCACAGCACGGAGGAAGTGGAGGGAGAAATTGAACTATTAGGTTGGCTCCCACCTATGCACTTACAGAAAGAACACACCTGCCTCATTTGTGAGCATGTAATTGCTGCCGCCATGGAGTTGTTTTGAACTTGAAGTGCACCCAGGGTAGATGGGGAAGGGAGGGGGAGAAATTGTTGGTCTTCTGAGCCCCTTCCATCCTCTTCTTTTCCCATTCTCCTCCTTCTCCCTCCCTCCTTTCCTTCTTTCTTTTTCAATATTTTAACTTAGATTCCTGGCTTGGCTGACCTGACTGCGAGTTTGTCTTGTTTAGGACGAGTTGGAGAGCCTAGCACTGTCACAGGTATTCTGGAGGATTTTGAAATATATCTTGACGCCATGATGTCATTATTCTTGTGAAGAGAGCATGAGCTGTAGAGGGAGGTGATACTGGTGGATCCCCAGTTCTCCTGCTCATCAGCTGTGTGACTGTCCAGTCACCGAGTGTCCCTGAGCCTGTTTCTTCACTACAGAGTGGATTCTGTAAGGCCCAGCTTGCAAGGCTGTGCTACAGCTTTGGCATATAGTAAATGCTTAATATTTGGTGCCAAATAAATTACCCCCAAACAAATAAACACACAAACAAACACTTCTTGGATTTCTTGAGAGAAAATGTGATGCATAAGGAATGATTATCAACCTTTTTTATCACCTAGTATGTGACTCAGATGACAGTCACAGAAGCTCTCTGCAAAGGTGAAAAGAACCTAGCTATTTTAAGGTATCTTTTCTCTCCTCTCACCGCCCCCCACCCCTCCTTCTTTTCCTCCTCATCCGTGGTCTTCGTTTGAGCTGAAATCCTCCCACTTTTGTCTGAAGTCTGTCCCTGTGGCCATAGAGAAAGCCCAATCCTCTACCCAGGTCAGGATTTCAGACCCGTAGGTAGTTACTCTGGGTCACAGTATGAAGCCTCTCTCTCCATGGTGCTAGGGCGTAGAAGCCACCATGGCATATTCATTTTAATCATGCTTATTGCAGCCCCTGCAGAAAGAAAATAAAAATGTGAGCACCATCTCTAAACCCAGAGACATCCTGGCTGTGTCAATTCCTTCCTTCCTTCCCTCCTTCCTTGAGAAAAAGGCAGAACTCTAAGGCCAGGCACTTAAAATCATGCATTATGAATTCATATATGTTTGAAGTGATTTGAAAGTATAATTTAAGAAACATAATTTATCTCCTCTAGTCATATTTTATTATCCTATATAATAAAGAGGTAATATGCAAATTAACCCTCACATCTTCACAAGATGGCTGCCTATGACCAGGCTGGCAGGGGGTTTAGTGAGGGATGACCAAACGACTGAACAAGCAATCTGCGTGGGGCAACCAGGCCGGCAGGGCAGTTAGTGAGGGATGACCAAACGACTGAATAGCAGACTGTGTGGGGTGACCATGTTGGCGGGGGGGTAGTTGGGGGAGACCCAGCTGGAGGGGGGGCAGTTGGGGGTGATTAGGCTGGCAGGGGGGGCATTTGGGGGTAACCAGGCCGGCAGGGGGGCAGTAAGGTGTGACTAGGCTGGTGAGTGGGCAGTTAGGGGCGACCAGGCAGGCAGGCAGGTGAGCAATTAGGCGACAGTGGTCCAGGATAGTGAGAGGGATGTCTAACTGCCAGTTTAGGCTTGATCCCCGGGACATCCCCCAAAGGGTCCCAGATTGGAGAGGGTGCAGGCTGGACTGAGGGGACCTCCCCGCTCCCTCCCCCTGTGCACGAATTTCATGCACCAGACCTCTAGTATTTCATAATTAATTAAAACATGAACCATAATTATTAAAAATTACAAGTTTAGATTTCAGATACATAGTAAAATATCTTAATCATAAGAGTAATCTTTATACTAATTGGCAGGCAAATGCAGCAGGTACATTTGTCATTAAATACAGAGCACAGATCATATCCATGTGTAATTAGGCTGTAGTCTGACCTGGTCAGGTAGCCAGTATGTCCCTCGTATGGCTTCCTGGGTCATGACTATTCTGGATCCCATATTTCCTTTTATGAGCAGAAGGGAAGAGAATTACTACCATACAGAAACTGAGGAAACAAAAGAACATTTACATCTAATGGATTTGCTTTCCAGTTTCCCTCCAGTCAAGGTTAACTATTTTCTTAACTGGAGAATTAACTTTCTGAGTTGTTATATAGGCATTTTTCTAGGTGGAACATTCCTTCATTTTTTTCAATCTGTATTCATGTGATATAGTTTCAGGGTCCTTTCTTGCCCTGGTCAGTTTTCTTGGAGGAAGACTCCTGTGGGTCGTAGCCCTTTAGCAGATGCACAGGTGCCCCCCATATCTGTAGGCACCTGTGAGTTGTAGGCACCTGTGGGCCCATAGGCACCTGTGGGCCCATGCACAGCAGGTGTCCTGCGGCAGCGCCTGCGGCTCTGGCGGGGGTTTCTCTGTCTGGAGCTCCCCGAGCCTCCTCCAGTAGCACCCACTGCTCTCAGACCTGAGTCTCACGGCTTGCTTCTGGGGAAAGCTAGCCTAAGTCACCCCTCTTCAAGTGCTCTCCTGGGTACTTTGTGTTTAAACATAGAATTTTTTCTTTCCTGGAATCTTAAGAGGCTGGCAGTGTTAAGATATAAAAGGTCTTTGGGGGGACCGTGTTAAGATTTAAAAAAAACTTGACCCTGAGGCAGAGGGAAATCCCTGAAGGGTTTCCAAAAATAGATGGGCAAGATGAGATGTGCTTTGGGGGTGGGAGTGGGGGTGGGGCGCAGAAAGGCAGGACTTGAGGGGCACACCCACCCAGGCACATGTTCCTGGGTGAAGGCAGGGCTGGTGGCTGAGTGTGATGATGGAGGCACATCCCCGCAACACGGGACGAGTCTGGTTTGAGGCACATGTATGGAGTGGAGCTGACAGAACTCAGCTCTTGGGGTTTAGGACACGTGGAAGATAGGGGAGTAACTGGGTGGATGTTGGTGCCATTTTTCTGGAGAAAGTTTGGGGAGAGAAGCTTTTGTTTTTGACATGTTTGTGAGCCTGAGGAAGCATTTGCTCTTTTAGAATGAATGTAAGTCAAACCTGTTTATTATTCTTATCTGTAACTTTCATTTTATTTGTTCGAAAGTGTCTTCCATTTTCTCTCCATATCATCTCACCTGCATCACTTTTAGATGAGCTGGATGTGAATTTTTTCTGATACTAAAAACTAGCTCATGATGTCCCCACTTGGACTAGTTTCCGTTTGTCTATCAGCTGTGCCTCTTCGGTCCCAGGAGAGACGGTACTGGGCCAGCGATGTGAAGCTTGATGATAAGATGTGTGAAACAGATAAAATAATTACAATGTGTGTGACTGCAAGAGAATGGTGTGTGCACAGCCACCCTGTGGAAGAAGAACTGGAGAGCTGAGGAGGAAACTTGTTTGGGAGAATTTGAAAACTGTGCCTCCTGCACTCAGCGCTCTCTGTACACACTCAGGGCCACTGCACGTTGATCAGCCTGCACGTCCAGGCAGCAGTCCAGGGACCAGGATGCTGGACAGCGCCCTCTTACCGCAGCGTCTGTGCAGCAGATTGGCTCTCAGATCTCCCCCGATTCACTGCGGAACGGACATCACTGCTTCTCTCTGAATACAGGTAGCTAAGCAACCTGGGATGCAAGTTATCCATGTTACAACGGTGACTTGCCTTCGTACTACTGAGGTCTGAGCTCATGTGAAAAAATATATCTGAAAAGTTTTTGTGTAAACCAAAAAACCACATCTTTTCTTAAAATTCCCAAGGCTTCGAGTGCTGGGCAGGTCATTACTGGGCACATATCCCAGACCTTGACAAACTAGACCATCAAATACCACTGAAAATCCTGAGCCCCAGGCAGCTCTTCAACAAGTCAGGATTTAGCAACTTATTCAGTTTTTTGGCAAGCGTTTCTAACATGTCAGCTGGACAGTTTCCATTCTGTGTTTTTGATCTCGTAAAATCAGATTGCCCAGACCCGTGTCTTTGATCCCACAATTTCCTTTCTCATGTTTATAGCTGGTTCCTGGCCGGGTTGGTATCTGTATGTTGCAGCTGATTTACCAGCGCGCTGGCTGGCCTCAGAAAGGACATGTGAAATTCGCGGAGCACTTGGCACATCTCCACCATTTCCCACAGACTCTGGGCACAAATAATCTGTCAGGAGCAGAGTGTGAAGGAATATAAAGAGGAGTAGCTGTGGAGACAGTGAGCCAGGAGACATGATTAAGTGTGGGCATCAGGTGGGAGACCGAGGGTGCCAAGGAGCCTGGAGCTGATCCGACAGCAGAGAGCACGTCCCTGAGTACAGGAGCCATGCGGTGAAACCCGCGTCTCACAAAGCCCTCGATGTAGCCTGCATGAGCTAACATGGGAAAAAACAGGAAGCACAAGTCAAGATGGTATGGACAGGCGAAAGGGAGATTTTAATGATTATTTTTAAAGATTTCTCTGCTTCAATAGAATATGATCGAAGGTAAAAATAACATTTTCCCCAATTTTTGAACAATTTGAAAGCATACAGATTTAGATGGTCTTGAGAAAATTTAAATAGTGAGTTTAAGGTTCTACTGATTTTCATCTTTCATTATCTATTCTAGATTTCTTTATGCCATGCCTTTGTCTGCCTCAGTGACACAGTTCCTACCTTAACTGAAAGATTTAGAAGTAATTTTAGGTTTCTGTAATTAAATACTTTTACTTGAAAGAGGAGTTTTAGATAACCCATAGTAATCATCTGTATACATACCTACCTACCTAGTTACCTACCTATCATCTCTCTATAAAATTGTTTAACATAATACTGGTACACACTGGATTTTGGAGATTAATACAAAACAAAAAAAGGTAAAATATTTTATTAATAATTGTATTGATTACACCTGAAATATTTTGAAATGTTGGGTTAAATAAAATGTTATTAAAATTATTTCATTTTTATGTAGCTGCTGGAAAATCTAAAGCATGAATCTCACATATTTTTAAATGACCACAACTCTCTAAACAGTCAAGAGGTGCACAGATGAATATGTCTATGAAAATTTTATTTGCCAAATTTCCTTTGGCCTTGTTCACAGTAAAATGCCACATTTATTGGGGTCCCCATCCATCTTCCCACAATGCTATTCCAGAAGCCTCATATTATTAGCTATAAGGACAGGTAGGCACTCGTGTGAACACCAAACAGAACACGCATAGAAGGAGAGGCAGCTGGTCCCACTTTCTGAAAAGACTCACTGGCTCATTTCTAACGGTCATGTGCTCGCTCCATCGTGCAGACCTGTCTCCGGTCAATGTGTCCGAGGTCTGTGGCTGTCCTTGAGGACGAGCCAGTCACTAAGGGCCATGACCTTTCTCTACATTCAGGGAAGCTTGGGACGGTGTGCTGATCTCCTCATCATGGTAAGAAAGATTCCGAGGCTCCAGAAAGGAGAATCTTCCTCTATCTTTTATTTTTGGACCACAAGTTTATTTCAGTTGCCTTCGCCTGATGAGAAATACATGTTGGGACAGTCTTTGCTTTCCTAGGTAGACCAGTTGTCACTCAGCCTCCACCTCTGCCCCTGACTGTGTGGCACCACAGGCTGCTGTTGTGGGAAGGTTGGGCTGACCTCATAGCATCACTCTTAAAAGGCACGAATGGAAAACATTTGTTGAATACCTACTATGTGCCAGATACTGAGTACTATTTATACACATTTTCTTAATCCTATTTCAGGCTCATGAGATTTTTTCTTAATATTCCTACTTATCGTAAAAAACCCACCGAGACCCCAAACCCCTGAATACCAGAGAGATCCCCTAACGAGCAGTGAGGGAGCCTAGACTTGAAATCAGCTGCTTTAAGCCCATTCATGATTTTCCATGTTATCATTTTGCTAGGAATGTGTTCCTTTTTTCTTAGCTATTTATCATCAATCAATGTGTTAATAGACCTTTTTAAAATTTATTATTTGCATTGTTCCCCCTACGATAGTTAGAATTAAAAAATTAAATTTTCTCACCTAATACTGTTTTATAACTATTTTTTTTTTAAAAAAAACACACACATCATTTATAATTCACCCACACTTCATGAGTTATGGATCCCAAGATTGTCATTGAATTATCTGGAACAACTTCTGGTCATTCGTAAACTGTTACTTCTTTAAAAATAATGGTTTTAACTCATGCCAGGAACAGTTTTCAACACTTCATATATACCCTACCCTTTAGTTATCTGCCAGATCCTATGGTGTAGGTACTGTTATTATCTTCACGTTATAAAAGAGGAAACTGAGGCAGTGGAGGTGATTGACTACTAAGCAGAAGAGCCAGAATCAGGCCCGGGCCACCTGCTTCCACTGTCCACCTGCTAAACATCTACGCTCTCCTGCTTCTTCCTAATTCATTGGTTACTTACTCTTTCTAGATCTGTCTACAAAATATATCAATTTATGCCAGTTTCCATTTCTCAAGAAGGATAATAGGACGAATCAGAGGAACACTGTGGTTAAGTTTTGAAACAGAAACAAATATTTAAAGTATCTTTAGGATTTTGCTTCTTCTATATCTGTATTACGTGAATGGTATATATACTTTATAGTAGGTCTTCAATAAGAATGCAAATTCAATTCAAATTTAGTTAGTCTTGACTTGAACTAATGGTGGAGCTGTGGTAACAGCATTGCCTGTGGTTGGTGATTGCCTGTTTCCCAGAGTCCATGATCTTTCAGAGACAAAGGTGGGACAGAGTGGCGGTGGGAGGACAGACTCCTCAGGAGCAGACTCTGCCACGCTCGAACGCACCAGTGACAGCGATGTGGCCAGGTCTCATCTGAATTTCCAAGGTGTTTGGGTCCTAAAGTTGAACAGGATGAAAGGAAAGGAAAATGGTGGGATATTCTGCATGCAAACAGGATATGGAGGCTTTCCAAGGCGAATCAGCTAAGCTCTGTTTAAAGACATCTCCCATCATGTATTTGCAAAGATATCTTACACAGCATTTGTTCAGTTCTTCTATCCCCTCCAACTCCTTTGACATAGTTGACATTCAAAATGTGCATCAGATCAGCTAGCTGTCTCTTTGCGTAGTGATTAGCTCTCGTCTTCAGAAAATGCAGCTCAAAGTTTCGTAGAGGCTTCCAATGGCATTAAGAACTTTGTTTTTCATACGGAAATCGCACAGAAAGTGGTCTTTAATTTTTCTAATCTAAGGCTGGAAATAATTTCCTGTGTGTTCTTCCCCATCATTCTGAGAATATGTGGAAAATGGTGTGTAATTTAATAGATGGAAGGATTTAATGTTGGGTCTATTTCCTTTTTGTGCTTTGAAATGTCTTAACATTATAGCCATTTCTGATTTTGAAGCGTGATAAAATTTTAATTCAAGTAAAACAGTAATCGCATTTGACTTTTCTTTCCATTGGGAGTGTATAAAGGGAAGGCAGCTTACAGCAGATACTGTCCTGGAGTTTGGTTCCTGACCTCAGCTTTGTAACACGTGTACTGACTCTTCCCGTTCCTGGGATCCAGGTTCCTTTTCCCGGTGCTCCCTCTGTTCAGGTTCAGTCACCGCTAAACACATCTGGGCATGCACACACCACCAGGTAGAGAGGTGTTATCTCTCCATTCCCTTTAGAGGAGCTGCCATTCAAACCCTAGGCCCCTTTACCCATTTAAAATCATCTTGCTTACCTATTCCCCTTGCTTCTCTTCTCTCCCACTATGTTAAATTCCATGAGATCAGGAATCTTATCATGTATGTTAATCCTTATATTTCTGGCTTCTAGAATCCGCCCTGGCATATAGTAGTAAATGCTCAGTGAACACCTGAGTGGATGAATGGTTGAGTAGTCACAACACAACTTATCGTTTAGTGGCTGCAGGAATCAGCTTTGTACTGGGGTGGGATCTGTGCAAAGGTTTTAAACAGCTTTCACCAAAAGAGGCGATAGAAGAAAAATGGTTTAAAAAACCTACATTTATTATTTGAATGAGGAGCTGACAAGGGTGTTCTGGAAGAAATAAAAACTCACAGAACAGTGCAAAGAGCAAAAGGGATACTCAACATCTGTCATGTTCGGTGCCAGTACCTTTAAGAACTGAAGGTGAAGTGAAACGAGACTAATTGCCTGAAGGAGTTGCTTTGTTTGACTGTGATCATTATTTGCAGTCACCTCTGCCCTGAATCTATCTTCCAAGATTTTAGGAAGAGAAAGACAGTTACTTGGACACAAATGCATTTTCTTCCTTTCTTACCGCACAGCTTCGCTGCTTTGGGTTTGATGAACTGCCCACACTACCTGGCTGGCTGTAAGGGAAAGTTATGTTTTTACATTTATATTAAACAAAAACCTGGTGCTTTAAAAGTAAATCATCCCACCTGAAGGTATTGGCTCGTTTCCATTTGTTTGCTGTCAGGTGTGAGATAGAGGTCACACGCAGAACAGTCTGAGGGTACAGTTTACACTGCGAGGTGGCAGTGAGGCCGGTAATCATAACCATAACAAGCAGGGAGCTGTCAGGGGCCAGAGGCACCGTTGCCATTGCCAGAGCCCTTTGGTTGTAGAAGACACTGAAATATGGTCTCTTTCCATCACCTACAAGGATTTCAAAGATGCCCTTTGACCTGTGTTTTGGCCCCGTGCAATAAATGTAGAAAAATGCCCAGCACATCTTTAAGACCCCGTTTTAGGCACACGGAACTGTGCTGGATAATAACTGCTGTCTTAGAGCTTTTAGGTTGGGGGCTGGGTGAGAAGGAGGAAGGGATTAAGCACAGAAAAAAAAGCAGGACTCAAGGCCATAGACAACAGTATGGTGACTGAGAGTGAAGGGGATGGAGGGGGGCGCGCGGGAGGGGAGGTAGGAGAGGGTAAAGGAGGGATGGCTGGTGATGGAAGGTGACCTGACTTGGGGTGGTGAACACACACTACAGTATACATATGATATACACATTGTACACCGGAAACTTGTATAATTGTATTAACCAATGTTACCCCAATAAATTCAATGAACTTTGGTGCAGGGCCTGAAATAATGGGGGACTCAGCATAATTTTTGGTGGCAATGTTTCTTCATGACAGGCCTTCCCTGGAGAAGAAATATGAATTGTGATAGCATAAGGTTCGTCGCAGCCCACCAGACGCTCGCCGCCTTTCTGCTTGGAGCTGCTGTCTCCCAGGGCCTGGTCTCGCTGGACACGGATGCTCAGGATGAACTTTTCCTGGCCTCTTTCCAAGTGGCTGTGATAATAAATATCCAACTGCGTGACTTTTTAACTTCCTTTGATTTTTCTGGACCTAAATGCTCTCATTTGTAGAGCATTGCCACTGAAGGCACAATCCAAAACCTTCCCCACCTCTGAAATGTGGAGACAAAGTCATGACTATGCTCTCCCCGTGATGTGCTCTTTCCAACAGGCTATTAATAATACTGATATATGTACCTAGATTTTTGTCATGTTCCATTAAGAAAGAAGAGGATTAACTGTTTTTTGATAACTTTGATGAACAGTCTTCACTAAATTAAAGAAGGCATTCAGGATCAAGGCAGTATGAATGTCGCGAGGATTCTATCTTGAACTCAAGCTGTCATTTCTGTATGGCAACGGCAGTGGGGGTAGGGGCCCATGTGGGGGATGTATTAGCTGATTGTATTACCTGAGCATGTGAGAGGACCCCTTGGAAAGAACTGGCACTGAGGAGGTGCATCAGGAAAATAAACTTTTCCTGGAAACCAAACTTTCGTCATCAGAGAGAGAGATTGTTCTGAAGGCAATTTGCAAATATCCATTGAAAGCATTCCCGATCCAGGGACAGACGTCTGTGTGTTAAGAATAAAAAGCACTGCAGTGAAAATGCCTGGTTTCACTAAAATATCTAAACTGTTGGGGCATCGGCCCCCCAACTTGCCACCACCAACAAGTACAACCAAGAGGGGCCTCCCTCCCTCCCGGTGCTGCCACATCTCTAGACTTAGAAGCTTCGGGGCAAGAATGGCAGAACAGGGTCAGCACCAGGAGAATGGATTTCCTCATGCGAATGTGGACAACGTCTCCTGGGAGCCCCTCAAATACTCGAGGGTGGCCGGGGGGTCAGCCTTGGCGTGTGTCTCAGAGCCAGTGAAATGTTGGTTCCTACACGGACTCCGACTTCATGGGAACGTTCAGAAACTCAGGCTCCTAATCTGCACATGAAGCCCACTGGCCAAAACCCCGAGCCGTGAATTTAACGCAACCGGGCATGTTTGTTCAAAGCTTAGCAACAGACATTCAGGTGTTTGCGGAAGATTTTTACATTTGTTTCCATCATTTAAATGGGAAGTTCTCAGCCAGTGGACATGGATGCTCAGTCCTTTTAGCGACAATTGCGTGAACAGTTGCCTAGTATAGTGTGGCATCTAAAATATATGATGATCACTGATGAAATATACATCAGGACAGATGGCCCTGAACGGAGCCCATTGGACTGAATAATAAACAATACAAATGAACAAATTCATAGTTAAAGAAGACTAAGCGCCCTTAAAGTGGGTGTAAAGACACAGAGGGCTAGTGTGCTGGGGCTCGGCCATGCTCTCTCCGTGTGCTGCTAAGGACAGCGACGTGTGCGGGTGCTGCGAAGCTCTCATTAGGATGCCATCTTCAGTAACCCGCATCCCTCGATGTAACATACCGGACGGAGTGTCATAACTTCTGTGTATTCTGGTCTGGGTAGTCCTCTCTTTTATTCTGCTGTGTGCATTTGGATCCCATTAACTTTTATTTTATTTTACTTTATTTTATTTTATTTTTTGCAAGTTTAGAAATGAGTCATTTATTCTTTTATTTTATTGATTTTTTACAGAGAGGAAGGGAGAGGGATAGAGAGTTAGGAACATTGATGAGAGAGCAACATCGATCAGCTCACCTCTTGCACACCCCCTACTGGGGATGTGCCCACAACCAAGGCACATGCCCTTGACCGGACTGGAACCTGGGACCCTTCAGTCCACAGGCCAATGCTCTATCCACTGAGCCAGACCGTTAGGGCCCCATTAACTTTTAAAAGGACATTCATGCACAGACAATAATAGGCCCATTTAGTGGCTACAGTGACTTCATGTACTTCACAGACTTCAACTCTGAGGAGCTCCCTCGCAGAACGTTAATTCCCCAGGGCTGCCTTAGCGGGCGCTCTTAGTCCGTGTTCACAGAACAGGCTGTGTCCCCTGCGATTTAAACGTGCTTACGCTTATAGCTCAAGTCATCTGTAAATCGTACTCAGTTCTTCAAGATTCACCTCAAACCAACATTCATTTTTATCATCTGTTCATTCACAATTTTTTTTATTCCTTCAACTTGTCATTTACTGACTACCTATAGGGTGCCCGTTGTTTTGTTTGATGCTAGTTAATAAAACATGGTCTTTATCCTCGATGGAGTCACTGTTTGGAAAGGAAACTGAACATGTAAATAATGTGCACAGTACACGAGAGAATTGCTGTAAAAATATGTATAAATTCAAGGTGAGTGTAAAAGCAGAAATTCTGTCTCTGCTTGAAGGGGCTGAGAGGGAAGGACTTTTCACGAGAGGAGGCAGAGAAGGTGACTTCTGAGCCGGACCTGGGGGCTGTGCCTGCAGACTAGAGTGGGCGAGTCTGTCTGTCAACCCCGGGCGGGCCTACTTCCTGCTTAGCACCAGGAATTTACTGATGCGGGTTACTGAAGATGGCATCCTAATGAGAGCTTCGCAGCACCCGCACACGTGGCTGTCCTTAGCAGCACACGGAGAGAGCATGGCCGAGCCCCAGCACACTAGCCCTCTGTGTCTTTACACCCACTTTAAGGACGCGTAGTCTTCTTTAACTATGAATTTGTTCATTTGTATTGTTTATTATTCAGTCCAATGGGCTCTGTCCAGGGCCATCTGTCCTGATGTATATTTCATCCAGTCACTTGGCAGGGACAGTAGGGTGTCAAGGCTGAACATGCTCTCTCTCTGGTCCTGATAGAAAGAGTTTGCTGAGCCTGGTCTCAAAAATGATGATTTTCCGGGGAGGTTAGAAAAAGCAGCATGTCCAGGGGCTTGGGGCCCTGAGCGGACACGGGGTTAGCACAGTTTCGACGTTCAGGAGCAGCAAGGAGCTCGCGGTGGGTAGAGCGAAGGCTTCACCAAGCAATCAGAGGCAGAGAGATAGGAAGGCAGTTTGACCCAGAACCGTAGGCGGTTTTCAATGTTGCTGATGCTCTTTCAACTCCCTACGGGGACACAGCTCACTCCTGGGACTGCTTCGGCCACTCCGTGTGAGTATATTTCCAAAGGGGAGCTTTCTTCTCACAAAAAGAGAACAAGAGTTGTGATCCCTCATCTCCGGACCCCATTAAGTCTGGGATTATGCATTTATGGAATGCCACGCAGTAGGTATGGAAGATAGGCCTGGACTGCCTGCTAATGTTGGAGGGTTTCCGAAGAAGGAACATCCATGTCAGGCCAAAGTCTAACCCAGTGTACAGGAAGCATTTCTGGCCCCTTAAATCGGTCTAGTTTGGGTAAAGCCATCCTTGCAACTTAAAAGTGAGCCAGCTCAGTTCATCAGATTTCGGATCCTTGATCTTGCCTGTCTGTCACCTCTAGACACCTCAGAGAAGCGACCAACACAGTGACATAGGTCCGGAGAGGCGCGCTGCAGCAAACGGTGCCTGAGCCCAGAAGAGCGGCTCCACAGCCAGGTAGAACGCCAGCATCGACGGGAGGCTTCTAAAAACGTGTACTCCCGGGCTCGTCCCCAGACCTGGTTCAGAATTTGGAGGCATAGATTCCCGAAATCTTTAGATTTTTAAAATCCTTTCCCCCACCCCGATTATTCCTCCTAATCAACCATTTTGACACAATATTTGTTTCCCAAGACAGTGTTTCAGGATCGCCCCGTTGACAATTGTGTCTTTTTCACACAACGTTAGACTTTTGCTATGTGTGTGCTCAGAGCATGACTAATGGATGGTCTAACAAAAGAGGAGTTTATTTGATAACCAATATCAAAGCCACTGGAAGTTTAATTAATGACGGATATACACTAGGGAGTGATATGTTTGTTTGTTTTAATATATTTCATTGATTTTTTACAGAGAGGAAGGGAGAGGGATAGAGAGTTAGAAACATCAAGGAGAGAGAAACATTGATCAGCTGCCTCCTGCACACCTCACACTGGGGATGTGCCCGCCACCAAGGTACATGCCCTTGACCGGTATTGAAGCTGAGACCTTTCAGTCCGCAGACCGACGCTCTATCCACTGAGCCAAACCGGTTAGGGCAGGAGTGATATGTTTTAAGATTATCAATAACATGACAAAGTTGCACAGGTGGATCAGTGAGAAAGCCATGCCTACTTCAAGTCACTGAATTGGAATAAATTTGGACATCACTCTAAGCTTGTATGGGTACAAGATTTCTTCTACAAATTTCCTAACTGATGTCTTTTAAATGAAAATCTGAATTATTTTAAGAAAACTCATTGCTACTTGTAAAAGACCCCGATACTCAGATAATGATAGGAATATCTTTCTTATGCCAAGCCAAAACAGGCCCCTGCATTTCCACGCGGTGATTGTTATGTATAGATCCTTAAAACAATCTTGAAGGAAATCATGTATTCTTCTATTCTCCTTAGTCTTCTTTTGTGATCTAAAATGCCTAGCTTTTCCAAATAAACCCCAAAGAGCATGGTTTTCAAATTTCTTATCACTTGGTACATGCCCCTTTGAACATCTTTTAGATCAATAGTCCCCAAAGCGTGCCCTTTGTAATGCTAGTTCTGAGAGTTGCATCTTTAAAAAGGGGCTCCAGGGCGTAATCATCTGAGCCAAGCTGAAACCTTACCTTCTGAGCTTCACAACACACAGTAGCATTTGCATCTTCCAATGGAACCTGAGTTTGAGAAAACTATCTTTAAAACGGCCTGTTTCCTCTGGCATTTTTCAAACTTATTTGATCACAGTAGTCTTATTTTTTTTGTATTATTAATATTCCATTGCACACATTCTGGGTACTGTTGTGTGTTGCTGAATCCCTCTTTAAATGTCAGGTATAGAGAAAAGAAAGTGACATTCCAAATGTCACCTTATCCACGCTGAGTTCAGACTTTCTCTTTCAAAAATGAGAACACTGTTCTTCTTTTGAAATGTTCTTCTTAATGTAGGCCTGACCACATCAGCATGTTTGGTATTTGCGTTATCCTACTGACTCAGCGAAATTCTGCTCAGCTAATATCATTAAGGCTTTTCCCATAAAATGCTGTCAAATTAGGTCATGCTCAGCCTCCCCCAGGCTTGATAAAAAAAAATGTGAGAAACAATTCCACATATTCAGCCCTTTGGCCTTCACTGTTCTTTGGTATTCCTGACAGTGGTCCAGAACTACTAGAAGGAATTAACATTTTGTCTGGCTTTACTACTCCTTTATGTTTAGTGTCTGTGTGATATAAGCTGATGGTGAAGAAAGAAGTTTTCATTTCTACTTTTTGCATTCAATTAGTGATCTATGTTGGTTTAAAAAGAGATGACAGGTACTATGTTTGTTGAAATTCTGAGTGTGCATGTGTGCTAGCGAGTGTTTTGAATCCGTCTTGTGTGAGATACATGACTTGATCCCTGGGCCTTAAAGTTCTGGATGAATGTGACCTCCAACTATATTACTTAAGGTAAAAATTCCCATATAAGGTCACTGCTGACCACTCACTACACTGTGGAAAGATACTGATGACCCACTCCTAAGAGAAATAATATCCTCCTCATTGTCAAACGCAGGAGTTATCTTTCCACTTTCCTCAGTCGTGTTATTGATGAGTGAATATGGTGAGGAAAAAAGGTGATGAAAGATGTTGTTGTTTAAGTTAAAGAAAAATTCATTGAACGTCCCTGCACAGGAGTAAATGATAGGCTTTCGAGCTGAGAAAGAGCCTGTCTATTTATCAGCCTGAACTGTATTCCGTGTGGAAGATGGAAAGCCCTTGAGGACTTGGTGGAGTAGAAGCCATCTTCTCACACAGTCATTTCTTATGATTTTTTATTAATTCTGTCCCCTACCTCTACTAAGGATCCTTCTCTTAGAAGGAGTAGAATTTTATAAAACTGAGTATTAACTCTAATAATCCATATTTATCAGCTGCTTTTAAATATTGTTTCCTGAATACGGATCAGGATTGGAATCTCCATTATTGGAACAAATGACAGCCATGCTGCAGACATGGCAGAGTTTTAGAGAAGGAATTCTGACCATTTCTTGGCAATTTTTCATGAGATGATTCACTGACGTGGGTAATTCAGAGGTAGAAGAGAAGAAAAAGAGCAGTGGGCAGCCCGAGGTGTAAGGGATGTGTTTGGTACCTCAGCCTGTACAGCTAATCAGTGACATGTCTTTAGGTGGTACTGGACCCAGTGTCCTCCTCCTAGAGCTCCTGATGAATTTCATACTGAAGAATAAATACATACAGGACAAAGTATACAGGTTGAGATTAATTAGTCAGAGTATGATTCAGCATCACTGCAGCTATAAAGTAGGTCAAATTCATCGGTTTCTATGAAAACAGATAATAGTAATTAAAATTATTCCAAGTGATTTTGGTCCCAACATGTATATAGTAGAGTAGATGTTGCAACCAGTAGGTGCATTGGCATGATTTTGAAGATGCATAAGTGATTACTCTGACACTGACTCATAAAGGAGTTGTATCACGTAGTGATGATGGCTTTTCATTAGTTGAAAGGTAAACTTGAACAAGATAAAATGTAATCATGGAAACTCTCTCTCTGACTATTAGCAAAGAGGATCACAAAATAATACCCAGGACAAATCTCAAATGGAATGGTTTACCTTTTAAAAACTGAAAGCATATTGCATTATTGGTTATCCATATACAAAATAACACAGAGAGCAAAATTTAAAAAAGATAGTTTCTTGGCAGAGCACATGTGATAGTGTTATAAAAAGGAGTGGCCGAGATCTTTTCTGTTATTGTAACTGAAAAACACAGGTTTGGGTGCCTGTACCAATGCTAAGGAAAGAGGTTTATTCAGGTGCCATGCGACCTGGGAGAATGGTAGACCTCTGTCTCAAAGACCATATCCCCTTCTTGCTCAAGCCCACCTTTCTTATAGGGACAGGGAGGAGAGGGGCTGTTTTCTATCCAATTATCTTGCTGGCTTTTGGAGCATTCAGGTCCTGTCCATTCATCTTTCTATCTCTTGGCATGCTCAGTGTAAGAGTCTCCCCCGTGCCATCTTGGTGCTCTGACTATCTACAGTAACATTATTGTTATACTAGGACCTTCCTTAAACTGGAGAGAGCTCTCTTTTTTATCCTTGAATAAATTTAACATGTAACATTGTGTAAGTTTAAGGTGTACATTTATGTTTTACAATATGATTGTCGAGGTTGCAATCTATAATAATCTATAATAATAAAAGCATAATATGCTAATTAGACCGGATGTTCTTTTGGATGAAGCTGGGCTGAAAGGGAAGCCTTATTATTATAGATAGTACCACAGTATTATTGCCTATATTAATTATACTGTGTATTAGATTTCTATGGCTTATTTACTAGTTAAAATTTTGTACCCTTAACACCCTCACCCGCCTCTCATCCCCTGGTAACCACAATTTTACTTTCTGTTTTTTAAAGGTTTAACTTCTATAGATTCTGCATCTAAGTGAGACCATACAGTACTTATCTTTCTCTTTCTGACTTATCTCATGTAGCATAATGTGCTCAAGGTCCATCTATGTTGTTGCAAATGGGAGGATTTTCTCCTTTCTCAAAACTAAATAATGTTCCATTGTGTATATGTACCACATCTTTTCTATCCAGTCATCCACTGAGGGGCATTTGGGTTGTTTTCATATCTTGGTTGTTGAGGATAATGCTGCAATAAACACAGGAGGATGTGGTGAAAAGGAAACCCTTATACATTGTTGGTTATGGAGAGTTCTCTCTTTTCTACGTCCAGCACGGCTAGAGAGTGGTCTGGTTCTTTGAGTAAGGGCGGCTGGGGATTGAGAAAATGAAAGAAAGAGACAGACACAGAGATGGAGGAAGAAAGCTGAGGCCGGGTGGGACCGCTGCCCTCTTCTGATGGAGAGACAGAGACCCAGCACAAATACAGCGTGTTTATTTTATACCCCAAATACCAGGAAGTTTCACCAAAGGTCAAGACAAAGGAGATTATGTGCATTCTTGTAACGTCAGTTCTGGGTGGGCCCAAGTTGAATTCATTCCTGGTGCTTGGCTGGATTTACATAATAAAACCCACTCCCAGGCACCTGGGCAGAAATGAAGGTCAAGCTGAGAACACTTCTGCCTTTTGGCAAAACGTGTTTCCAGGACATGGCTTTGCCTACCGCCCTGGATTCAGCTGACAATTTATTTAAAAAATGCCCATGTGCCTTCCCAGGTGCTCTCTACAGTTGGTGGAATGCAACACTATCCTACTACTGATGGAAAGTAATATGGAAGGTCCTCAAAAATTAAAACAGATCTACCATATAACCAGCAATTTCATTTCTGGGTATATATGCAAAGGAAATTAAAACAGGATTTTAACAAAATATTTCTACTCCCATGATTATTGCAGCATTATTCACAATAACCAAGATACGAAAAAAACCAAGTGCCCATCAATGGAGATAGTTCTTGAATCAGAGGTAGGTGGGTTGTTAAGATAGTTGTTTCATAAATGCTACTGTTCAATGAAAACAGAGAATTTGAAAGATCATAGAGACTGGTTTGTGAAAAACAGAAACTTTAAAACACTTCTGGGAGAAAGAGCCTGTCTTCTTTGTTTGTTTGTTTTCCAGACTTTTCTGTTCTTGACATACATATGTCCAAATTTAAGTCAATTTTATTTATGACCTTTTACAAAAGGGAATTTTCTTATATAAAATGGCAGAAAAATATTTGGGAATAAAATGTACAAATTTTAGAGAATGAGTTTTTAAAAATTAATTCTGCTATAGATATTTCAATAAAATAAATGAGTATGCTAATACAAATATATGAACATTTATCAATACACACTGTTTTGACTCAGCAGTATCTCTAGTAACTTCTAGTCTATTCAGCTAAGCATTTTTGTGGACAGCTATTTTTTAATGATTTTGTAATTTTTCAAGATTTGTAGCAGAGACTCTATAAACTATTTACTGTGCCTCTAAGACTAGGCACAGAGCATAGGAACTAATAGAATGCCTCCTTACATTGCTATTCTCCTTTAATTTGTGTTATTACATTGGGCAGTAGTAAATGGCATTTCTTTTACTCTTTAAAACTGATTCCTACCCCCCCCCCCTAATAATTCTTCTTGGTTTTCTTCATATTTGATTAGAATCAATTTTATCTTCTTCCATCTTTGGGAGAGAAGCAGAACGAACACAATTTAGAAAATCATAGCCTTGAGAATAGCTCTCACACGATTTTTGCTTGAGAACAGATGTTGTGGACCCATACAAACCAGTTCTTTTCATTAGTCCTCCGCCTTTGTTCATCCCATCAGTTATGAGCTCTTTACCAGGCACTCCTAGGTGCCAGGCGTGCAGTCAGCACGAGGTTCTTCACCTGATGGGCGAGTGCAGGACCACAGCAGATGTGTGCTCTCCAAACAGGGCCCCGGTGTTGTGTGGAATGGAAACTGTAGAGAGGCGTGTGATAACGTGGCCGGAAGCGAGAGGTGAAGCCACTGTATCCAGGCAGGTATCTGATGGGCATGGAGCTCACGTCTGGAAGTGTGGTCTTTTCCTAAACTTCAGTCATCACATTTTCTAGTTTCCAGGCCGCCATACACAGTTTCTTATGCCTGAAGTAACCATTCTTTCTCTTTTCCCAAATTACTCCATATCATGCTTAAGATCTCAACTTGAGTTTCATCATTTCAAGGAGACTTCTAGTCTAGCCTAGAATAAATTAAGTCCTTTGATATTAATTTATTGGGACTGGCCCTTTATTTTTATAATATTAAATGGGGCTGGCTCTTTACTTTTTTTTTCTTTTCACATGTATTCTAATGATCCCATTTCCAAATATTTGGCAGGCGTCTATTTTTCTCGCTTCATTCTTCTTTCTACAAAGACTGTTTTATCCAGTGTAGGCTAAGTTACGCCACAGGAACAACTCTGAAACCTCGGGTACTTGCTGCAACGATGGTCTGTTTTTAGCTCACGCTTTGTTTTCAGAGCAGGTCTGCAGTGGGTTCAGCCTGGCACTGTTGTCAGAGTTGGGACGATTGAGGGGTCTCCCCGTAGATTGCAGATGCACCTCCTAGAACAAGGTGTCCTTTGTTTCGTTTTTGTTTGTTTGTTTAGCTTAGTTTTGTTTTGTTTACTTGGTCTGAGGGAAGAAATGGGAGAATCACTCCAGGGCTTCTCACTGTCCGTTGACTAGATTACTCATACGGTCCTGCGCCAGTGGAATGGGCCTGGGAAATGTGAGGTTGCTCATGCCCCGAAGGGAGAATAGCCTGACATTTATGAATGAATGTATCACCGTTGAATAGAAAACCTTAGAAGGAACAATGGTGAAGAGGGAATGATGTCCCAAATTAGAGCTACAGTTGAGAAAGAGCTCTTCTAATTAGCTTAGGTCCAAATGTAGCGAACATGCTACAAGAATTTGCCTCGGGACTGCTAATTCATTTCCAGTGCTTATGGATAATTGTGGAGGTGAAGAGGTTGAGGAAAATTGAGAGGGACAGGCTTAATCCATTTTTTTCCCCTTACAGGGAAACAGAGAGTCTAAACTGTAACTGGTGGAGTGTTGATGGAGGTTTATGGAAAGTTTCAGAAAGTGTGGCTCACAACCCGATGCTTGTTCTCAGACTGTCAGTGCTCCATGCAATAGAACAGAAATAGAGACCAAGCATTTAGAAACCTTCTCGACAGTTTTCAGAGAAATTTACATCTGTTGGATCTAATAATAATTTAAAGATAGTTTTTAAAAATAAAAATGATTAAAAATGCATTGCATTTTGTGAGTTTTTATTTTATTTTATTTTTTTCTAGTGAATAATTTATATTGTATTTTATGAAAATTTCAGTCCATGAAGTGTTGGAAATTTAAGAAGAACCAGCCTGGTTCCTTCCTACAGGTGGTTTGTGAAGCACTGATTTGAGTGCTGACCAAAGGCAATGAAGGAGCGTGACCACCAGAAATGAGTGTGTGTTGATATGCTAAGATAACAACCATTATTAGACTACATATATTTTCCTTTTTATTGACTGACTAATCCAATAATATCAGAGAAATGTACCAGCACCACCATCACCACCACTACCATCACCATCACCACCACCATCACCATCATTACCACCACAATCACCTTTTTGGAAAAGATGTTGAAATATGGGCTAGGGACTGGCTTTGTTAATTAGATTTTCAGTTAAAGGATCACATACAAGGAATTGGTTTGTTTGTCAGTGTCAATCTCTCCAGTCCCCCTCCCTCCTATACATACTGTTCCTGGACCCTCTGTGTCACCTTTGGTGGCCATGTTCCAGGACCTCCCTGCATCTGTAATTCCTGGCTTTTCAGTGGTACCTTTGTACTAGGTCTGAGATGTGGAGATTGGGAAAATCAAATAACATAATTTTTAACAACATAAAGGAAAAGGTGGGAGACTTATGTGCAGCTCATGTAACACAGCAGATGGATTTCTTGTTTTTTTAAAACATTTTTATTGATTTCAGAGAGGAAGAGAGAGAGATAGAAACATCAACGATGAGAGAGAATCATTGATCGGCTGCCTCCTGCACGCCACCTATTGGGGATCAAGCCCGCAACCTAGGCATGTAACCTTGACTGGAATCGAACCTGGGACCCTTCAGTCCGCAAGCCGACATTCTATCCATTGAGCCAAACCAGCTAGGGCAGAAGCAGATGTATTTCAATTGACAAAGTTAATTGTGAAATTTGGCTATGGAAATGTAAGTAATCTTAGATTGTATTATTAGGAGATTGTATTATTGGCTTATCTATTGCTTTATATTCCACTTTTCTACCAAACTGGCTTGAGTCAGTTTCCTATCTATATGTCTTTAAAAGTGATAAACACTGTTGAAGTAGGTTCACAGTGCATTTTATTAGATACTGTGGTATTATAAGAAAATAGAGGCCCGGCGCATGAAATTCATGTGCAGGTACAGTCCCTAGGCCTGGCCTACTATCAGGACCATCTTCCCCAGCTGTCCGCAGCCAGCCCCGACCCCACTGCCACCCACCCCTGGTTCCTTGTTCGCCAGTAGGTGATAGGTGCCTGATGGCTGGGGGAAAGGACCAAGGGGTCAGCTGTTCCTGCCCACTTGCTGGCCCAGCCCCTGCCAATGGTGGTCATCAGGCGATCAAAGCCTGCTGGCCAGGGAAAGGGACCAAGAGGTGGTCAGTGTGCCTCATAGTGACTGGTCCAGCAATTGTTCTGCCGTTAGGGTCAATTTGCATATTACCCTTTTATTATATAGGATAGAGGCCTAGTGCACAGGTGGGGGCTGGCTGGCCTTCCATGAGGGGGGCACAGGATCGGGGTGGGGGGTCCCCGCTGGGGGCAGGGCCAGCCTGGGCAAGGGGCCGCTGGGGGTTTGCAGGCCAGCCCTGCCCCTGGCTTTGTCAGGAAGGATGTCCAGAAGACTTCTGGTCTATCTGGTCTAATTAGCATATTACCCTTTTATTAGTATAAATAGGTCTGAGCCCTAATCGGTTTGGCTCAGTGGATAGAGCGTCGGCCTGCAGACTCAAGGGTCCCAGGTTTGATTCTGGTCAAGGGCATGTACCTTGGTTGCAGGCACATCCTCAGTTAGGGGTTGTGCAGGAGGCAGCTGATCGATGTTTCTCTCTCATCGATGTTTCTAACTGTCTATCCCTCTCCCTTCCTCTCTGTAAAAAAATCAATAAAATATATATTTTTTAAAAATAAATAGGTCTGAAATTTGTTTCTGAGGTAAGATGAAAGTAAAGCTTTTTTTTAAAAAAACAAAACTTTTCCCTGGAAGTCGTACTTTCTGTGTTCTCATAGAAAGATGTGTGATACAGTGGTCAGTGTCCACCAAATAATATGTGAAATAAATCCAGTGTTGACTTTGTATATCATTTTCTTGTTGTAGCAACTTGGTCATCTGGCTTGATCCAAATGGAATGAAGTGCATCTAAAAGTAGGTTGTTGGTTTTAGATTGCAGAAGGATTATCTGGGAGATTCTGACTCAGCGGATCACAAGTGGGTTCAGGAGTCTGTGTTATTAGAAAGCACCTCAGTTGATTTTGATGCCCATGAACCAGAGATCACAGTTTGAGAAACATTGACCTAGAGGAGTAGGTGGCAGTTTTCCATGTAGGTGATTCATCACAGTTGAGCCTTAGATAAGAATGGCTGGTGTATGTATTCCAGGGACTAGATTATGGAAATGAAATCTTACTAATTCAAGACGCAGTCATTAAAATTTGACCTGATGCTTCCTGCTAAGTGCACTTCAAAATAAAAACAAATAGTTCTGCCATCCAATGATTTCCCTTGGCTTTTTCAATCAATACATATTCTAAATATAGGATTCTCATGATAGTAAGATTGCTTCCACAGAAAAATTCCCATGAAAAATTGATATGAGGATTGCCCAAGGAGTCTCATGGATAATGGAAGGATTATTTAAATTATTTTCTTATCTTAAAGGTCAAATTGACAAGTGCCTACTCTGTAAACATTTACAAATTAATATAGTAATTAGTTTTAAGTTTGGCTGATTTAGGATAGGGTTATCTTTTATTTATTCTGTAACATGGTTATACTGCACAAGGAGTGAATGGGCTAGTGTCTTTTTAAAACTGTAGTTCAAAGTAACGTGTTTGATAATAGAAAAATAAGTCATGAGTTTTGAAGATTTTAAGTCTTTTAGCCAATCTGGCAGTACATGGCAAGGGGTAGGTACTAAATTTCTCAGGATCTGTGTTATTGATCCCCTGAGAGGATGTTCGAACTAATCTCAAAAGAAAATGTCAGTCACCTTTCTACAACCCAGGCAGTGGTAAGACCATAGAATAAGATGAAAAGAGTATGCATTGTGCAAAAGAAAAGCTTTTGAAAGAAATTCTGAAAAGTTATATAAAAAAGGATTCTTAGCTAGCATAATTTCTTTCAATTATATATATATGTATATATATATATATATATACATACATATATATATATATATATATATATATATATATATATATATATATAATATACTAGAGGCCCGGTGCACAAAAATTTGTGCACTTGCGGGGGGGGGGAAGGGAGGGTCCCTCAGCCCGGCCTGTGCCCTCTCGCAGTCTGGGACCCCTCAGGAGATAACGCCCTGCTGGCTTAGGCCTGCTCCCGGGTGGCAGAGGGCAGGCCCAATCCCTAGGTGCAGCCCCTGGTTGGGCTCAGAGCAGGGCCGCTGGGGAGTTGGGGCGCCGCCCCCTGTCATGCACAGAGCAGGGCAGATTGGGAGGTTGCGATGCCACCCTCAGTCACGCTCAGGGTAGGGCCGATTGGGGGGTTGGGGCACTGCCCCCTGTCACACTGAAGGCAGGGTCGATGGGGAGGTTGGGGCGCCACCCCCTGTCATGCACAGAGCAGGGCCAATCAGGGGGTTGGGGCGCCACCCCCTGTCACACACAGAGCAGGGCCCATCAGGGGGGTTGGGGCTCCATACCCTGTCATGCACAGAGCAGGGTCAATCAGGGGGTTGGGCAGCTCCCCCCTGTCACGCACAGAGCAGGGCCCATCAGGGGGTTGGGGAGCTCCCCCCTGTCACTCACAGAGTAGGGCCGATAGGGGAATTGGGGTACTGCCCCCTGTCACCCACAGAGCAGGGCGGATCAGGGGGCTGGGGCGCCGCCACTGTCACACTCAGGGCAGGGCCAATGGGGAGGTTATGGCTCTACCCCATCACACACAGAGCAGGGCCCATGGGGGGTGGGGGGGTTGGGGCGCCGCCCTCTATCACCCACAGAGCAGGGCCGATCAGGGGGTTGGGGCGCCGCCACCGTCACACTCAGGGCAGGGCCAATGGGGAGGTTATGGCTCTACCCTGTCACACACAGAGCAGGGCCTGTGGGGGGTGGGGGGGGTTGGGGCGCCGCACCCTGTCACACACAGAGCCGCAGGGCGATCAGGGAATTGGGGAGCTCCCCTGTATCAGGCACAGAGCAGGGCTGATCAGGAGGTTGGGGCACCATCCCCTGTCAGGAACAGAGCAGGGCAGATAGGGAGGTTATGGCCCTGCCCCCTGTCACACACAGAGCCGCAGGGCGATCAAGGGGTTTGGGCGCTGCCCCCGTC